>NC_050446.1:0-300000 GCF_903995425.1 Onychomys torridus
CATTGCAAGAGTTTCCAATACAGCAGGAACTTTAAGTGTGCAATAAACAAAAGAACTGTGTTTCCTACACAAAAAGACCATATCAAGTTCAAGTATTCTTACGAAACTGATAAGAACAGCAGCTCCTCTTAAATCCAACATGCTGTAATTGCTGGGAAGAATCACGTGGGCTTTGTGTGCTCTGTTTCTCCAGTGAGCGCTTGAGTGACTGGGTTACCAGAAATGAACTGTTGCTTGTAGGAAGACTAACAGCAAGCAATTTAACTCCATTTTTGAAGGGAAATTCAAGCCAGAGTTCCCATACATGAAACACACTCTGCTTTGGAGCAAGAAGCATGCTCCTGATTCAGTATTTCCAATACAACAGAAACAGTCTACATGTTCAGAAGAAAAGAATTGTGCTTCCTTCACACTCGGGCCATATGTAGATTAACTCTGCTTAGTAAACTGATATGAACAGGAACTCCTCTTACATCTAATGGGCTGCTCTTGTGCAGAACTTACATGAGGGTTCTTTGCTCTGTGTATCTCAATGGGAGCCCAAGAGTGACTGGGTTTACCAGAAATGAACTGTTGCTTGTAGGAAGAGAGACACCATGGGAATAAATTCCGTTTTTGAAACAAAATTGAACCCATATTTCCCTTCCAAGAAAGACACTCTGCTTTTGAGCAGGAAACATGCTCTTGCTTTCCAGAGTTTCCAAACCAACAGGATCTGTGAGCATGCTCAGAACAAAAGAACTATGTTTCCTACAAATAAGGACCATATCTAGTTCAAGTCTTCTTACAAAACTGATTCAAATAACAGCATCTGTTACATTCCATGGGCTGCAATTGCTAGTTAGTAACATGTGAGCTCTGTGCACTGTGTATCTCCATTTAGTGCAAGAGAGACTGGGTTTACAAGAAATGAACTGCTTCTTGTAGGAAGGGAGACAGTACAGGATTTACTTCTGTTTTGGTAGGGAAATTCATACCAGAGTTCCCATACATGAAACACACTGTGCTTTGGAGTAAGAAGCATGCTCCTGATTTCAGTGTTTCCAATTGAGCAGAAACGGTGAGCGAGCTTGCTCCGAACAAAAGAACTGTGCTTCCTACACACACGGGCCATACCTAGATTAACTCTGCTTAGGAAACTGGTATGAACAGCAGCTCCGCTTACATCAAATGGGCTGCTCTTTCTCAGAACAGACATGAGGGCTCTTTGCACTGTGTATCTCAATGGGAGCCCAAGAGTGACTCGCTTTACCAGAAATATACTGTTGCTTGTAGGAAGACAGACAGCATGGGAATTATCTCTGTTTTCAAAGGGAAGTGAAACCACATTTCCCTTACAAGAAAGACACTCTGCTTTTAAGCAGCAAACACACTCTTATTTTCTACAGTTTCCAATACAGCAAGAACTGTGAGCGTGCTAAGAACAAAATATGGTCCTACACATAAGGACCATATCTAGTTCAACTCTGCTTACGAAACAGATATGAATGGCTGCTCCTCTTACATCCATTGTGCTGTAATTACTGGAATTATCGTGTTGGATCTGTGTGCTGTGTATCTCCAGTGATCGCTTGAGTGACTGGGTTTACCAGAAATGAACTGTTGCTTATAGGAAGACTGATAGCATGGGATTTACCTCTGTTTTAGAAGGGAAATTCAAACCAGAGTTCCCATACATGAAACACACTCTGCTTTGGAGCAAGAAGCATGGTCCTACTTTCAGTATTTCCAATAGAGCAGAAACAGTCTGCTTGCTCAGAACAAAAGAACTGTGCTTCCTACACACACGGGCCATATCTAGATTAACTCTGCTTAGGAAACTGATATGAACAGCAGCTCCGCTTACATCAAATGGGCTGCTCTTGCTCAGAACAGACAAGAGGGCTCTTTGCACTGTGTATGTCAATGGGAGCCCAAGAGTGACTGGGTTTACCAGAAATGAACTGTTTCTAGTAGGAAGAGAGACAGCATGGGAATAAACTCCATTTTCAAAGCAAAATTGAACCCAGATTTCCCTTCCAAGAAAGACACTCTGCTTTTGGAGCAAGAAGCACGCTCCTGCCTCGCAGAGTTTCCAATACAGCAGGAACTTTAAGCATGCAATGAACAAAAGAACTGTGTTTCCTACACAAAAGGACCATATCAAGTTCAAGTATTCTTATGAAACTGATATGAACAGCACCTCCTCTTACATTCAATGTGTTTTAATTGCTGGGAAGAATCGCGTGGGCTTTGTGTGCTCTGTTTCTCCAGTGAGCGCTTGAATGACTGGGTTACCAGAAATGAACTATTGCTTTTAGGAAGACTAACAGCAAGGAATTTACCTCCATTTTTTGAAGGGAATTTCAAACCAGAGTACTCATACATGAAACACACTTCTCTTTAGAGCAAGAAGAATGCTCCTGATTCAGTATTTCCAATACAACAGAAACAGTCTACATGTTCAGAAGAAAAGAATTGTGCTTCCTTCACACTCGGGCCATATGTAGATTAACTCTGCTTAGTAAACTGATATGAACAGGAACTCCTCTTACATCTAATGGGCTGCTCTTGTGCAGGACATACATGAGGGCTTTTTGCTCTGTGTATCTCAATGGGAACCCAAGAGTGACTGGGTTTACCAGAAATGAACTGTTGCTTGTAGGAAGAGAGACATCATGGGAATAAACTCCGTTTTCAAAGCTAAATTGAACCCAGATTTCCCTTCCAAGAAAGACACTCTGCTTTTGGAGCAAGAAGCACGCTCCTGCCTTGCAGAGTTTCCAATACAGCAGGAACTTTAAGTGTGCAATGAACAAAAGAACTGTGTTTCCCACACATTAGGACCATTCCAAGTTCAACTCTGCTTACAAAACTGATACGAACACAGCTCCTCTTACATTCAATGCGCTGCAATTGCTGGTTTGTAACATGTGCACTCTGTGCACTGTGTATTTCCAATTACCTCAAGAGTGGCTGGGTTTACCAGAAATGAGCTGTTGCTTGTAGGAAGACACACAGCATGGGAATAAACTCCGTTTTCACAGGGAAATTGTACCCAGATTTCCCTTACCAGAAAGACACTCTGCTTTTGGAGCAAGAAGCACGCTCCTGCTTTCCAGAGTTTCCAATACAGCAGGAACTTTAAGTGTGCAATAAACAAAAGAACTGTGTTTCCTACACAAAAAGACCATATCAAGTTCAAGTATTCTTACGAAACTGATAAGAACAGCAGCTCCTCTTAAATCCAACATGCTGTAATTGCTGGGAAGAATCACGTGGGCTTTGTGTGCTCTGTTTCTCCAGTGAGCGCTTGAGTGACTGGGTTACCAGAAATGAACTGTTGCTTGTAGGAAGACTAACAGCAAGGAATTTACCTCCATTTTTTGAAGGGAATTTCAAACCAGAGTACTCATACATGAAACACACTTCTCTTTAGAGCAAGAAGAATGCTCCTGATTCAGTATTTCCAATACAACAGAAACAGTCTACATGTTCAGAAGAAAAGAATTGTGCTTCCTTCACACTCGGGCCATATGTAGATTAACTCTGCTTAGTAAACTGATATGAACAGGAACTCCTCTTACATCTAATGGGCTGCTCTTGTGCAGGACATACATGAGGGCTTTTTGCTCTGTGTATCTCAATGGGAGCCCAAGAGTGACTGGGTTTACCAGAAATGAACTGTTGCTTGTAGGAAGACAGACAGCATGGGAATAAACTCCGTTTTCAAAGCTAAATTGAACCCAGATTTCCCTTACAAGAAAGACACTCTGCTTTTGGAGCAAGAAGCACGCTCCTGCCTTGCAGAGTTTCCAATACAGCAGGAACTTTAAGTGTGCAATGAACAAAAGAACTGTGTTTCCCACACATTAGGACCATTCCAAGTTCAACTCTGCTTACAAAACTGATACGAACACAGCTCCTCTTACATTCAATGCGCTGCAATTGCTGGTTTGTAACATGTGCACTCTGTGCACTGTGTATTTCCAATTACCTCAAGAGTGACTGGGTTTACAAGAAATGAACTGTTTCTTGTAGGAAGAGTTATCAACGTCTAGTGCATTGGGCTCCCTGTGAATGTGTCTCGCCAAATCAGGAAACATGGGATGCAGAGCAAAGGCAGCAAATGCAACTGCATGCTGTTCTTTATTAGCATCAGACTTATGTTCACTGTGAATACAAAGATTCTTACCAATCACTTCCTTTTCTTATGTTTCAATCTTACATTATGTTCTTAAGCAATCTACTGAAACAATACTTGGCATAACATGGCATTCACCCTATGTTCCAGCTATTCTAAGTGTCTCTTGAGGTGATATTCTGGCCAGATGCTATCTCATTGTCCTCTTCACTAATTTCAACTTAGAAAGGAAGCTTAAGCAACACAGGTTGAAAATAACATGCCTTGCAGCAGAAAGCCACTTCCATGTACTTAGGCATTTGTAACTTGTGACTTGAGATAAGGGGAAGAGAACATTTTCTCCTCCTAGCTCTAGCCTGCCAAACCTAGCCTTCATCCCAGTCACAGTCCTCAAATAGCCTTAAGACTCGAAGGAAGCTGGGCGGTGGTGGTGCATGCCTGCCTTTAATCCCAGCACTCGGGAGGCAGAGCCAAGCAGATCTCTGTGAGTTTGAGGAGGCCCAGTCCCAGGAAAGGCACAAAGCTACACAGAGAAACCCTGTCTCGAAAAAAAAAAAGACTCAGAAGGCACAGTAACTGCTTACACAGGCATATCTCCACAATTTCCTTCTTTTTTCTTTTGATGTTTCAAAACAATTGCTTTTTATAAAGTTAACACTGACTCGAATGGGATGGATATAACATAAATATCCCAGGCAAAGAGCCACAAGGATAATTATCAAATGATCCCAACTCCTCCTTCAGTATGGGATAAATTTTGAATAATTTCTTTAGGATCAAGACCTTCAAGTTGTTTTAAAAATAGTTCTGCAATTGTGGAGGCATCTTCATTCTCAAACTGTCGCCCAAATACCTCATGGATAAATTGCAAAGTATTAATCATATCAGAAGTGGAGGTATTACCATCCAAGTATTTTTGAATTAAAGACCAATCATGTAAGGATTCATTATATTTTAAATTTGTAACACAAAAGGTTGTTGAATTCTAATCACATTTCAGCCAAATTTGTCTTTCCAAAGTCAACATCTTTTTGCCAAGCCAACTTACAATTTGTTTTAAAATATCTATCTGAGTTTGTAATCTAGAATCAATCTGGACTTGAGATAGCCATAGATCACGAGAGTCTTTATGCCATTGTTCAACAAAATGCTTTGTCTGCAAGGAAGTATGTAAGGCTATGCCAGACACAGTAGCAACTATAGTTACTGCTATTAAACTAAGAATTACAGCCACAACAATCCCGACCATTCTTTTTGTTCTCTTTAACAACTTTTCAAAAAAATTCTAAAACCAAAGTATCTACAGGATTATGCGACCAGGTTCTTTCCAAATTCACTGGTAACCAAACATGAGTACGTTGTTACAAAATCATTAATGAAAAACCATCTTTAAACTTAACAGATGAATTCAAGCAAGAATACAACTGACATTGTATACATTGAATTCCTTGATCAAATATAAAATTTCCAATCAAAAACACATAGGGCAAGAGCAAACAAGTAGTTATATTATATTTTTTAAACAATGTGAAATAATAGGAGGAGGCAGAGGAAGCAGTTCCAGAAAATGTGCCATTCGTTAGATAGACAGGCTTCAAGGCAGCAGCAGCTTTCCACAAATGTGTCTGAACTTGGGCAGGAAATCTCAAAAATGCGATGCATGGATCGGCAATTCTATCATCTCCCCCATTCCATGAGCCGATTCCTGGAGATGGTCTCATTCCATTGCTCTTTCATTGGGATCCTAATTGTAAAAGAGACATCACATTGAGTATTATTCCATTCAGAACAATTTTGCAAAAACTGACCATATGGTCCCCACATAATCATGTCCTGATATAATTTTCCAAATTTCCCTCGGCATTCTTTCCAAACAAAAGGTTGATATTTCAAACCAATAAAGGTAAAATCAGGACACTCAGGAAATGGCAAAGGATCTTCAAAGGTGACGTTGGTCCAGGTCATATGACCATGTGGATAATTGTTGCAAACACATACAGGATCCATTGCTCATGTTTCCTGGCAAAAGCCAATATTGCCAATCCATCTGAAGACAAGGAAACTCCCCTAAGCAAATAGGTTTCAAGGATCCAGCATAAGTAAAATTAAAAAGACTGCCAGGTAAGTCAAATTATTCCAAGGAGGAGATAATACAGAAGGAGTAGTATATAAAGTTATATCTAAACTGCCCCACATAGCAGGCTCCATCAAAGGTGGATTAGGAATATAAGCCCAATAGCTTACATTAGCTCCTTTAGCAGGGTAAGTAACTGTAAGCAAAGCACACATAGCCAAGAATAAATTCTCAGCAGTTAAAGCTTTGCCTGTTCTCTGCAAGATCTTTTGACCTTCCCCACTAAGCTTTTTAATTTGCCCCCATGTAGGCAAAGGAGTAAGAGCCAGCTATCAATGTCTGCAACGACCTCCAAGTGACCAATGAGCCATGGCAGCAACAGGAATATCCTCTGATTAGCTGGATGATGGCAAGGTAGATGGGGGCCTTCCGCAATGGAGCGCACCTGGATCCATCTGGCTGGTAACCAGTGTGTGGTGACTCTATCCTCTGTGGAAACATAACCATATCCCTTCCCTCTATTAAGCAGCAAACCAGGCTGTCATTCTGCATCAGCAGCAATTTTTATCCAAACTGGCTGTTGTAACATCATACCAGCAGGATCTTGTTGAAAATGTTTTTTGAGCTCTAATTAAAATATCTCTTTGTTGTAGATTAAGAAAATTTAAGATGAACAATGCTTGAGATAAAATAGATCTTGCATTTTGTTGTGCAAAATATAAAATATCCATTCCAGGATCACTCCTTTTTAATTTTTTAATTTGTAATTTTAAAGTTCCATGTGTCCTTTTAATCATAGCTTGTCCCTGAGGATTATATGACTGGCATATGCTGGTCCATAATCTGTTTTAATTATAGCAGGTACACCAAGAACAGAAAAAGTCTGTAATAAATGTTGAATGACATGATTAGCTGTCTCTCCAGACTGAGCAGTAGCCCAAATAAATTTAGAATATGTATCCACAATTACATGCACAAAGGAAAGTCTGCCAAACATGGAAATATGCATGACATCCATCTGCCATAATTCACAGGGATTGACACCTGTAGAAATGATTCAAAGATGTAATGGTCTACATATGGGACATAGTTTTATTATTTGTTTAGCTTGCTTATAAGGTATTTTATATTTTAAATGTAAGTGACCAGCATTAGTATGCAGCTGAGCATGATCTTCAGCATTCACAAAAGAAACCAACTGATCCACTGCATGATTACCAAATTCAGTGGACCAGGAAGACGAGTATGAGAGCGCATATGTGTAATATATATTTTTGAATTTCTTTGCTGCAATAATTGTTATAAAGAACTTTTAGGATAATAAGTAACAGCATTTAATATATTCTGTACAACTCCTACAGCATAAGCAGAATCAGCAATAATATTTATATCAACTGTAAAATCAATCAATATTTGTATGATTGCAAACAATTGATTCTGTTGTACAGAACCAAAATTAGTAGGTTGAACCCAATAATGACTTTCTGTCCAATAAGCACTTTTTGTCTTAGAACCATCTGTAAATACAGTAATAGCCTTTGTTAATGGTACTTCACTTATTATATAATTAATAACAAATTCTTGCTTTCTACAACAATCCCGTAATTTACCTTGTGGGAAATGATAATTAATACTTCCAACAAAATTAGGCAGGGAAATTTGTAACATCTCTGAATTAGATAACAGAAAAGACACTTGATCTTTAGCTAAAGGAAATATTATCTCATGAACATCATATCCAGACAATGTAAAACAACATTGTCTCCCTTGTTCAATAATAGTTAATAATTTTTTTTAAATGCCACTTGATGATAATAAGGCATAATATTTTTGGAAAATCTATGTTCAGTATAAATCCATTCTAAAGGTTTTTCATCCTGTCCTAGCATACCCGTGGGATATTGCCATGTTTGTAAAATATATAATGTAATAGGTTTAGAAACATCAATCCTACTTCAAAAAGAATTTTTAATTTGTTCTTCCACAAATTGAAGTTCTAGTTCTGCCTCTGGAGTCAATTCTCTTGGACTATTCAAATCAGAATCCCCTTGTAAAATTCCAAATAAATTATGTAATTTGTAAGTTTGTATCCGTAAGGCTGATCTTAACCAATTTATATCACCCAGTAATTTTTGAAAATCATTTAAAATTTGTAATTTATCTCTCCTTAATGACATTTTTGTGGGCAAATAGTAGTTCTAGTCACAACATATCCTAAATAATTTACCATACTATCATTTTAAATTTTTTCAGGAGCAATTACTAAGCCATAAGGCTTAAAATATTGAGGCAATTGTTGTAAAATTAATTCCAATTCATTAATATCTGAACTAGAAAATAAAATATCATCCATATAATGAGAAATATAAACATTAGGCCATCTTTGTCGAATAGGTTTTAAAGCTGAATCAACATATAATTGACACATAGTAGGAGAATTCATCATGCCTTGAGGTAAAACTTCCCATTGAAATCTTTTATGAGGCCCTATATGATTAATTTGAGGCAAAGAAAAGGCAAATCTTTTTTATCTTCTTTATGAAGAGGAGGAATTGTAAAAAAGCAATCTAGTAAATCAATAACAATAACAGCTCAATTCTTAGGTAGCATAACAGGGGAAGGAATTCCAGGTTGAAGAGTTCCCATAGGATACATGGAAGCATTTACTCCTCTCAAATCAGTTAGAAGACACCATTTACCTGAACTTTTCTTAATTACAAATATAGGCGAATTCCAAGGGGAAGTAGAAAACTCAATATTATTTTTCTGTAATTGTTCCTTAACCAATTGATGTGCTGCTTCCAATTTTTTTTTTTTTTTTTGGAAAGTGACCATTGTTCTATCCATAAAGGATCATTATCCTTCCATAAAATCTTTAATGGCTGCATCTACAATATAGAATTTAAAAACAAATATGGGCCCCCCATTGCTCCAACTCCAGTCTCTCTCAGTTGTTCATGAATTTCATCGGGGGTATTGACTTGGGCTGCCATGTCTGCATAAGCTCCAGTCCCTGATAACATAGCATAGGTTATAGCTTGCAGCTGCAGATTGTTACTTTGTGCATTCTGTCGGGCCTTTTCAGCACAAAGATCAAGAAACCACATGTGCCATTGCAAATATTCAGGTTCTCGTAATAGAGCTCGACATAAAACTCTCCAGTCTTCTGGAGCAAAATTATTATGATGTCGAGCAAGAGTATTTAAAGTCTTTTTAACATAATGAGATTGAGGTCTATACATATTCACTGCCTTTTTCAGCCTACCAATATCATCAACATTTATTCCTTCATATCTTGGTGGCTGTGCAACCCCCTGTACTGGAGGCGGCCTAATAACAGGAAAAGCAAAAGTAGAATGTAAATCTTCATCAGGTTCATCATCACTAACGCCTTCTGATCCAGACAGTTCCGCAATCAAGGTGGAAAATAAGGCATCAGCTTACAGCGGGGCCGAAGGGGTTAATTGCTTTATAGGCCTTTCATTAAATTTTCTTTCCAATTTAGACAATTTTCCCATAATTAAATTAAGTTGCTCCATCACCTCAAGTTGCCAATCGCTGTTAGCAGCTTTTACTTTTGTTTTCAGCTGATCTTTTACAACTATGTCATTAACTTCCTTTTTCTTTTTGGACAAAGTAAATTCCTCAGTATCTTCAACAACAGCCTCTTTAATATCAGCATCAAGCTGTAAATCCTTAATTGATGGTGCAACCTCTTTCTGTAAATTACTAATTATTCTTTCTTCTTCATCACTTTGAACATAGTAAAAAGAATAGACCAAATAGACCAGAAACGAATAGGAATTCTCCCTCCTTGCTGCATAGCTCTGTCCACATTATGCCTAACTCTTCTCCAGTTGTCCATATCCATGGAGCCCTCATCAGGGAACCAAGGATTCTATTCCCGGACAACTCTCATACACATTTCTGTATCATTTGTAGATATACTTACTCCATATACAGCCAGAGAATGCTTCAGAATCTGTAAATAAGGAGTAGATTTAGCTTGTTCCATAACCCTGTAATAGGAACTTATCTTACTCACCATTCTTGACAATCCTTCAGGGTCACTGTTCGGGCGCCAAGTGTCAACAACTAGAGCGTTGGGGTCCCTGGGAAAGGGTATCGCAGAAATCAGGACACAGGGGATGCAGAGCAAAGGCAGAAAATACAACTGCATGCTGTTCTTTATGAGCATCAGACTTATATTCACTGTGAATACAAAGATTCTTACCAATCACTTCCTTTTCTTATGTTTCGATCTTACATTATATTCTTGAGCAATCTACTGAAACAATACTTGGCATAACATGGCATTCACCCTATGTTCCAGCTATTCTAAGTGTTTCTTGAGGTGATATTCTGGACAGACGCTATCTCATTGTCCTCAGCATTAATTTCAACTTAGAAAGGAAGCTTAAGCAACACAGGCTGAAAATAACATGCCTTGCAGCAGAAAGCCACTTCCATGTACTTAGGCATTTGTAACTTGTGACTTGAGATAAGGGGAAGAGAACATTTTCTCCTCCTAGCATTAGCCTGCCAAACCTAGCCTTCATCCCAGTCATAGTCCTCAAATAGCCTTGAGACTCAGAAGGAACAGTAACTGCTTACATATGAATATCTCCACATGATAGTACGGGATTTACCTCCATTTTTGAAGGGAAATTCAAACCACAGTTCCCATACATGAAACACACACTGCTTTGCAGCAAGAAGCATGCTCCTGCTTTCACGGTTTCCAATAGAGCAGAAACAGTGAGCTTGTTCAGAACAAAAGAACTGTGCTTCCTACGCACATGGGCCATATCTAGATTAACTCTGCTTAGTAAACTGATATGAACAGGAACTCCTTGTAGTTGGAGAGATTCTCTCCAGGTGCCACCAAGTCCCCGCGTTTCCATAACCCATGTATAAAATAATCATAGGGACATTTATATTATTTAAACTGTTTGGCCTTAGCTCGGGCCTACCATTCATTGTCTAGCTCTTACTCTTATATTTAGCCCATTTTTATTAATCTATACTTTGCCACGTGGCTCGTGGCTTACCAGTACTTTACATCTTGTCACGGCCGTGGACTGCAGTCTATCCCCTCAGCCTTCCTGTTCCCAGACTTCTCTACTTCCTTGTCCCGCCTACCCTATCCTTCCTGCCTGGCTACTGGCCAATCAGTACTTTATTTATTTTAACCAATCAGAGCAACACATTTGACATACAGAACATCCCACAGCACTTCCCGTTTTCTTTTTTTTTTAAGGAAGGTCTTAACTTTTATACAGTAAAATTTTAGAAAATAAAACTATCAAGCAAGAATTACAGTTACAATATCAAAGAAGATATCCTATCTATCTTATATTTGTGAGTCTAAGGTTTTATATCTAATTTATCTTTTATCATAACTGAGGAAATTATAACTATCTAGTCTTTAACCATATCAAAGACCTCAGAAGGATGTAATGTTACCTGAGAACCAGGAGAAGGATGCAAGCAACTTTCGGGAGTCTTGCAGGATAGACGGAGATAGCTGGCAGCCTGGACAGTCACCTAATGTTCCTTTGTAAAGTTGGGGCATTTGTCTTCAGCCCACAGGGCTAGAGTCTCTCAGTCACTTCTCTCAGTTTCCTGTAGAATGTCTGGCAGTTTCCTCTGTGAAGCAGGAACCTGAAGGACCATTTTGTCAAGCAAAGTTTAGTGGTCACCTTTCTATGGGTCCTGCATGTCCAGTCAATCAAACAGTCCAGGCAAGAACAGTTTCTTGCCCAATAGCTATTTTTGTCAAGGTAAAGATAAGGTATGAAGTGTCTTTAATGCCCATCCTCCTCTCTGAAGTAAATCGGTGTTACCAGAAGCAGACATGTCTCATTGTCCAGAAAGTCTAAATTTTAAAAATATTTTAAATGCCATATTCTGTAGGAATTTGAAGTATTTGAAGATTACCTATCTATCTGATATATCTCTGTGTATACCTAGAAGACTTAACTAACATGGCTACGAGTATGATTATCATAGATGACTAATTATTAATATATTTTTAAATATTCATTACAATTTTAACTGAGCTATACAAAGATAATATTTTAAACAAGAGTAGAAATATACAGAGTATAACAAATTAACTTTAAGTTTGTATCAGTAGACTAAAATGTATTCTGATGTAAAACATTTTAAACAAGTTGTTGTTCTTTCCAAGTAAATTACTTAATCTACCCTTTCATATTATTATATCTATATCATATCCCCTTTTCATCTTTAGAAAGAGATCATATTTATAATCAATGTGTTTTAAATAAAAATATTGTTTTTTCTCTGTCCCATACCAGAGGGCTCTTTTGATTTGGGACACAAGAATATCTTAGCCTTTTATTTTAACAATATGCCTGGGTTTAGAGAAGGAGTGAGCCAATTTCACCTCCAAAGTCAGCTGGGAATTTGGGCGTAGTTTCTCTTACTACTTTCTGTTGGAGGGGGACGCTGTATCTTATGGGGACACAAAGAATTTAGGACTATGGAGTAGTCTGTGAGCCAGTTGCCTTGAAACCATTCTGGATGTTGGATCACCTGGGCCATGGTGTCATCGGAGACCTTTCAGGTGGTCTTGGCTGATCAAACCTGATGTATCTTAATCTGGATCAAATCCATAGCCTCTGGCTTTCTGTGGAAACAAAAGCAGAGACTCTTTTCCAAAGCAACATATCATTATATCTAAATTTTGAAGTTAAGGTATCTTTAAAATTTACTTATTTGTTTAACTCAACAGCTTTTACAAACAAATCTTTTTTGTAGTTAAAAATCCCAAAGACAAGACAAACCAGATTCTCTGTGTAATATCCATCTTTGTAAGACTGAAACGCCACTGTGGCTGCTGGCTCCGCCCACATCAGCTTCCCAACATGGCGGTGTCACAGTTTACCGCCAGCTCTGGGTCTGGGTCTGGAGCCATCAACTCTCAGAAGTAGTTCTATCAAAGTAGTGTATAGCCCAGAAACTTTTTTGTTTTTTTAACTAGCAAAGGCCAAATCCACCATGAAGCAGAGTGAAGTGCCACTTGTAGACTCCTCATTCCCGTCACACTGCAGGTCAGACGCACACGCCAAAAACCCGCCAAGTAGCTCAAAACGGCAGGCTGTCGCTAACTTGAGAGAGACAATTAAGAAGCTGTTTTTAGCTCCATTTTAGAATCTTTTTTCTCAGGATTTAGGTGGAAACTCTAGCCCCACATTGGGCACAATTTGTAATTGGAGAGATTCTCTCCAGGTCCCACCAAGCCCCCACGGTCCCATAACCCATGTATAAAATAATCATACGGACATTTATATTATTTAAACTGTTTGGCCTTAGCTCAGGCCTACCATTGTCTAGCTCTTACTCTTATATTTAGCCCATTTTTATTAATCTATACTTTTCCACGTGGCTCGTGGCTTACCAGTACCTTAAATCTTGTCATGGCCACACATGGCACTCTATACCCTCAGCCTTCCTGTTCCCAGACTTCTCCTCTTCCTTGTCCCGCCTACCTTATCCATCATGTCTGGCTACTGGCCATTCAGTACTTTATTTATTTTAACCAATCAGAGCAACACATTTGACATATAGAACATCCCACAGAAACTCCTCTTATGTATAATGGCCTGCTCTCGTGCAGAACAGACACGATGGCATTTTGCACTGTGTATCTCAATGGGAGCCCAAGAGTGACTAGGTTTACCAGAAATGAAAAGTTGCTTGTAGGAGAACCAACAACATGGGAATAAACTCCGTTTTCGAAGTGAAAGTGAACCCAGATTTCCCTTACAAGAAAGACTCTGCTTTCGGAACAAGAATCACGCTCCTACTTTCCAGAGTTTCCAATACTCCAGTAACCATGAGCGTGCTTAGAACAAAAGAACTGTATTTCCTACACATAAGGACCATATCTAGTTCAACTCTGCTTACAAAACTGATAGGAACAGCAGCTCCTCTTAGATCAAATGCACAGCAATTGCTGGTTAGAAACACGTGATCTCTGTGTACTCTGTATCTCCTAGTGAGCCAAGGAGTGAATCGGATCACCAGAAATGAACTGTTGCTTGTAGGAAGACTGACAGCATATGATTTAGCTCCATTTTTGACGGCAAATTCAAATCATTGTTCCCATACATGAAACACACTCTGCTTTGGGGCAAGAAGCATGCTCCTGCTTTCAGTGTTTCCAATAGAGAAGAAACAGTGAGCTTGCTCAGAACAAAAGAACTGTGCTTCCTACACATACATGGGCCATATCTAGATTAACTCTGCTTAGGAAACTGATATGAACAGCAGCTCCGCTTATATCAAATGGGCTGCTCTTGCTCACAACAGACATGAGGGCTCTTTGCACTGTGTATCTCAATGTGAGCCCAAGAGTGACTGGGTTTACCAGAAATGAACTGTTGCTTGTAGGAAGACAGACAGCATGGGAATAAACTCCATTTTTGAAGGGAAATTGAACCCAGATTTCCCTTACAAGAAAGACACTCTGCTTTTGGAACAAGAAGCATTCTTCAACATACCAGAGTTTCCAATAGAGCAGGAATCATGAGCGTGTTTAGAGCAAAAGAACTGTGTTTCCTACATATAAGGACCATTTCTAGTTCAACTCTGCTTATGAAACTTATAGGAACAGCAGCTCTTCTTATATCCAATGTGCTGCAGTTGCTGGAAGAAACGCGTGAGATTTGTGCACTGTGTATCTCCACGTGAGACCAAGAGTGACTGGGTTTACCAGAAAAGAACTGTTGCTTTATGGAAGACTGATAGCACAGGATTAAACTCCATTTTTGAAGGGACATTCGAACCAGAGTTCCCGTCCATGAAACACACTGTGCTTTGGAGTAAGAAGCATGCTCCTGATTTCAGTGTTTCCAATTGAGCAGAAACGGTGAGCGAGCTTGCTCCGAACAAAAGAACTGTGCTTCCTACACACACGGCCCATATTTACATTAACACTGCTTAATAAACTGATACAAAGAGCAGCTCCTCTTACATCAAATGGGCGGCTCTTTCTCAGAACGGACTGCTCCTATCACTGTGTATCTCAATGGGAGCACAAGAGAGACTCGGTTTACCAGAAATGTACTGTTGTTTGTAGGAGGACAGACAGCATGGGAATAAACTCTGTTTTCGAAGGGAAATGAACCCAGATTTCCTTTACAAGAAAGACACTCTGCTTTTGAGCAGGAGACACGCTTCTACTTTCCACAGTTTTCAATAGAGCAGGAACCGTGAGCATGCTCCCAACAAAAGAATTATGTTTCCTACACATAAGGACCATATCCAGTTCAACTCTTCTTCCAAAAACAGTACAAACAGAAGCTCCTCTTACCTCCAATGTGGTGTAATTTCAGGGAAGAATTTTGTGGGCTCTGTGCACGGTGTATCTCCAGTGAGCGCAAGAGTGATTGGATTTACCAGAAATAAAATGTTACTTGTAGGAAGACAGACACCATGGGAAAAAACTTCATTTTCACAGGGAAATTGAACCCAGATTTCCGTTTCAAGAAAGACACTCTGCTTTTGGAGCAAGAAGCATGCTCCTGCTTTCCAGAGTTTCCAATAGAGCAGGAATCGTGAGCGTGCTCAGAACAAAAGAACTGTGTTTCCTACACATAAGGACCATATCTAGTTCAAATCTGCTTACAAAACTGACAGGAACAACTGCTCCTCTTACATCCAATGCACTGCAATTGCTGGTTAGGTAGGCATGAGCTCTGTGCACTGTGTATCACCATGTGAGCCCAAGAGTGACTGGGTTTACCAGAAATGAACTGTTTCTTGTAGGAAGAGTGACAGTACAGGATTTACCTTCGTTATTTAAGAGAAATTCAAACCAGAGTTCCCGTCCATGAAACACACTCTGCTTTGGAGTAAGAAGCATGCTCCTGATTTCAGTGTTTCCAATTGAGCAGAAACGGTGAGCGAGCTTGCTCCGAACAAAAGAACTGTGCTTCCTACACACACGGGCCATATCTAGATTAACTCTGCTTAGGAAACTGATATGAACAGCAGCTTCTCTTACATCAAATGTGTTACTCTTTTTCAGAACAGACACAAGTGCTCTTATCACTGTGTATCTCCATGTGAGCCTAAGAGTGACTGGGTTTACCAGAAATGAACTGCTGCTTATAGGAAGAATAACAGCAAGGGACTTACCTTACCCGTTTTCAAAGGGAAATTGAACCTAGATTTCCCTTCAAAGAAAGACACTTTGCTCAGCCTGGAAGTAGGGGACTGGACCTGCCTGTACTGAATCCACCAGGTTTAAATGAATCCCCAGGGGAGTCTTGGCCCTGGAGGAGGTGGGAGTGGAGGGGAGGGGCTGGGGGGAGGGTGGGGTGGGGGCAGGACAGGGGAGGACAGGGGAACCCATGGCTGATGTGTAAAATTAAAACACAAATATAATAATAAAAAAATAGTCTAAAAAAAACCAAAATACTCACACACACACTAAAACAAAAACACTCACACACACACACAAAAAAAAAACAGAAACACTCACACAAAAAAAAACCACTCACACACTTGCTGTGGATATCGCTCTGTGTAAATAAAGTTCTGATTGGCCAGTGGCCAGGCAGGAAGTATAGGCAGGACAAGAGAGGAGAGAATTCTGGGAAGTAGAAGGCTGGGGGAGACACCGCCAGCTGCCGCCATGAGAAGCAACATGTAAAGACACCGGTAAGCCACAAGCCATGTGGCAAAGTATAGACTAACAGAAATGGGTTAATTTAAGATAAAAAAGGTAGATAACAAGCAGCCTGCCACGGCCATACAGTTTGTAAGCAATATAAGTTTTTGTGTGCTTTCTTGGTTGGGTCTGAGCAACTGCGGGACTGTCGGGTAAGAGAGATTTGTCCTGACTATGAGCCAGGCAGGAAAACTCCAACTACAAATGGCGTCCAATGTGTTGACAAGAGTTTCCACCTAAAACCTGAGAAAAAAGATTCTAAGACGGAGCTAAAAACAACTTCCTAATTGTCTCTCTCAAGTTAGCGGCAGCCTGCCGGTTTGAGCTACTATGGCCGGTTCCTGGCGGGTGCATCTGACCTGCAATGTGGCAGGAATGAGGAATCTATAAGCGACACTTTACTCTGCTGCGTGGTAGATTTAGCCTTTGCTAGTTTAAAAAAAGAAAAAAAGTTTCTGGGCTATGCACTGCTTTGATAAAACTGCTTCTGATAGTTGATGGTACACACGGCTCCAGACCCAGAGCTGGCGGTAAACTGTACCACAGCCATGTTGGGAAGCTGAGGTGGGCGGAGCCAGCAGCCACAGTGGCGTTTCAGTCTTACAAAGATGGATATTACACGGAGAATCTGGTTTGTCTTGTCTTTGGGATTTTTAACCACAAAAAAGGATTTGATCATAAAAGCTGTTGAGTTAAACAAATATGTAAATTTTAAAGGTACCTTGACTTTGAAATTTGGATATAAGGATATGTTGCTTTGGAAAGGAGTCTCTGCTTTTGTTTCCACAGAAAGCCAGAGGCTGTGGATTTGTTCCAGATTAAGATATATCAGGTTTGATCAGCCAAGACCACCTGAAAGGTGTCCGATGACACCATGGCCCAGATGATCTGACATCCAGAATGGTTTCAAGGCAACTGGCTCAGAGGCTCACCCTAATGGACTACTCTATAATCCTAAAATTTTCTTTGTGTCCCCATAAGATACAGCGGCCCCCTCCAGCAGGAAGTAGTAAGAAAAACTACGCCCACATTCCCAAAATTATCAAGCTGGCTTTGGAGATGAAATTGGCTCACTCCTTCTCTAAACCCAGACATGTTGCTAAAAAAAAAAAGGTTAAGAGATTCTTGTGTTCCAAATCAGAAGAGCCCTCTGTTGTGGGACAGAAAAAAAAACAATATTTTTCTTTAAAGCGGGTTGATTATAAATGAGATCTCTTTCTAAAGAAGAAAGGGGAATATGATATAGATATAATAAGATGAATGGGTAGATTAGGGAACTTACTTCTAAAGAGCAACAAGTTGTTTAAAATGTTTTACATTGGTTTAGATTTTAGTCTATTGATACAAACTTAGTTAATTTTGTTATACTATGTATATATTTCTACTCTTGTTTAAGGTATTATGTTTGTATAGCTCATTTAAAATTGTAATGGATAATTAAAAATAGATTAATAATTAATCATCTAGGATAATCATACTTGTAGCCATGTTAGTTAAGTCTTCTAGGTATACACAGAGATATTTCAGATAGATAGATAATCTTCAAATACTTCAAAGACCTTCAGAATATGGCATTTAAAATATTTTTAAAATTTAGACTTTCTGGACAGTGAGACATGTCTGCTCCTGGCATCATCGATTTACTTCAGAGACAACGATGGGCATTGAAGACACTTCATATCTTATCTTCACCTTGGCAACAATAGCCATTTGGGCAAGAAACTGTTCTTGCCTGGACTGCTTGATCGACTGGACATGCAGGACCCATAGAAAGGTGACCACTAAACTTTGCTTGACAAAATGGTCCTTCAGGTTCCTGCTTCACAGAGGAAAATGCCAGACATTCTACAGGACACTGAAAGAAGTGACCGAGAGACTCTAGCCCTGTGGGCTGAAGACAAATGCCCCAACTTTACAAAGGAACATTAGGTGACTGTCCAGGCTGCCAGCTGTCTCTGTCTACTCTTGCAAGACTCCTGAAAAATGCTTACATCCTTCTCCTGGTTCTCAAGTAATATTATATCCTTCTGAGGTTTTTGATGTGGTTGAAGACTATATAGTTATAATTTCCTCAGTTATGATACAAGATAAGTTAGATATAAAACCTTAGACTCACAAATATAAGATAGATAGGATATCTTCTTTAATATTGTAACTGTAATTCTTGCTAGATAATTGTTTTGTTATATGTAATTGTACTATGTAAAAGTTAAAACCTTCCTTAAAAAAAAAAAAGAAAAGGGGAAGTGCTGTGGATATCGCTCTGTGTAAATAAAGTTCTGATTGGCCAGTGGCCAGGCAGGAAGTATAGGCAGGACAAGAGAGGAGAGAATTCTGGGAAGTAGAAGGCTGGGGGAGACACCGCCAGCCGCCGCCATGAGAAGCAACATGTAAAGACACCGGTAAGCCACAAGCCATGTGGCAAAGTATAGACTAACAGAAATGGATTATTTAAGATAGAAAAGGTAGATAACAAGAAGCCTTCCACGGCCATACAGTTTGTAAACAATGTAAGTTTCTGTGTGCTTTCTTGGTTGGGTCTGAGCAACTGCGGGACTGGCGGGTAAGAGAGATTTGTCCTGACTGGGCCAGGCAGGAAAACTCCAACTACACACACTCACACTCTCACTCACATTCACACACACACAAAAACACTCACACACACACATTCACACAAACACACACAAAAAACACACAAACACAAAAACAAAAACACTCACACACACACAAAAACCACAAACACACAAAAAACAATCACACACACACACACTCACAAATACAAACACTCACACACCCACATACACTCACACACTGACTCTCACACACATTCACACAAACACTCACACACAGAAAAAAAAACACACACACAAACAAAAACCCTCACACACACCTACAAAAACAAAAACACACACACACAAAAACAAAAACTCTCAAACACACACTCTCACTCACATTCACACACACAAAAATACAAACACACATAAACACTCACACACACACACATACGCAATCAAAAACACTCACACGCACTCACACAAAAACAGAAACACTCTCATTCACATTCTCACACACACATTCACACACTCACACAGTCACACACACACATTCTCACACACACATTCTCACACACACATTCACACACTCACATGCACAAACACACACACACACACACACAAAATCAAAAACACTCAAACACACACTATTACTCACATTCACACACACAAAAAAAATACAAACACACATAAACACTCACACACAAAAAAAACACTCACACACACACATAAACACACACACTCACACACAAACACACACACACAAACTCAAAAACAAAAAAAACACCCACACAAACAAAAACACACACACACAAACAAAAACACTCACACACACACACACACACAAAACAAACTCATACAAAAACAAAAACACTCACACGCACTCACACAAAAACAGAAACACACACACAAAAACAGAAACACTCACTCACAAAAAAACACTCACACACTCACACTCTCACTCACACACACAGCAAAACAATCACACACAACACAGCCACACACACTCACACACACATTCACAAAAACACTCACACACAAAAAAACAAAAACACTCAAACACACACACTCTCACATTCACATACACGCAAAAATACAAACACACATAAACACACACACACTCACGCACACACACAAAACAAACTCATACAAAAACAAAAACACTCACACACACACACTCACACACAAAACAAACTCACACAAAAACAAAAACACACACAATCAAAAACTCACACAAAAACAAAAACACTCACACACACACAAAAACAGAAACTCACTCACAAAAAAACACTCACACTCTCACATTCACACACACACCAAAACACTCACACACAACACAGTCACACACACTCACACACACACACTCACACACAAAACAAACTCACACAAAAACAAAAACACACACACACAATCAAAAACAAAAACACTCACACACACACAAAAACAGAAATACTCACAAAAACACATTCACACACTCTCACTCACATTCACACACACACACATCAAAACACTCACACACAACACAGTCACACACACACACATTCACACAAAAAAAAACTCACACACACAAAAATACAACACTCCCACACTCACACAAACAAAAACACTCATACACACACGCACACAAAAACACTCATACACACACTCACTCAAACACACAAAAAAATACAACACTCACACAAACAAAAACACTCATACACACACACACTCACACACACACGCACACAAAGAAAAGAAAAAGAGAAAAATAAAAGCCCGGCTGCACACTCACTTTTTATTGAGAATGTTCAACACTCACACAATCACAACCCTAGGTTTTTCTCTTTTGTTCCTAATATCCTATTTTAACTCTGAACACCTAGAGGAGAATGCAATTTCATTGTATAATGTAAAGTAAAGTGTGTTACTTTTGTTTATGTTGCATTTGCTTAACTCTGTGAACCAGTGTTACTATGCCTGTCTAAAACATTTGATGGTCTAATAAAGTGCTGAACGGCCCATAACAATGTAGGAGAAAGGATAGGTGGGGCTGACAGGCAGAGAGAATATGTAGAATGAAGAATTTCATTAAATTAAAATGAATTAAATTATATTAAATTTCATTAAATTTTAAAAAACAGCAGAATAAAAGTGATCTGATCATGTCTTCACAGTAAAATGACTCAGTTATCTGAACCCACATCTCCTTCATTTCATTCCCTAACATTTTCTTAAATTAAATTCTTTCTACTTTCATGCAAAAAAGGTATAAATACATAGGGAACATTATTTTTAAATATAAGTAAAGTAATCATGACCTATTAGAAATATCATCATCTTAACATAGAATTTTAATACTAGTAATTGGCATAGTAAATGGTTTACTAAACATTATACAGACCTAAGTAAGAAGAGAGGGTTGATGGTGATTATTATTAGCATGAAAATTCTCAAAAAAAAATTAAAAGCCACATTTAACAATTAGCCAATTTCTCCACAATTAGCTTGTTGTTGTTATTGTTGGGGATTTATATTTTCTAAAGTACATATAACACATGTGAAACATAATCATAAAATATTCCCCAAATACATCATTTACCATCCCAATGCCCTTTTCATAACTATACTAATCCATCATCATACACATGGTAGTAAGAAATATTAAATTGTTTAAATCTTTGTAAGTTTGAAATTGTAACTCAAAATATTAATACTCCTTCTTGATAGTATATAGAAGTTTACTTTTTTTTAACTAACTTCAAAATGAAAAAAAAATACTTCTATGTTTCATTGGATAGATATGACAGACTCTGATATGATGTATAACATAGAAATACTATCATGCAAAACAATAAGAAAGCAGTGAAGAAAGTCTTGGAGCATTATTGTAAAAGCTATAAAATATACAAATTAATTTCCTAAGAAACACTGAAATAAGCAATTATTTAAAATCTCCTGTTCTTACTTTATATGGTCTTCTGGATCCCAGTGTATCCAATCATAATTCACATTGTCACTTTCACGAACCACATACTTGGCCCATGGTAAAATGCGATACAAGATTTCACCACTTTTACTAGTAATGACTACCTAAAAAGAAAATGAGATGGTACTGATTTAAAATGGGTCCACAATTAGAATGAAGCACTTAATAGTTAATGAACACTGCTCTATGCAGAAAAGCAAATGAGTTAAAAATTTAGGTGAGTTCCCAGATGTGTATCCACAGAACATATTTAAAATATGTGTTCATCTGCTATTACTAAATGATTCTTAAAGTTATGTATGTATTGGTTGTATATTATATGATCCTCTTTCAATTTCCATGAATGCAAACCAAACATTAACATAGTTAGCTAAACATACTGTAGATGCTAAAAAGACAAGATTATTTGGAAGTTGTTATCAATAAGTCAATAATTCACAGGACATTCCTCTTCTTCTGGACTGGGAAAAGCAAATTAAACAGTCATCACTTCTTTTACTCCTTTGTGGAAATACGTCATAACATTTTCATATGCTGACTCAGTAGAACAGTTTAACACTTGATATGTATACACATACAGCCACACAATTAAAAGTAAGTTACCGGGCGGTGGTGGCGCACGCCTTTAATCCCAGCACTTGGGAGTCAGAGGCAGTCTGTGAGCTCGAGGCCAGCCTGGTCTACAAAGCGAGTTCCAGGAAAGGCGCAAAGCTACACAGAGAAACCCTGTCTCAAAAACAAATAAACAAACAAAAAGTTATAAAATGGAAATGAAATATTACCAGTGTCAATGAATCTTGTATACAGTGTTTCTCAATCTTCCTAATGCTGCAACCCCTTAATACTCATGTTATGGTGACCTCAAACCATAAAAGTATTTAGTTGCCACTTCATAATTATAATTTTTCTAATTTTATGAATGATAATATAAATATCTGATATGCAGGATATCTGATTTACCTATGAAAGGGTAATTCGACCCGCAACAGGATCACAACCCATAGGTTGAGAACCATTGTTCTAATATATTTAGCTTTCCTTTTTGCTTTGTGAACAGAACAAAATATTATACTGGAATATTATTTTGCTGATTTGCCTGTACACTCAAATATCATCAGAAGCCAATGAGTCATAAGTAATAGAAGAAACAGACACACTATCAGCATCCATGCTCCTCTAACTTGTGTTCAGTTGCAGAAAGAATGCAATGCTCTAGGCTGCTGAGGCTAATACCATTTCTTTAGGTCATGCTGAGAGTCACCTTTGAGAAAACTCCAAAGCAAACAGTACTATTGAATGCTCTATAAAAATCGATATTTCCAAACTCACCACCCCACTCCAATAATGCAAAACCACTGAGTAAGTGACAGTCAGCTGGGCCTACAGTTTTATCCTTGTACGTCTTGGAAATGAAGAAATAGTAAAAATATGGTACTCAACTTCTTTACTGTTGTGAGTAGTACATAATTTGTCCTCAACTTGGGAATACCAACTTTCTGCCAGAATTCATGAAGTAGTAAGAAGAAACTCCCAAACTTGTCATTAGGGTATAATCAACAGACACACCACACACAAAAAGTATCTGTTCATTCACTGAATGCATAATTTTTCCCAATTGTTTTGTTTCTTCTTTCGCTAATATGTATAACTAGGGACACGTATTATTGTAAGGATCCTCAACTTTCTGTTTCATTTCCTTTCATAGAAAGGTCCAAATGATATGAAGAATGCAGCTTTCCACCAAATCTGAAAACTCTACGGTTTTCCCATAACAACTTTCTAATGACTTCCCTGTTGTGTTTTCTTTCCTAGTGTCGTATTTCCCTAGACAGACTACAACTACTAAACCTACTCAGTGTCCCCAGCTGTGGAGCAAACATTCAGATGCCTGGAAATATGGGGGATATCTCATCAAATCACCTTATCATCTATGTCCTGGCTCTTTGCAAATGTATTGTGTTTGTGCAGGTTAAAAATAATGGTCTACACCTGGCCCATGACCTGCTCTGGTAGAGCATGCCTGTCATACTAAACAAAGCCACACATCACTTGCAATAAATTCCAGTTAACAGGCTTGATAACAGGGTCCATGCTGATCTGCTTTCCATACTTTGACATTATCTTACACACTAAACACTAGCCACAGAGTTCTGCATTCTGTGCCTGAAGCATAGCTGAGCTCTTCTCACCTATATATACTTATCCAGCTATTGCTTTGGCTAGAATTCTCTATATTCATGGCAGAGTTACAATAAATGTCAGCCATATTTCATGCTGCCCACATCCATGTGCACCTGGTTTCCTATCAACCACAAGCTCATGCTTATAATTTATCACTTATGTGATACTATGGCCATTTTCTGTTTAGCAACCTCTTCCCTTCTATAAACCAATCATGTGCTATTATATAACTGGCTTTAACAGCTGATGTAGTACATATCTTCTTTCAAGTGATAAATCTCTGCTACTGTCATACAGCTGCTGCATTTTGTTCATGGCTGTTTAGTCCCCAGAGCCAGCAGAGCACCTGTTACTTAGACAACACAAGAAATAACTGGAAAATGAAGAAATTACCAGAGGCACAGAGCTAGAAATCACACCTCCTCCCTTCCCATTATAAAACTCTATGCAACACTGCCCTTTCTGGATCTAGGTGTTTCAGTTTGGAGAACTATGTGCAGGAACACACACACACACACACACACACACACACACACACACACACACACAGAGAGAGAGAGAGAGAGAGAGAGAGAGAGAGAGAGAGAGAGAGAAGAAAAAGAGAAAAATAAAAGCTTCTCACATCTCACACATTGAAGGCATATTTGAAATTCATAGTTCCTTCATATTTTATTCAAAATGTAAGAAGCCAAGTTTTGTTTTGCTTGTATTTTCTTTTGTATTTAGGTTCATTACAATCTACTGTTATCCAAATGAGAAGAAATGTTATTTTGCCTCTGAGTAAGATGGCAGTTAAACAACATTGTAATGCATACTAATACCTTATTCACTTTTCCTTAGATTTCATTCTTTAACTTAATTATTTAAACTTAAGTACTTTTATCTTTAGCTTACTTGATAAATGAAAGCTTGTGCATAGAAGCTTGTTTTTCAAAATGTATGCTCAGCTAAAAAAACATATACATCTAATTAATTTTTATTGTCTCTTCAATCCCCTTGGACCCAAATCTGCTACTTTTCCCAAAGTTCATTCTTAGCCCTAAAACTTCAGCAAATTCCATAGTGGTTGTTAGATGTCAGCATGTCTCCACACAGACAAGCACCCAGAGGGATTTCTGGTCCAGTCTTCAACAATCTAATATGAAACCACTGTTTCCAAGAGCTGAGACTACTCTTCAAACCATGTGGCCTCTGCTCCCACAAGCACTGCTTAGGACTAGGCATGTTTGCCCGAGGAAGGAAAGCATAGGAAAGTATTACACAGTAAAATGTTCTATTGCTCCTTGAAGGTAAAGCTCATATTAAGGGACACTTTATTTAAGAATATACATTTTAAATGCTGTGATTTGATTACAAATGGCATTTAAGAAAGCTGTTTATTTAGGGTGATGAGATGGCTCAGTAGGTCAAGAAACATGCAGCCAAGTGTGAAGACCTGAGTTCATTTGCAACTGTCATTGAGGAAGAAAAACCTCAACCCTAGGAATGGTCCTCTAAACTCCACATGCCAGCAATAGCATCTGATTGCTTCTTCTATAGACACACATAAAATAAATCAAGAAAATGGGTTTTTTTAATTCAAAAACCACCCTTCCTTTCAGACAAGTTCTCCCAGACTGCACTTTCAATGCTTTCTGCAAGCTTCCCTAAAGGTCAGCAGCTAGTTTCGTAATATTTGCTCTTTTTCACTGACATGATGAACTGTCATTGTGATCACTTCAAACTCCTCCTCGGCATGAATTCTAAACAACACACAACATGAAATAACTGTCAGAGGCACAAGATTTTTTACCTTGTTAATGGGACTCTTGTTTTTCACTGAACATGGGACACCAGGATGAAGAAAGAAAGAAGAGAAAACTACCATTTACAGAGGACTCAGAACATGTCAGACGCCTTTTCCATGATTTTATATCTCATTTGCTCACAACACTATGATAATAGGTCGACAAACACAAGGTTTGCCTCAACCCTTTTAAGGTCTCTAATTGGGCAGGGAAAATAATTTGAAATATGAAAACAGGAGACAATCACACACATTCAATTTTTCAGGAAACAAAAGTCTTCACAATGAAATGAAGATCCAAAGTAGCAGCCCCTAAATATTTATGAGTTGAGGTTGAAAAGAAAGGCATCTGTGAAGTAGCATATACAATAAACAGAGAAACAAAGGAAAATAAAAGGTATTTCAGGAGTGCATCCAAGTACGTGTGGATGCAGGCTTTAACTTCATGTTTAGTCACCATTCGTGTGTGTGTGTGTGTGTGTGTGTGTGTGTGTCTGTCTGTCTGTCTGTATTTGACTGTGTGTGTACATATGTGGCCCAGTGCACCTGTGTGCAGATGCATGTAGAGGCCAGAAGTTGGCATATGTGTTTTCCTATACTTTTAGATATTTAAAAAGTCTTTGCACTGAACCTGAAGAGGATGTAATTAGGCTGGCTGACTGATCCTAAGCACCCTGGATCCACCTGTCCTTGTCACCTCCATTAGGGATAAGATTGCAGATTTGTCCTATGATATCCAGCTTTTATATGGTTTCAAGGATCAAAGTATGCATCCTTGTATTTGTGTGGCAAGTACTTTTCACATAATTTACCTCATGAGTTATTTTGAGCAAGGTACATTTTACATAATTCTCCAGCTCCCTTCTCTAATACTAAGAACAATTCTTTGCTTCTAGCATGGAGTGAGCAATACTCAATTGGGAGTTCCATCTTGTGTAGAATCACAAGCTTTTTTCCAAGTGTCCTTTAGTAAGAAGCCATCATATGCCAAGATGAAATACTGTGTGTTGGTATTTCCTGGATGACTTTTAACAGAGTCATATTATCTAATTATAGATCTTTTTTTAAAAAAATAAAGATAGAACAAGAGATTTTAGGTAAACAAGAGATTCTGTCTACCCAAAATCACTGGATAGATAAAGGGAAGTTTGGGACAATGGTCCAGTTCTATCTGATTCACATTTCTTAACTTTCTTTAGCCTCAGACAGAAATCTACTGAAGATGATGACCTACATGTTCTCGTATCACTAGAGTCATAATATTTTGTTTGTTTGTTTGTTTTTTGTTGAGCTGTGGATCGAACCCAGGGCCTTGTGCTTGCTAGGCAAGTGCTCTACCACTGAGCTAAATCCCCAACCCCATAATTTTTAAATTTTACTTTGTTTCTTTCATTTTATTTTGCTTTCCTGCTTTGCCCTAACTTTGCTGGTTACTTGAGATTTAGTTAAGTAAATAAAGCTTTATCTATACCACAGGAAACTCCTGAATGTGGTGATATTTTGTTTGTAAGCTAACAAATGAAGCTTGCCTGAAGATCAGAGTGCAGAGCTAAGCCACTAGCTAGCCATAGAGGCCAAGCAGTGGTGGCACACACCTTTAATCCCAGCACTCAGGAGGCAGAGGCAGAAGGATCTCTCTGAGTTTAAGGCCACACTGGGCTACACAAGATTGATCCAGTCTAAAAGAGCAACAGAACCAGGCTGTGATGGCTCACACCTTAAATCCAAGTACTTGGGGGTCACATGACTTTAATCCCAGATGGTCTTTCAAAATTCCTGATTCTAAAAATGGTCTGTCAGATATTCTAGGCCTGGAGCCAATAATGGATGCCCCAATGTTGCTGAGAAACATTAGGTTACTGTCCAGGCTGCCAGCTGTCTCTGGCTATTCTGGGTTTTTTTTTTTTTTTTTTTGGTTTTTTGAGACAGTGTTTCTCTGTGTAGCTTTGTGCTCTGTCTATTCTTGGAATTTTTCAGAAATTGCTTGCTTGCACTTCTTGTTTTCTTAGGTAACATTATTTTCCTTCTCGGGTCTTTGACAGGGTTGAAGATTAGATAGTTATTTAGATTGAAAGCAATCTAAAGTTGACAAGAACACATAGCTGAGATCAAAAATACAAAGTATCCCAATTGTTACTAGCTACTTTCCTTACTAGGGTTGGTTGATGATCAACCCACTCCTGCCCTCAATCTCCTGATATAAGAAACTATTGATGACTGGGTATGCACCCTAAAGATTTAAAGTACAGCTGACTGTTTTTTATATATAAAAGTTTAGGTTTGTGATTCCTTATAAGAATACCTATAAGTAATAAAGTGATTCTTTCTTTTTAACCACAATATGCAGCCTGCCAACAAAAAAGTTAGCTGAGAAAACAGACTCTGCTTGCTCATATTCTGCTAATCTGTAACAAGTTACTTAGATGTAAATGTATGTGGGTTTTTGGGGTGACTTTGTTTTAATCGTGTAAGGGACATAAAAAACATGTTTTTACCTGTATTCATTATAATTATTCAATTGAAGAATAGAATGTAACCACACTGCAATTCTCATATTACCTGAAAGATTTTGCTAAGGTATATAAGTTGTAGAAAAATGTACATAGTAGAAAAATACAAAAAAATAAAAAAGGAAATCATCAAGAGAGAGTGTGAGTGTCTTTCCCTAACCCCCTCAGATAGAAAAGTCTAGTATGCCAACTCCATGGATTCCTTTTGAGCCCTGTGCTACTGGAGACTGGCCCCCCAGGCAGCAATAGGTTCATGGATGATGGAAGACTCATGACCCACCCAGCACTCACCATGCATGTATTATGGGAGACTCAAACCCATAACCCAACACTCATGGTGCACATACTATGGGAGACTCATGCCTCTATACCAGCACACAGTATGGATGTACAGTGGGAGGATCCTACCTGTAAATGAGCACCCACAGTGCATGTACTGTGTAAGACTGTAACACAGAAATCATACTGCTCATACTATGGGAAGCTGATTCGTATTACCCAGCACATACTATGAGAGGCCTCTGCTTGTAACAGCACTCATGGTGCATGTAATGTGGGAGGTTCATGCTTGTAACCTAGCACTTGTGGTTTCTGTGCCATGGGAAGCTCATGCATGTAATACAGCACTCATGCTACATGTACTATTTTAGGCAAAAGCCTGAAACTTAGCACTCATTATGCATGTACTGTGGAAGTCTCATGCCTGTGTTCCAGCACTAATGGTGGATATACAGTAGGAGGCTACTGTATTTAGTCAGGGTTCTCTAGAGTAACAGAACTTACAGAATGAATATAGATAGATAGATAGATAGATAGATAGATAGATAGATAGATAGATAGATTTATTGGGATGGCTTACAGGCTGCAGTCTAGCTAATCCAACAATGGCTGGCTGTAAATAGAAAGTCCCCAAATCCAGTAGTTGCTCAGTCCACAAGGCTGGATGTCTCATCTTGTCTTCAGTATATTCCAGAATCCCAAAGTTGACTTTGATGCCAGTGAAGAATGGGTATGCTAACAAGACAAGGGAAAGCAGGCAACAAGCAAGTTTCTTTCTTCCATGTCCTTATATAGGCTTCCAGCCAAGATGTGGCCCAAATTAAAGTTGTGTCTTCCCACCTCAAGATCAGGATCAAAGGTATATGTCTTCCTGTCTCAAAGGTCTGGATCCACCTACTTCAAAATAAGCACAAATAATCTTTCACAGGTGTACCCTCCATTTCTGGATTATAGTTCATTCCAGATGTAGTCAAGTTGACAACCAAGAATAGACATCAGAGCTACTATCTGTAACCCAGTGCTCATGTTCATGTACTGTGGGAGACTCATGCCTGTAACCCAGCACTCAAGGAGTATGTATCTGTTGGAGACTCAAACCAGTAACACATCATTCATGTGCTCTGGGAGTTTCATGCCTATAACTCATGGTGCATGGACTGTGGGAGACTCAAACCAGCACTGTACATGTACTAGCACTCATGGTACATGTTCTGTGTGTTGTAGTTTGTGTTATGGGAAAGAAGTCTCACCACGCAACAGGATTCATATGGGAGATTTATTAGGGGAACAGAGGCAGGCCACAGAGATGGCCTCTGGGATCAAGAGCTGAGGAGAGAGGGGAGGAAGACAGGAGGAGCTTATCTTTTATAAGGGGGGACTTATCTTTTATAAAGGGGGCGTATCCCATGCACACAGAGACTATTGTAATCGATGACGTATTCTATCAGGACCATGAGCAGGCCTGCGGAACTGCCTTAGTACTGACAAGCGCATGCGTACAGGGGGTGCTCTTAGTAGCTGCAGCTAAGAATCCTGAGGGCAGGCCAGAGCAGATGCCTGAACGCTAACACTGTGGGAGGCTCATACCTATTACCCACAATCATGGTTCATGAACTGTGGGAACCTCAAACCAGTGACCCAGCACTCATGGTACATATGCTATGGGAGGCTTAGTCCTGTATCTCAGCACTCACTGTGCATGCACTTACACCACTCATGTTTTATATATGTGGGAACCTCACACCTATATCCAAGAAATACATATTGGGGGAGGGGGAAGGTTGGCTTCGCATGGGTGGGGACCCTCCTAGCCACCTCCTTTACATCTCAGCTACATCTCCACAGTAAAGAAGTCAGAGTCAGGGAGAAATGGCTGCCAGCTTTCCGCTAATGTGGCCAGCTCAGGCATACTTCTAGGGAACGGATCCTCTCTCCTCCAGATGACCAGGCCCAGAGACCTCCAGACCAGCACCAATTACCTGTTGCAGCCCTGGATCAGCCTGGACGTAGCCCCACCCCCTTCCCCAGGCCCTCTGCAGTCCCCCAGCAGCAGCTGCCTCTCCAAACTAGTCAGAGCGGCCTGGAACCCTGAGTACTGGTTGGCATACCGTTCAGTTACTCCAATTCCTTGTTCATCCCTTAAAGGACTAGTAGAGTTTGTTACGGCAGTCGTTAGTAGTGACTTCTGATGGGGAGGCGTGGCCTGGAACTCATTATGTAAACCAGGCCCACCCTGAGTTCTGCTCCAGCCTCTTGAGTGAGTTTATGTGCATGCTCCTCAGGCCAGGCTTTGCCTGTGCAGGCTTCAGGCTGATTCAAGCTGTGGCACTTAAAGAAGTTCATTTCCATGATTGCTGTTTGTGGTTACTGATAGATAATTACATGTTCACACGGTTGGGCTTGCCCGGTGGACCGCCTAACTATTTCCGGTTCAGAATAGCCATCTCCAGGTCAGACATCTCATGGGAATGGGACTCTGTAGCCTTACGTGGTTGCGTAAAGCGCGCGCGCGCAGCCATGTAATCTACGTGCTTGCGTGGAGTACTCACAGGAGTCCCTGTACGAATGCGCGGCCCAACCTTTAAAAAGCCAGCACCATCTTGCATGAGCCCCCTTATCTCCTCACCCACGTGTGTTTCACGCAGGCCTGTCACCTCTATCCTCTTTAATAAAACTCTTCCGTGGTCTTGTCGTGTTTGGGACGTGTTCCTAGCGCCACTTAAATACTAACAGTTACAGCATGTTCCAGACCACAGGCCCTTTGTCTTGGGGAGCTTACAGGCTGAGCAGAAAGATTAAACACAACAACTAGGGCCTATTGTGAAGGGTGGGGAATAAAAAGTTCACTGAGACTGTATGATCTTGGGGAAAGTTACTAATACTTCAGGTGTATTCTCTCTGTAACAGAGAAATCATAAGATTTCTATAGGGATTGTGGTCGGGTATCTATGAAGCCCAGAGCTGGTCCTCTGTAAAGACCATGATTACTTCTATCTATAAATGAACAACCTTCTGTCGGCAACTTCATCTGCATAATCTCTGATCTATGTCCTAAAACAAAGTGACTCGCCTGTGCCTATGTGTGATCAGAGTACCACACTCAAGCTCACTACAATCAGAACTCAAAACAGACTAGACACAACAGGTCTACTTACTGCATTTATGGGGAGAGGGCAGACAAACTTGGCTTCAGACACAAGCTCCAGCACCTAACAGGGAGCTCTGACATCTGCCAAGTCAGTTCCCCTCTCTGAACCCTAGTTTACTCACATATAGAATGAGGACAACAGCAGACAGATGTTGAGAGAATGTACTAATGTGAGTGAAAGCAAAACTTGGGTTTTAATTTTGAGACACGGTCTCATGTGGCTCAGGCTTGTCTCAACTCACTGTGTAGCTAAGGATGACCTTGAATTCCTGATCCTCCTGTAAAGGCTCCATTTTAGGCTCTATCCCAGTAGAGAAATGTATTTCTGCTTAGTGGAAAAATATTCCTGCTTAGCTCGTACAGAAGGCTTCCACGTTGTAAAGCTAGCTCACAGCTCTTGGAAAAACAAGCCGATGGCTGAACTCCGAGCGAACCTCACTCCCCAAGCCATGTGAGCCAGCCGGATGGCTGAACTCTGAGTGACCCCACTCCCCAACCCATGCGAAACTGCCCTATAACAAGCCTGCGAGCTTGAGCTTCGGGGTCTTCAGTCCCAAGCTTGACTGATTGACCTGTGTGCACGCATAAAATAAACTGTTTCTGTGTGACCCGATATCGGAGTGAAGCTTCTGGTTTCAGCGCCGACTCTAACATTGGAGGTCCCACCGAGATTGTCTTCATGTCTGGTGGTGAGTCGGCTTGGGAGGGTGAGCAGCTGTCCAGGCTGCCCGTGAGGACTCCTGGACGGTGGGGGACAGACGTGTCCGGAACCCACAGGCTGCAACTCTGGAGGATGCTCTAGAGTGTGGGGATCCTGTAAGAGGGACCCCTTCGGACACCCTCCTGCCTAGGAGATTTTTTAGAAGGCCCGGGCCGCTAGATACTCTTTTGGTTTCGTTTTCTGTACCAATTTGCCGGCTTGTCCTGTCTCTGTGTGTTGTGATTTCGTTTGTGTCCTTCAGTGTCTTACTCTATCTGTTCGGTATGGGACAAACTGCCTCTACACCACTTTCTCTCACTCTCTCTCATTGGTCAGAAGTGACGGCTCGTGCATCGAACCTGGCAGTTCGAGTGAAAAAAGGGAAGTGGCAGACTTTCTGCTCATCTGAATGGCCCACCTTCGGTGTGGGGTGGCCCGCTGATGGCACTTTCGATCTGAACCTTATTAGGGCAGTTAAACAAAAAATCTTCATTCCAGGTTCACATGGGCATCCGGACCAACAAGCCTATATTTGGATTTGGGAAGATTTGGTGGTGGACCCGCCTAAGTGGGTCCTGTCATTTCAGGTCAGCCCGTCTGCACCACCTACTGATCATACCTCTCTCCTTCTAACCAAAACCTCTGATTCGCCTAAATCTTCCCCTCCCCCATTGATCCCGACACCTGCACCCCTGCCAGAGTCTCAGGCTGATCTCATTTCTCTTGACCTAGACCCCCCACCACCTTACAGATCGCCGCCGCCAGCGGGGGCAGGATCCGGACCGGTCCCAGTCTCCCCTTCGGGCCCCGCACAGGGCACCCGCCAGAGAAGGGCACGCCCTCATGATGAGGCCCCACCGGCAGTCACACTGCCCCTACGGCCCGTTGGGGGAACTATTGATGATGGGGCTGGAGGAGACATGCCTGCCCTCCAATACTGGCCATTTTCTTCCTCAGATTTATATAACTGGAAGAATAATAACCCACCCTTTTCTGAAGACCCCTCCCGCCTAACTGGACTCCTAGAGTCCATCATGTTTTCCCACCAGCCTACGTGGGACGATTGCCAGCAACTTCTGGGGGTCCTTTTCACCACAGAAGAAAGGGAACGCATCCTCCTGGAAGCTAGGAAGTTGGTCCCTGGACCGGACGGGCGGCCAACTCAGCTCCCCAATCTCATTGATGAGCACTTTCCCCTGCGGCACCCAACGTGGAATCCGAACACTCCGGAAGGTAGGGAGCATCTGTCCCTCTATCGCCAGACTCTAATGGCAGGTCTCCGTGCAGCGGCCAGAAGGCCCACTAATTTGGCTAAGGTAGGCGAGGTTCTTCAAGGGTCTGAAGAGACCCCCTCTGCCTTTCTTGAGAGACTCATGGAAGCATATAGAAGGTATACACCCTTTGACCCACAGTCAGAGGAATTGAGGGGGGCAGTGAGCATGGCCTTTATAGGGCAGTCTGCCACAGATATCCGGCGGAAGCTGCAAAGATTGGAGGGGTTACAAGGGATGAGCCTGAGGGACCTGGTTAAAGAGGCAGAAAAAGTCTATTATAAGCGGGAGACCGCGGAAGAAAAAGAGGCTCGGTTAGAAAAACAAAGAGAGGAAAAAGAAAAAGAGCAGCGGAAACGCCAAAACCGGGATCTAACACGGATTCTTGCAGCCGCGGTAAGAGACGGGCCGGGGCCGCGGGGGCGAGGAGGAGGAGGTCGGGGAGGCCGTCCTCCTTTGGGACCAAATCAATGCGCCTACTGCAAAGAGGAGGGTCATTGGATCAGAGAATGCCCGAAGAAGCAGAAAGGGCGGGGCCGGCAGGTCCTCGCCCTTGGGGACTGAGGGAGTCAGGGTTCGGACCCCCTCCCCGAACTCCGGGTAATGTTTGAAGTGGAGGGGACCCCAGTGGACTTTGAGGTGGACACGGGGGCAGTCTATTCAGCCATCAAGCATCCACTAGGCCCTCTGTCTACCCGAAAGTCACTGGTCCAAGGAGCAAATGGAAGCAGAGAGAGACCCTGGACCACCCAGAGAACAGTCAACTTGGGAAAAGGTACTGTGCAGCATTCTTTTCTGGTCTTACCTGACTGTCCGGCACCCCTATTAGGTAGAGACCTCCTGACAAAACTGGGAGCTCAGATCTCCTTTACCTCTCGGGGCCCAGAATTAAAATTTGCCCACCCGAAAGTAGGGGACCTCCATCTCCTCACGCTAGAACTTCCAGCTGCTGAGGAATACCGTCTGTATGGAGTAGTGGCAAAAGCCTCTGTAGCCACTGTTTCACCGTACAACGAGGAGTGGATTCATAGGTTCCCTAATGCGTGGGCAGAGACGGGGGGCCTCGGACTGGCTAAGGAGCAACCCCCGGTGGTGGTCACCCTCAAACCCACCGCGGTACCCGTGCGAGTAAGACAATACCCGCTTAGTCGAGAAGCCCGAGAAGGCATAAAACCCCACATCAAGAGGTTTCTGGAACTGGGCATACTGAAACCATGTCAATCAGAGTGGAATACTCCGCTCCTGCCGGTAAGGAAGCCAGGAACAGATGACTACAGACCAGTCCAGGACCTGAGAGAAGTAAACTCCCGGGTAATGGACATTCACCCTACAGTGCCCAACCCTCATAATTTCTTGAGTACCTTACCTCCAGGGCGCAACTGGTATACTGTTCTGGATTTAAAGGATGCCTTTTTTTGCCTCCCCCTCCACCCTGATTCTCAAAAGCTCTTTGCCTTTGAATGGTCAGACCCTGAGGGAGGGGGGACAGGGCAACTGACATGGACCAGACTTCCGCAAGGATTTAAGAACTCTCCAACTATCTTTGATGAGGCTCTACACCGAGACCTTCGGGAGTATCGAGAGACCACCCCTGATGTCACCCTCCTCCAGTATGTAGATGATCTACTCCTGGCAGCTGAGACTCGGGACACTTGCAAACAAGGGACTGAGAAACTTCTGGATACCCTGGCCAGCCTGGGGTACAGGGCGTCCGCCAAGAAGGCGCAGATCTGCCAAAACAAAGTCATCTTCCTCGGTTACTCCTTGGAGGGAGGGAGGAGGTGGCTCACCGATGCTCGTAAGCGAACCGTGGCCAGCATACCTGCTCCAACGGACCGCCGGCGGTTACGTGAATTCCTGGGTGCAGCTGGGTTCTGTCGGCTCTGGATTCCAGGGTTTGCTGCCATCACAGAGCCTTTTCTTCCCTTGTTAAAAGAAAAGACCCCCTTTGTCTGGCAGGAAAAACACCAGGCTGCATTTGAAAAGTTAAAGAAGGCGCTCTTATCCGCTCCAGCACTCGCTCTCCCGGATGTGAGGAAGCCATTCACTTTGTACTTGCATGAAAAGGGTGGGGTGGCGGTCGGCGTCCTAGTACAAGCCCTCGGTCCGTGGAAAAGACCAACTGCTTACCTATCCAAGCGGCTAGATCCTGTGGCCAGGGGATGGCCAATCTGCCTAAGGGCGGTGGCCGCAGCAGCCATGCTGGTGCGGGACGTGGACAAATTAACTTTGGGACAGCATCTGACTGTTATAGCTCCCCATGCATTGGAGAGCATTGTCCACCAGCCGCCTGACCGATGGCTTAGCAATGCTCGGGCCACATATTATCAGACGACTCTTCTGGACCGGGACTGCATCACCTTCGGGCCCCCAGCTATCTTAAACCCGGCCACCCTCCTCCCAATTGCTGAACAAGGAGAGGAGGGAGTGCCGGTTCATGACTGTGGTGCCATTCTGGTGGAAGAAACCGGGGTCCGGACAGATTTAATGGACCAACCGCTGGCCAACCCTGACCTGATATGGTATACAGATGGCAGCAGTTTCCTAAATGAGGGCCAGCGGAGAGCGGGAGCGGCAGTAGTGGACAAAAATAAGGTCATCTGGTCTAGCAGCCTCCCAGAGGGAACCTCGGCTCAAAAAGCCGAATTGATTGCACTCACCCGAGCACTTACCATGGCAGCCGGAAAACGGGCTACCATCTACACAGACAGCCGGTACGCATTTGCAACCGCGCATGTGCATGGGGCCATATACAGGGAGAGGGGACTGTTAACTTCAGCCGGAAAAGAAATTAAAAATAAACAAGAAATCAAGGCATTATTAGACGCTGTCATGCTGCCTCGCGCACTGGCCATCGTGCACTGCCCAGGGCACCAGAAAGGTGACTCCCCAATTGCGGTCGGAAACCGGAGGGCTGACCAGGAAGCAAGGGAAGCAGCTCTCCAAGGCACCAGGCACCTGGTAGTCCACCTATCACCCCCTGAAAGCCCGGTCTCTGAAGAACCCTCGTCCCCCAAATCCCTGAAGGACATGCTGGAGTGAATCCACAAGCTGACCCATCTGGGTAGCCAAAAGTTAGTTCAACTCACTGAAGAAAATAAAACTCACTCCCCGTCTGAAAGGAAGCGGATGGCGGAGAAAGTGATAGCGGACTGCCAAGCCTGCCAACAGGTTAATGCCTACCCTAGTCGGTTGGCTCCTGGAAAAAGGCTACGAGGGAGTCGGCCTGGCCAACATTGGGAAATAGATTTCACTGAAATACAGCCGGCTAAATATGGCCTAAAGTATTTACTAGTGTTTGTAGACACCTTTACAGGATGGGTAGAAGCCTACCCCACCAAAAAGGAGACTGCAGCGATAGTCGCTAAGAAAATCCTGGAAGAAATCTTCCCAAGATTTGGACTGCCTCAGGTAATTGGGTCAGATAATGGCCCAGCATTCGTGGCTCAGGTAAGTCAGGGACTGGCAAAAATATTGGGGATCGATTGGAAGCTGCATTGTTCATACAGACCCCAAAGTTCTGGACAGGTAGAAAGAACCAACAGAACCATTAAGGAGACCTTAACAAAATTGACCATGGAGACTGGCTCTAGAGATTGGACGATGCTCCTACCGTATGCCCTCTTTAGAGCTAGGAATACCCCTTCCCTTAAGGGCCTTACCCCTTTTGAACTACTCTTTGGTTGTGCTCCCCCAGTTAAGGACCTAGCTTTCCAGAAAGGGGAAATCATGCCTTCCTTCCTATCTGACAGACTGCGAGCCTTGGCGGTGGTCCAGCACACCCTGTGGAAACAGTTGTCTGCTGCGTACCAGCCCAGTGGAGATGGTCCTGCCCACCGGTTCCATGTAGGGGACTTCGTGTACGTCCGCCGGCACCAGCATCAGACCCTAGAACCTCGGTGGAAGGGTCCCTATCAAGTCCTGTTGACCACCCCGACGGCAGTTAAAGTTGACGGAGTTGCTGCGTGGATTCATGGCTCCCACCTTAAGCCAGCGCCTGCTCCAGATGTGGATTTGGACTGGACTGTGGAACGGACTGACAATCCCCTCAAGCTTCGGATCCGATGTGGAAATCAGCCGAACTAATCCGCACCAACCTGTGAGCCAAACATGGCAAGTACTGTCGGGGGCAGGGGATGTGGTTTGGGAGAAAACCGGTAGGCACCCTCTTTAGACTTGGTGGCCTGCCCTGGAACCCGACCTCTGCCACATGCTGGCAGGAGCAGAAGACTTTGACATCCCAACCACTGACCCGGCAAACCCAAGTGAACCAGAAGTGTGCACCCAAAGTGGACGCTGCCCCTGTTCGCGTTACCCGGCAGGGTGCCGAGACCCGAGGGCCCGGGCGGCCCTGACAAAGAGACCGTTTTATGTGTGTCCGAGGGACGGGAGAAGCAGGTCGCTAGCGCGCTCTTGTGGGCAGCATGAAAGTTACTATTGTAAGTCATGGGGATGTGAAACTACAGGAGACGCTTGGTGGAAGCCGAGCTCATCCTGGGATCTGATCCAGGTAAAGAGGGAGACAGGTGGGAATGAACCCCCACTCTCTCAAGATTACTGCCGGAGCACACCTAGGACAGTCACGACCCTATGGTATGGGTCGGGACCTTGTACAGAGTTTGCCTGCAACCCCTTGAACATCACTTTCACCCAGGCAGGAAAAGCATCAAGGGATTGGATAAAAGGTAGACTGTGGGGCCTGAGGGTGTATCACCAGACGGCCTATGATCCAGGAGTCCTATTCAAAATCAAGTTAATAATAAACGCCAACCCTCAGCCGATAGGCCCTAATAAAGTATTACAGGACCAGAAAGCTCCTCCTCCTAAAACAAATAATAAACGGGTACCCCCAAGGCAAATACCCCCATCTAACTCAACCCGCCAGAACCCCTCCATCTTCCCGCTGACCACACCGGCTGTCACGAATCCCACTCTCCCAGGGTCAGGAAAACGGTTGATAGACCTAATCGAAGGGGGATACCAAGCCCTCAACTCTACTCAGCCCAACCTTACTGAATCCTGCTGGATTTGCCTCCAAGCAAGCCCCCCATACTATGAAGGGATAGCTGTTAATGGGAGTTTCACCTATAACACCTCCAAGAGCTGCGACTGGGGAACAAAGCATATGCTAACCTTACCTGAAGTGACTGGTTTAGGAACATGCCTAGGACACTCCCAAGTGCTGGGAAGCAAGCTCTGTGCACGTACAGTGAGTGTGTCCTCTTCTGACACATCCCAGTACATAATCCCCTCATCAGGTTTATACTGGGCATGCAATACTGGGATCACACCGTGTGTCTCAATTGCTAGCTTTAGCCAATCTAAGGATTTTTGTGTGTTAGTCCGGATTTACCCAAGGTTAGTTTATTATTCAACAGAAGAATTTGAAGGACATTTTCTGGGCAGAACTCGGTTCACACGAGAACCTGTCAGTGTCACCCTGGCTGTTCTATTAGGAGCAGGTATATTGGCGGGGGTCGGGACTGGAACTACAGCTTTGATTGAGGGCCCTAGACAGCTAGGGATTTTAGAAGCCGCAATACAGCAAGATCTAAGGGCAATAGAAACATCCATAACTGCTCTGGAAAGGTCCTTAACCTCCCTGTCAGAGGTAGTCTTGCAGAACAGACGCGGCCTAGACTTACTATTTTTAAAAGAAGGAGGACTTTGTGCCGCCCTAAAAGAAAACTGTTGTTTCTATACTGACCACACAGGGGTGGTAAGGGAATCCATGACAAAACTCAGAGAGAGACTAGATGCAAGGGAAAGGTCCATACGCGGCTCCCAGAGCTGGTTTGAGGAATGGTATGAAAAATCACCCTGGATGACCGCCCTGCTCTCAGCCCTCACGGGGCCCCTGATTGTCCTGCTCCTAGTACTAATGATTGGACCATGTGTCCTGAATCGGATTTCAGGCTTTGTTCGGTCCCAAGTAGATGGGGTTAAAATGATGGTCCTGAGACAAAGGTATCAGCCTATACCAGAGACCGACCTTTAGGATTAAAGGTCAGTACAAGGAGAGGAGGGAATGTAAAGACTCCATTTTAGGCTCTATCCCAGTAGAGAAATGTATTTCTGCTTAGTGGAAAATATTCCTGCTTAGCTCGTACAGAAGGCTTCCATGTTGTAAAGCTAGCTCACAGCTCTTGGAAAAACAAGCCGGATGGCTGAACTCCGAGAGACCCTCACTCCCCAATCCATGTGTAGTCCAGCCGGATGGCTGAACTCTGAGCGACCCTCACTCCCCAAGCCATGTGAGCCAGCCGGATGGCTGAACTCTGAGCGACCCCACTCCCCAATCCATGTGTAGTCCAGCCGGATGGCTGAACTCTGAGCGACCCCACTCCCCAATCCATGTGTAGTCCATCCGGATGGCTGAACTCTGAGCGACCCCACTCCCCAACCCATGCGAAACTGCCCTATAACAAGCCTGCGAGCTTGAGCTTCGGGGTCTTCAGTCCCAAGCTTGACTGATTGACCCGTGTGCACGCATAAAATAAACTGTTTCTGTGTGACCCGATATCGGAGTGAAGCTTCTGGTTTCAGCGCCGACTCTAACACTCCTGCCTCCTCCACCTCCCAAGTGCTGGGATTTACAGATAAGGGCCACAATGCCAGAACTCCAACTTAACTCATTTAGGTACTTGAAAATATAACCAAAATTCATGGACAAAGTGGAATTTGGGGGCTGCAGCTGTGGTGGGTATTGTGTTCCCTGAAATATTGTATGTTCCCCGAAATAAACATATCTGGGGTCAGAAAACAGACAGCCACTAGAACAGAGCCAGAAATGGTGGCTAGAAAATGGGAAGAGTAAGCCATAACAGAAGTTGGGCGGTGGTGGTACACACCTTTAATCCCAGCACTTGGGAGGCAGAGCTAGCCAGATCTCTGAGTTCAAGGCCACTTTAGAAACAGCTAAACCTGGTGACCCACGCCTTTAATCCCAGGGAGTGGGGGCAGAAAGAAAAAGGTATATAAGGTGTGAGGACCAGGAACTAAAAAGGAAAAAGCATGTAGTTAGTTAAGCTTCGGAGCAACACAGTTCAGCTGAGATTCATGTGGAGGAGGACTCAGAAGCTTCCAGTCTGAGGAAACAGGACCAGCTGAGGAACTGGCAAGGTGAGGAAGCTGTGGCTTGTTCTGTGTCTCTGATCTTTCTGCATTCACCCCAATAACTGGCCTCGGGTTTGAGTTTTATTAACAAGTACCTTTAAAATTCCTACTACATGCAGTTCTCTTCATTACTTTGCCATATGTTTCTAACACCTGGACCCTATAACTCCCTGAAATTAATAGATATTTTCCCAGTGACTGCCCAAGAAGAATTTAGAGGTATACACTTACTTTGCTTCCCTTCTGGAGAGAGAACCAAGGCCAGGTTGTCCCTGCTATGTGCCTGGCATGTATTTAGACAGCAATTACTGCTCAGAGCTCTGAAATGCTTTGATTACCTCAAGATGCCATGCTAGAGGAGTATGTTAACAAGAAAAACTGGAATATCAGATAGTTTACATTGCAGGAACTAATCTTTTAGAATAGAAATCACATTCCTGAATTCTTGTAGAATGTATGAGTTCTGTTTTTAAAATGGGAGTCAAGGGTTTCCTAAAGAGATAAGCTCAAACAAAACCAACCAACCAAAACAACAACAACAACAACAAAAATTCAAATAAGTTTGTATCTCTATTTAAAATCCTACAATAGTTACCCATTACATCAAAAGAAAAATAAATCGATGTTTTCTTTTTTCCTCTGATCTCCAGCCACTATGGTATGGCTCTTCCTCAAAGACTCTAGATATGCTTAGGAATGCTTCATCAGCTATCTTCCTTAGAACTTTCCAGTTTCCCAACTTCGTTGATTTTTTTTTTTCTTGAACAGGGTCTCCTGGTTGGCCAGAAACTTGCTACTTAGACCAAGCTATTCTAGAACTCACAGTTATCCATGGGCCTCTCCAGTGTTGGGGTCAAATGTGTGATCCACTATGGCTGGCTGATTGGTTAATTAATACTGTGTCAAAAAAAAGAAAAATGCCTGTAATCCCAGCACTCGGGAGGCAGAGGCAGGTGGATCTCTGTGAGTTCAAGGCCAGCCTGGTCTACAGAGCGAGCTCCAGGACAGGCTCCAAAGCTACAAAGAAACCCTGTCTCAGAAAAAAAACAAAACAAAACAAAAACAAAAAAGTACTCAGGTGCTTGCATATGATCAGAAAGAGGCAGAACAACCTGCCAAGGACTATGTGGCTCAGTTAGAGGGCTAGTATCTGCACACAGAGCTCTCTGACTCAGAAATCTCAACTTTTTTTTTTAGTACACTACATTAGCAATGGTGTATGACATGCAGTAATATTTCCCAGGTCAATACCATGTAATCATTACTTAATGCTTTTGAATCTTCTAATAATATGTTTACTAAGAATTTAGTGCTCTCTGTAAGTCAAAGACACAAAAGTAAAAAGATATAAAATATGCAACTCAATCCCTGGTTTTCAATTAGGTGCTTCTTCCCAGAGGGGGAAAAGAATCACAACCTAGAAAAAAACCCCAAGAAACTCAGACTAAATATAGCCATCAGATACTCTTTAACTTTTCACATTTGTGTGGAAATGTGTGATTTTCTTTGTGCTTCAAAATATTACTTCAAGCTACAATTTCTTTTCTTCCCATATGATATTTACCATGAGATTAAAAAATTATTTCCTCTCAATTGTATATAAAACATTATTGGGCCAAGTGTGGGAGTGCAGGCCTTTAATCCCAGCAAAGGCCAAATATCTCGGTGAGTTCAATGCCAGTCTGGCCTACACAGCAAGTTCCGGGCCAGCCAGGGCTGCATAGTGTGATCTTGTTTAAAAAACAAAACAAAACAAACTCCTACCATTCTGTTTCAACCTTAACTTTTCATGGCTTGCGAAGGATACACTGCTCTAAAATGACAGAAAATTCCTTATCACTTCAGATTATCCATTAAGTCTATAAAATCCTTCAAAAACTTTACCCCCAATATCTGTTAAACATTCATTCTCAAGCCAGAGACATTTTTAGTTATAGTAACATTTTAAACCACACCATTCTTGCTGTTAGCTCAGGCTTTTGTGTTGCATTGATTTTTGATGGATCTCAGCTGTGGATGCCTTGTTGTGCTGGTTCTGGCATCCACCATTCTTAGCGGCTTCTGGAGCTTTTGAAACCATTCAGACTGCCTATTTTGCAGTCTACTAGGACACTATCTTCTGTGTCTCTGGTTCTTTCACCATATACATTAAACATAGATTCACACTCAATATTTATACTTTTTACAAATTCACATATAACATATTAACATCTACTTATTTATACTTATGGAAACTATAGAACTACTTAGCAAATAGTTTTCTTATTTACTTCTTATTTTCATCTTTTACAACTAGAATTTTTACTTAGTTACTTCTTATATTTAAACTTACATTTACAAATTATTATTTAAACTTACATTTACAAGTAGCATCTTTACTTCTTACAAGCTTATTACTATATGTCTTAAGACTACCTTAGATACTTCTTGCAAGCTTATATTCTTAAAGGAACTCTATAGATCTTTACAAACTTATATAGGGCTACCATTAGCAAATATCTAACTTAGCAAACACCTAAAGATTTCTTAACACAGATCTAACAAGACAGAATAATTTCTACAAACTCACATCTTATTTTCATCTTTTTCTGCTTCTTACTCTTAATTATTATCACATCTCTATTAGAAAGATTCTCTTAACTAGACAGGAAGTACATACATCAGAAACACTAATCAAGCCACTTTCATTCTGGTTCCTTTATAGGAAGGTCACTGGAGCTGGAAGGTCATTGGAGCTGGGTTTCCTTAATTCCACTCTCTTTACCAAATGCTCTGGTAACCACTGGGCTTCATTTTCCTCTTGTGAAAAAACACAAACATGTACTCGACCCCATATTAACACAGGATCGGGACCCTTCCATAATCTTGAGCGGGGATCTTTCATTTCACTTGAGCAAAAGTTGTTTGGGTGCCACTGTGCCAAAATCTATCTGCAACAGACAGCTCACGGACATCCATATTCAAAAAGTTCTGAACAAAAAGAGCATGACTGAATGCATTATGTGGCAATTGAATTTCTTCCTTTTATATTTATTTTTTGAAGTTGTATTTTAAGACTGCTATGAGCCCTTTCTACAATACCTTGTCCCTGAGGATTATAAGGAATACCTGTTATGTATGATTTCCCACTGGGTACAAAATTATTGAAATGCCTTACTATATCCAGAACCATTACCAGTTTTAATAATTTTTGGTATACCCATATATGAAAAACACTTCAAGCAGTGCATAATTACATGTTATGTAGCTTCCCCAGTCTGTGCACTAGCCATTAAAAATCCAGAATAACTATCAATGGTCACATGTACATATTTTAATTTGCCAAATTCTGCAATATGATTAGGAAGACCTCGAGGGTTTACCCCTAAGTGAGGGACAGGAAAATATTTTGGATATACCCCCATGTCATTTAATATTTGACAAGCAGTTTCTTTGGTAAAATTGAATTGCTTTCTTAAGCTTTTGCTATTTTGATGATGAAGAGCATGTGACTGTTGAGCCATTTCCCCTTGGGATAATGCTACTATCTTTGTTAATTTATCAGCTATTGCATTACCCTCAGCTAAAGGACCAGGAAGATTGGAGTAAGCTCTAATATGGCCCACAAAGCATGGCAGCTTTCTTTTGTGAATAGCGTCTTGAATTTGTTGAAACATTGTAGATATAAATAAGAAACAGAGCTAAATGCAGAGGTAATAGCCCAAGAGGTAAGAGCAATAGCTAACAGCTAAAAACCTTACCCTTCACTGCCGCTGCTGTCCTTCCCTTCAGACACTTCCTGTGTCTGTGTGTGTGTGTGTGTGTGTGTGTGTGTGTGTGTGTGTGTGTGTCCCCGTCCTTTTTATTGACTTTCTGTTCTGCCTTCTCATTGGTTGTAAGCCCAACCACATGACCTCCTCGTCACGGCCTGTCTGTACAGACCTCCAGGTCTTCTATGGTTGGTATTGAGATTAAAGGCATGTATCTGCAGGCTGGCTGTATCCTTGAACACACAGAGATCCGCCTAGCTCTGCCTCCCAAGTGCTGGGATTAAAGGCATGTGTCACCACCACCCGGCTTCTGCTATGGCTTGCTATTAGCTCTGACCCCCAGGCAACTTTATTTATTAACATACAAGTAAAATCACATTTCAGTACAAATAAAATATCACCATAAAACATTTTGACTTGATTGTTGCTAGTTCCAATATTTGCACCAAAACTGTTACTATTCAAAGGAGTCAAGAACATAGATGTTCTTTCATGAAACATATCCTTCATTAGCTTACTTTGAGAAAAAGCATTTTCAGGATTTAGTATTTTCATTTCATTAGCTTTAACTCATTAGAAGCTGTGATATTTAGCATTGATTTCTTATAAGGAACTTTAGGTGAAGCAACTCTTTTTGTTTTGTTTTGTTTTTTGAGACAGGGTTTCTCTGTAGCTTTGGAGCCTGTCCTGGACTAGCTCTATAGACCAGGCTGGCCTCGAACTCAGAGATCCACCTGCCTCTGCCTCCCGAGTGCTGGGATTACAGGCGAGCACCACCACTGCCAGGCGCAACTCTTTTTTTTTTTTTTTTTTTTTTTTTTTTTTAAAGACAGCTTTTCTGAAGTTTGTTTCCAGTCTATATAAAGTGGTCATTTCTTTTTGAATGCCTGTTTCCTTGTCTCCTTATTAGCTTTGCAAAGTAATCATTCATTGCTGGCTGTTTGTTCAAAAGGCAAAGAACTTCTTTATTTTCCCATAAGTTTCTTCATATCTAAAACAATGTTCAGTTTATGGACTGCTTTCTCTTGTTTTCTTAAGGATTTTAAAGTGGTTTGTTTGCTTTTGTTATCCTACTAGTGTAAAAACTTCACACAGCTATTAGGGTAGATAAGGCATTTTACCAATGGAGCCCCAAACCGCAAAGCTCCTAGTTCCTTATCCTTTCAATTTTTCACTGGAACTGATATTTAACAAACTCTTAGTCGATTTTCCTCCTTCTTATTCTTTTAAAAGCTGTATTTTAAGTTTACCATGAATGTATTTTCGAGGTGACAAAAGTGTTTCAGGGCAATTTCACTATTTTTAGCGGAAAAACTACCTTTCCCCGAATGCATTTTCCTTATATCAGTCCCTTGTTCCAAGCTAGCTTTCGGACTTCATTTCCCATTATTCTTTTTGGGCCTGAGAGTCAATTGGCTCTCTTTTACCAGACTTGCTTACAAATTCTTGCCCAGGAGGTTTGAACCAAGTTTTTTGCTTTTGCAATGGGAGATATGAGCAAGCATTTTACATTTTCAGCTATGGGACATTGGGAGATTTCTGGTCTCTCCTCAGCTGGCTTCAACAGGTGTTTCTCTTTCATTTGACACTGGCCCTGGATCGTTAGCACTCATTGAGGCTGGCATTCCTGATAGCAGCTTTCCTCGGGGCTTGTGTTTGCCTTAGCCAGTCAGTGAAAAACAAAAACATTTACAATAGAGCTTTTCCATAGCTCCTTCAGAGATTTTTCTCCCACTGATCTTTATCTCATTTTGCTTGTTTCTTCCCTACCCCCCCCCCCCCCCCCCCCCCCCCCCCCGCCAGATGCAGAACTTCAGATATCTTCTGCTGCTCTGTTCCTCTACTGCCTTTGGAGATAGGGGTTTTCTTCTCCCCCCAATTCTGCCTCAAATTCTAGCAGCTTTTTAAGATCATGCATTTTCTGGGGAGGATTATGTCCCTTCATGTTTCTTCAGAGTCTTTCTCCCAAACAGTTCCCAGTTTGGTCTCAATTTATCTCCTCTGCCCCAGAAACATTTCCAAATACCACAGTGACAGTTTTTGGTGTTTTTTTTTTTTTGTTTTGTTTTGTTTTGTTTTTTTTTTTTTTTTTTGCTACTGAAGGTAAGGGCTTTAGTCTGTTTCTGTTTTCGGGGGCCTTGTGAGGTTTGTGTTCATAAATCAAGCTTAGCAAGGGAGGTTTTCAATATCTCTAAACTCCCATTAGGACAGGTGTTTTTCCCTCGGGCCTTTCACCTGACCCAGTCCCTTAGTGGGTTGCATTTCTTTGTCCAGGTGCTCTAGGACAGAGGTTATGCCAGAGGCAGTCACCCCTTAGGGCTACACTCCCTCATCTCACTGAGAGTCAGTTGAAACTAAGTTTTTCTCAAAGAGATGCTTTCTCTGACAGAGAAGAAAGCTTTACTCCTGGATAGTTCTCCGGTTTGCCCTGGCTGGGCTCTTTCCCCAGACAGCGTTCTGGCTCAGCAGCACAACTGCTTCAGACACAGTTCAGCTTTACTGTTTTCCCAGAAAGGTCCTTTCTCTGATAGGAAAGCTTTTCTCAGATTTCTTTTTGCAGCTGTCAACCTATCAACCCAGGACTTGTAGGAAAGCCGGCAATAATGCTGTTCCCACCGGCTTTAGCTTTGTTTGTTCATTAGCAATCTTCCCCTGGGTCCTGCACCTTCCTGCCTCAGCTCTATGCTCCAGGAAGTTTACAACCGCAGGAACCCTAGTATCCCCGAAATGCACTCCAACTCAGAGCCACTGGCCAGTTGCCTCTGGGTTTTTTGGTCAGAATCAAGGATACAATGCTAACAGAGTTTGCATTGCTTCAGGGGATCTTTGTGTTATGGCAACTAGGAGCACCTTTTCATTGATGCTCAAAACAAAACCCTTGATGCCTCAGCTCAGCTGCAACTGAAAGGCTTGGCTCTTTTGATTTCCTAGTAAAGAGTTTCCTGCCATATTGGGCTCTTTGTGGCTCTTTACCCTTACTCTCCCAAGCATTTCTCTCAGAGAACTGTCTTTTAGTAGCTTGAAGAGACAGAGCTTAGAAGAAAGGTTTTTGGGACTCCATCCCTCCTGTATTGCAGGGAGGATTTTTTTGTTTTGTTTTTTGTTTTGTTTTGTTGCTGTTGTTGTTGTTGTTTGTTTTTCAAGACAGGGTTTCTCTGTGTAGCTTTGCACCTTTTCCTGGAACTCACTTGGTAGACCAGGCTGGCCTTGAACTCACAGAGATCCACCACTGGGCTAAATCCCCAACCCCCAGGATTTTTAAAGCTTGAAAGACAGAACTTGAGAGGTTTTGCTGTCTTAAGAGGTTTGTTTCCCTTAGAGCTAATCACAGGTGATTCCCATTCTAATTTTTGTCCTTATGAGAAAATTAAAGGCTTTAGTTTTTAAGTTTTTTAAGAGAGCTTTTGAGAAAGATTAAGGCTTTTTAGAGATTTTTCCCCCAAGTTTTCCAAGAAAAGCTTTATAGTTTAAGAGAAAGATTCTCCCCCTCCCCCCCAGGACAGAGAAAGACCAACTTTTCCCAAACCTTCTGAACTTTAAACTTTTTGGCTTCTCACACACACACACACACACACACACACACACACACACACACACACACTTTTGCCTCAGGGAGAAATCACTTTCTCCTGCCACTTGGACTTAGTATTTTAGCTGTCCTCAGGCCAAAAGCTTCCATGGGAAACTTTTTTATTCCGGATAAGCTCAAAGAAGAGCTTTTTTACTACCCATAAAGCTCAAAGATAGATTTTTCCCTCAATTTGCTTTCATAGCTCCCTAAGTCAGGAAATTGAGTTGTTCTGTCTAGTTGCTTTTAGTCATCTTAATTTTTTTCTACACAATCTTACATTTCTAAGTTTTTACTATGCTATATTACTACACTATACCTTATACTTATTTTTCAGATAAAAATTGAGAAAGGGATAGAAGATAGAACATTTTGACAGAAGAGAATTTTGCGCTGCAGCATTGGACATCCTTCTGGTCCATTTTTCCTTTTCTCTCGAGAATAAAACCCTTGCCCCTTAGTAATATATATTCCATAACACTTGGCATGCCCCTTTTTCTACTGGCATGGCTGACTCAGCAATTTTGTCAAAAGCTGTACAATAAAACTATTATTTTCCTTTATCTTTAGTTCCTATTACTTTGTCTTTGGTCCTTGTTCATTTGTCTTTAGTTCCCCCCCCCCTTTTCTTCTTTCTTTTTTTTTTAAGTCCCTCAAAAAAAAGTTTTCTTGAGTGCAGCAGCAGGAAATATGTTAGATAGAAGGATTTAGAATGTGGAGATAAACAGATAGAAAATAAAAAGCCTCAAGAGGGCCTGAAAACTATTCCAAAGAGTCCTGAATGTCTCTGTCCCAGGGTATTTATAGAGACACCAAGGGGTGGAGCAAAAGACCTCCCCTGGGCACAGCCGAGTGCAGACCATCTCAGACACCTGCACTCAGGCCTGTGGTCCCAATCATCCTCTCTATGCAGACCTGCTGGGTAAAGCCATGAGAAACCTGAAAACAGGCTCCCACGGGTAGCCTAATTACCTACAAGTGTATCTATACTTAGTTGCTGCTCAATATACAGTTGTCAAATGAACCAGTGTTAAAACTACATTAGGTGTCAAGAACTGTTTTTGGTGTTTTGTTTTGTTTTGAATTTTTCAAGACAGGGTTTCTCTGTGTACCTTTGGTGCCTGTTTTGGATCTCATTCTGTAAACCAGGCTGGCCTAGAACTCACAGAGATCCGCCTGGCTCTGCCTCCTGAGAGTTGGGATTAAAGGAGTGTGCCACCACCCCCTAGGCCAAGAACTGTTCTTGACACTGGGATACGACAAAAACCAAATAAAGTAAAAACAACAATAACAACAACAACTCTTCCTGCTCTCTAGTCAGTAGCCTATTTTCCAGTCTAGGCTCCACCTTTGTTGTTTCCTTTGATATTTGGGCCAAGTAACGTGCAAGCTTTGCACTCCTATCAGTCTTACAAGAATTAAAGAGGAAAAACAGCGCACCAGTATTTGTACAGAATTTAGCATAAGTGCTTTAATTTTTTTTTTTTCCTTTTCTTCCAAGACGGAGAATTGGGGGTGTGAAATCTGTTTCACACGTCTAGGTCAGGTCTTCACTAGCCCTGGAAAGTCGGCAACAGTTATCCTAACTTTAACTGAAGATACTGGCAGGGTGCTTTACAGGGAAGGAATGAGAGCCAGGGAATACCTAGTCTAAGTAATCTTCCCTGGGAAAATCTTCATCTGGTTTCCTGGAGGTGAAGAGCTGGAGAGGAGGAGCATTCGGTTTCACTAAAACTACAAATCCCAGCACGCCCCACGGCAGACAGCTACGGGTCCCAGCAGGTTTCGTCAACAGGACCCCCACCCCCACCCCACCCCACCCCCACCCCACCCCCACCCCACCCCAACCCCCACCCCCACCCCACCCCACCCCTACCCCCACCCCCGAGTTCTCTTAGAGACCCGGTGTTCCGTCTGAGAGGGCGCGGGGCGTGTCACCGCGCGGAAAGAAGCGAGTTAGGCTTCGACGTCGCTGCGCAGACGCCACTCACGGGTCGGACGTGACGTAAGGAGGGTTCCGGCTTCGGCCTCCGCCGCTGCCTCCGGCACTACAGCTGCTGCTGCTGCCGTCGTCGCGTCTCGTTCTTCCTAAAATGGCGCCGCTAGATCTGGACAAGTATGTGGAGATAGCGCGGCAGTGCAAGTACCTTCCCGAGAACGACCTGAAGGTGAGCCGGGCCGGAGGCCGTCCTGTTTGCGAGGCAAGCCCCTTCCGGCTTTAGGGCGCCAGCCAGTCTGCCCTCCTCCCTCGGCCGGACCCCTACCAGGCACCGGTCTTGGCGCGGCGGAGGGGCTCCGCGGTGTAAGGCGACCGGGTCCGACGCGGCGAGACGCCGAGAACCAGGGCAGCCCGAGTTCCCTGAATGCTGGAGCGGCTCCCTGAGGGGAGATCCCAGGGATGTGCGACCCCCTGGCTCCCTGAGGACTCCGAGCCCTAGCAGCTTTGCATAAAGACTCACTCTTACACGCTGGGTTTCCCGGAGACGGAGCCCGGCCGAGCCCCAGCGGGCAGTGCTCTGGGGATGGGGTCCTCCCAGCAGAGGTGACAGGAGCTGCTGTCTGCTCCAGGGACGCGGGTGGCCGCAGTGTGTTTTAAGGCCCTGAGAGGTGGGAAGCCGGTGGGCGGGATCGATGTGACAGTAATAGGAGTGTGTCAAGTCGCCTCTGCTTCACCACTCCCCTAAATTGCTTCTTAGGCGTGTTAGCGTTCTTCTGATGATTCGGATGTGGGTCCCAGTTCTTAGTACGTTGTTGAGCTATTTAAGTGAAGAAGCGATCGCTTATCAAGAAGTTCAAATGCTTTTATGATCAGCGAGCTATTCCTGTATTCCCAAAGTGTCGTATTCTTGGTTTTCCAAGGAAGTCTCAGTTCAAGTTAAGAGCGTTAAAGGAATGAATGTAAAGGAGGCAGGCCGTTCGTGTACCACTGTCTTTAAACGCATTTTGCTTTTGCTAAAGCTAGTGCTTAGGTCCCCGTTGGTGTTTATCCGATGGTTGCTATTGAAGTTTTGTTCCATTAACTTTGATTTGATGTGTAATAAGTGCATAAACCCTCCATCATTTGAATTCTTTAATGCTGTTTTTGTAATTTTAAGTCAGAGGCTTAAAACTATTTTTTTCAAGAAAAAATATCATTTTGTTAATGAGTTATATTTCTCCTAGGCAAGGTTTTGCTCAGTGTGTGTTTTCTTGTTTCATTTGGTACATGAAGTTGATCAGTCAACAAGTATGCAAAAATGTTTAAGACCACATGTGTTGTTTGTAAGAAAGTACCTAACTTGTACTTACATATTGATGTTATGTGTTACATGGTTGGTATTCATATTCAGCCACATGCATCTTTCAGTCATTTGTCTTTTCTTTCTGCTTGGTAATTTTCTTGGTTTTGTTTTCTTTCTGAGATAGGATTTTAAGATAGATATCTCAGTGGTTAAGAGCATCACTGGCTGCTCTTTAGAGGACCTGGAAATTCTATTCCCAGCAAGGACATGGCGGTTTGTAACCTTCAGTAACTCCATTTCAAAGGATGTGGTGCCCTCTTCTGGCTTCTACAGGCACCAGGCACACACCTGTTTCATAGACATACATGCAGGCAAAAGTCATACACATAAAATAAAAATAAATCTTAAAAACAAAAGCTCATGGTGGCCTCCAGCCCACTATGTACCTGAGGATGACCTTGAATTCCTGATCCTTTTGCTTCCCTTCCCAAATGCTGCAACCTAAACTATCATGGCTGGCTGCTCTGTTCTTTTTCTTTCCTTTAAAAAAAATTAAATAAATTTTTATTTTTAAGATTTATTTTTAATTTGTGTTTGTGGAAGTGGGGAAGAGTATGTGCACATGGTGCCTTTGGAGGTCAGAGGCATCAGGTCACCCTGAAGCTGGAGTTACAGGCAATTGTGAGCCACCGGTGTAGGTGAGGGAAACTGAACTCTGGTCCTCTGTACAATCTTAAGTGCTGAGCCATCTCTAAAGTTCTTAGTGCTTTGCAGACATGCACACACGCACGCACGCACACATGCACGCACGATATATAGCCCAAGCTTGCCTTGAACTCCTGGTGCTGCTTCTACCTTAATAGTAGTTTGCTTTATTTTATTATGGTGTGAGGGTTGAAAAGATTTGTTATTTTTATTTATGTATTTGTATGTGTACCTGTGTGAATTTATGTGCACCATGTGTGTGCTGGTGCTAGAAATCAAACCTGAGTCCTCTGCAAGAGAAGTAAGTTCTTTTAATGGCTGGGCCATTTCTCCTATTGTGTGACTTATTTGTTTTGTTTATCAAGACAGGGTTTCTCTGTGTAGCCCTAACTGGCCTGGAACTCATTATAGACCAGACTGGCCTGGAACTCAGAGATTCACCATTTGTCTCTATAGGGGTATGCACACATGAATGCAGATACCCTCAGAGGCTAGAGGCATCAGATCTCTGTGGAGCTGCAGTTACAGGTAGCTGTAAGCATCCTGACATGGGTGCTGGGAATAGAACACAGGTCCTTTACAAAAGTAGTATGTGCTCTTTTTAACCACTTCATCATTTCTCTAGCCCCACATGTATCTGTTTCTCACTAGACTTCCACACACTTCCCCTAAGTTTTTTCTTAACTACCAGGAGGAAAAATTTCTAAATTTTCTGTATATCCTTAGAATTCACCCTCCTCTCCTTTCCTGGAAACAGTTTTATCATATTGATTTGCTTGTGCTTCCAGTCTCTGGTATATTTTTTGTTTGCTTGGTTGCTTATTTGTTGAGGTTTTACCCTGTAGTCCAGTCTTGACTGGAACTCAACTATGTAGCCCAGCCTAACCCTGAGCTAGCTGCAGTTGCAATCTTCCTGCCTCAGTCGCCTGAGTGTTGGAATTACAAAGGTATGCCAACATTCCTGACTATCTCGTGTTTATGAAATTCAGTTTTAGTCATTCTTGGTGGCAGATGTGTTTAATCCCAGCATTCAAAAGGAAGAGGCAAGTGGATCTCTTTGAATTTCAGGCCAGCCTGGTCTACATAGTGAGTTCCAGCCCAATGAGGGCTGCACAGTGAAATTCTATCTCAAATATAGATAGATAGATAGATAGATAGATAGAAAGAATGAAAGAAAGAAAGAATAAAAGGGAGAGAAAGAAAGAAAGAAAGAAAGAAAGAAAGAAAGAAAGAAAGAAAGAAAGAAAAACTCAATTTTGTGTTCTTTGGCATAAAGTACAAACTAAAAATAGGTAAGCCAAGGAAATAGTCTAGGGGAGTTTATGTTATGTGTATGAATGTTTTGTCCCGATGTATGTATCTGTATACCTGGTGTCTGAGGGAGTTAGAAGAGGGCTTCTGGAATGAATTTCTGGGTGGATGCAAGCCACCATGTGGGTGCTGGTAATTGAACCTAGGTCCTCTGGAAGAGCAACAGTGCTCTTAATCACTAAGCCATCTCTCCAGCCTTGATTCTTAAAGAAAAAAATTTGTGTAATTTTTATTTATTTTTATTTTATGTATGTGGATATTTTACTTGCATGTATGTCTGTGTACCATATGCATGCAGGGCATGAGAGATTCACTTGGGACTGGAGTTAGAAATGGTTGTGAACTACTATGTGGGTGCTGAGAATTGAAACCAGATCCTCTGGAAGAGCAGCCAGTATTCTTAACTGCTGAGCCATCTCTCCAGCCCCTAGCAGTGTCTTTTTTGAGGTCCTAATGCCAAAATAAAAGATTCTATCAGAGGGAAAAGAGAAATAATTGGGGACACTTAATATTACTGGAAAGATCCTTGTGCTTGCTAGGCAAAACCTCTATCACTAAGGTATAACCGGAGTCCTGTAAATTCTTAACTTTTTTACCCTTAATTTTGGGGAGAAGCTTAATTCTGGAGAGATGACTTGGAGGTTAACAACACCTAGATTCAAAACCAGCACCCACATGGCAACTCACAACCATCAGTAACTCCCCAGAAGATCCAATGACCTCTTCTGGCCTCCTTGGGCCCATGGCGCACAGATATACATTCAGGCAAAACACTCAAACACATAAAATAGAAATGAATAAAATCTCAAAAAAAAAGTATTTTGGGGGGGAAAGGGGCTCTTCAGTTGGTAGAATATTTGCTTAGAATAAATGAAGCACTTGACTTAATCCCCAACAATGAATAAAACCAGAATTGGAGGCAGAGGCAGAAGGTTTAGAACTTCAAGGCCATCCTTATCTATGTAACAAATGTGAGGGTATCCTATGTGTGGTACTTGAGACCCTGTCTCAAAAAAATAAAAAGTGAGGAAGGGTTCTGTAGCTATAATATTGAGATTATCTCCTCCCCCCCTCTCCCCCCCTCTCCCCCCCTCTCCCCCCCCTCTCCCCCCCTCTCCCCCCCTCTCCCCCCCCTCTCCCCTCCCTCTTTTCTTCCTTCCCTCTCTCTTTTTTTTTTAAATAATTTATTTGTATTTTATGTATGTATTTTATGTATTATATGTCTGTGTGGGGGTGTCAGATCTCCTGGAACAGAAATTACAGACAGGTGGGTGCTGGGAATTGAACTCAGGACCTCTGGAAGATCAGCCAGTGCTCTTAACCTCTGAGCCATCTCACCAGCCCTCCCTCTCTCTTCTCTCTTCTCTTCTCTTCCCTCCCCTCCCCTCCCCTCCCCTCCCCTCCCCTCCTCTTCCCTTCCCTTCCCTTCTCTTCTCTTCTCTTCTCTTCTCTTCTCTTCTCTTCTCTCTCTCTCTCTCTCTCTCTCTCTCTCTCTCGGTTTTGGTTTTTTTTTTTTTTTTTTTTTTTTTTTTTTTTGGACAGGGCCTCCCTATGTGGCCCTAGCTAGCCTTGAACTCACAGCAGTTATTCTGTTATTCTGCATCAGCCTTCCTAGTTCTGGGATTACATGTGTGCATCACCTTGTCTGGCCACCATGCCAGGGGCCACATTATGCTTTTTTGTGTAATGCTAGAAGAATATTTTCCAAACCCTTTTTTATTATGTCTGGTGTCTTGTTTGTCTTTTTGGCTTCAGAGTCATATTCTCCTATGTCATCCTAAAATACTCTGTAGTAATTCTGCCTAATATATACATAATGCCTTCAGTTTTATAGTAGCTACATTTCAAACATAGTAAAAAAAAGAGAGAGAGAGATTGGAGAGATAGATGCCATTAAGGGTGTGTGTGTACTGTTCATGTAGACGGCCTGAGCTTGGTTCTCAGCACCTAGGCTGTACTGCTTGCAACCATCTGTTGCAAGGGGATCCAACACTCACTTTGCCTTCCTCAGGAATCTGCGCTTATGTGTGCATACCACTTCTCAACATACTCACACGATTAAAAGTAAAATAAAGCTTAGCCATGATAGTGCATGTCTTCAGTCATAGCACTTGAGGCAGAGGCAGGCATATCTCCTGAGTTCAAGGCTAGCCAGGCCTTGTTTCAACAACACAACCTTGTTTCAAATAAATTAAAATGACAAATTAAAATAAAACATACTTTGGGGCTGGGGAGGTAGATCTGCAGTTCAGAGAGCTTGATGTTATTGCAGAAAGAAGACCTGAGTTTGGTTCCCAACACTTTACCCACAGTGGGTGATTCACAGCTGCCTATCGCTCCAGCTATAAAGAGACCCAACAACTCTTGACTCTTTGGGCACCTGCACTCACATGCACAGACCTATACCATACACATAATTTAGAAATAATAAAAATAAATCTCTTTTAAAAACAGGTGAAATGAATATTTATACCAGTTTCATTATGAGATGTATGTGTGATAGAGAGACAGAGAGACACAGAAACCAGGGCCTTGCACATACCAGAAAAGAACTCTTACTACCAAGTTTATCAATCTATCTTGTTTGTGTGTGTGTGTGTGTGTGTGTGTGTGTGTGTGTGTGTGTGTGTTAAGAAAGGTTTCCAGACTTAGGTTAGTCTTAAACTTTTGGTGTGGCTAATCCTGGCCTTAATTCCCCATATTCCAGTGTCCATCTTTCAAGTGCTGAATTTAGAGGTGTGGAACACCAGGCCTAACTATTTCCTTAAGCCCCTTGTGTCAAGTAGTAAGTCATGGGAGTACCAAGGCTAGTATTTAGATGCATCCCTCTTCTTTTGGACATCTGTCAATATAAAAGAAATTGGAAAGAGAAAGAGATCATTATACATTGTGGCAGGTGCTCTAATAGAAGGCTAAACACGGGGCCTTGAATGTGAGTTTCATTTTCTGTTTTTGAGACTAGGTCTCAACTTACAGCTGGCATTATTTACAGCAGTCTTCCTGCCTCTGCCTCTCTGGTACTGAGATCACAGGTATGCACCTGATTACATCTGTACCCTGTCCCCAAAATGTTTATGAATACTAGAAAAATGTAATTTTTAGATGTTATTAATATATGGCTAACTAAATGGAAAAGTCAACTTGGAGCAAACTATTACGAAGATACATTCTTTTTCTTCTTATTTTTGAAACAGGGTCTCATTATGTGCCATGACTGGCCTGGAACTTGCTAGGTAGCCAAGGCTGGCCTTGATCTCAAGAGAGATCTACTGGCCTCTGCCAAGTGTTGTGATTAAAGGTCTAGGCCTCTATACCTGGCTATAGAGATATACCGTTATATGTGGTAAGAATCTGACAAAATCTTGAAGATGTCTGAGTGGATTTTTCTGATTATTCTGAAGAAATACTATTGAAGGATTTCTTTTTCTTTTTTTGTTTTGTTTTGTTTATTTGTTTGTTTGTTTTTGTTTGTTTGTTTGTTTTTGTTTCTTTTTCTTCCAAGACAGGGTTTCTCTGTGTAGCCCTCAGCTGTCCTGGAACTCACTCTGTAGATCAGGCAGACCTCAAATTCAGAGATCCACCTGCCTCTGCCTTCTAAGTGCTGGGATTACAGGTATATGCCACCACCTGGCCTCTTTGGATTTCTAAAGGGAGGTTTTAGAAATAGTATTCTAGCAACATTGTGGACCTTGGATTGGAATGGGGCATAACTGTCATAAAAACGGGTGTAATGTCAAAGGCCTGTAATACCAGCACCTAGAAGGTAGAGGCAGGAAGGTCACAAGTTCAAGGTCTTCTTCAGCTACATAAAGAACCTGAGCCACATGAGACCCTATCTCCAACAGACAGAAAAGAGCAATATATTTGAGGATCAAGAGGGAACAGGGAGATGGGGCAGAGGATCGAACAGGTGTCCATGTATGTGTGTTTTGCGGAAGAAGTAGAGAAGAGAAATAAGATGTCCTGAGAGCGGGGCCATGACTCTGTTACTGTCTGAGGACTAAGAATGAACTGAATATGACAGGGAGAGGAACGTAATTTGCCCTGAACTTGAGATAAGACAGAGAATCTTTTTTAGATTGTGACCATTTTGAACAGTAAGAGAAACCATGTTTTCCACAAACAAAACACTATAAGCAAAGCTCTGAAGGCTTTGGGAGAAGGGCAGTCTGTGTCTTATCCACAGTGTGCCTGGGCTCTGTGAGGCCACTGCAAGTGCAGTTGCTGAGCTGCAAAGGGTATATACTCAAGTTTCATAGACTTTTCTTTATTTTGTGGGTACTTGGTAGGAACTTACATGCTACTTCTGTTATTTGTTCTGCTTTTTAGTACTAGAGATTGAATCCAGGGGTCCTTGATTGTTAGGCAGTTCTCTGCCACTGAGCTCCTGCTGAATCAAAGAGATAAAAGGCTTAGGGACATTGCTGTCTAAATGCTCATTTGGGTCTGCAGAACCAGCATTCATAGGAAGCAGTTATAATTGTACTCTAGTTAGCATACCTGGGTTGGATGAATAATTAAAGATCCTGCTTAAATAGTTGACATGTCTTCTCCAGACACTCAGCCTTTGAGATTGACAAAGTTTCTTGGTTGACATTCTTTAGTTTATGGTGCAGGGAGTGTGGACAAGTTACTAGTCAGGACTAGCAGTTCAGGAGTCATTACAGACTAGTAGATCCAGCCTCAGTTAGGCATAAATTCTGGCATATTAGAATATGGGAACCATGGAGCCTTTCAGGATTCCACTCAGGATTGTGATCTGTTTCAAAATGTTTATTAAATGATAACTTACAGAAAAGATAGTGGTGTTTTCCAAAGATGTGCTCAATGGAGCAGTAAAATAAAATGAATAAAGGAAAAGCAAGTCAGAAAATAAGGTAAGATGGAGACAGCAGTGAAAATATAAAAGAAAAGCTTCACTGACCAGGTCATTTCCTAAAGGTTAGACACAAGCACTCTAGAAGCTGACTAATTTTAGAACTAAAGGGTTTTTTTGTTGTTGTTGTTTGTTTGTTTGTTTTGGTTTTTCAAGACAGGGTTTCTCTGTATCTTTGGAGCCTGTCCTGGACTAGCCCTGTATACCAGGCTGGCCTCGAACTCACAGAGATCCACCTGCCTCTGCCTCCCGAGTGCTGGGATTATAGGCGTGCACCACCACTGCCCGGCTAATTTTAGAACTAAAGTTTTTAAGATGATAAAAACCAAGAACTACTCAGGAAATCACCCTGATAGAGGGAACAGAGGCATTCCTCTCCTAGGTCCTCCCTAAAGGCTACTATTTGGTCACAGTATCTTGTGTGTCTTGTTTATAATCCACACAGTAACAAGCTCCATAGAGGCTTTAGTTGATAATGAAAACTTGTTACTACAGATTGATTGCATGGTAATAAAATATAATTTGGGGGAGAAAAAAAAAAACAGTGGAAAAGGAGGGTAGTATGATGAGGGTAAAGACTGGGCTTCTTAAACTTTCTCACCCAATAACCCTTTTTTGTCCAAGCTTTATGAAACCCCAGGTATACAGGTCTATAAGTATAGCCGGACATGTTTGTTTGTTTGTTTTTCAAGGCAGGGTTTCTCTGTAGCTTTTGGTGCCTGTCCTGGATCTTGCTCTCTGTAGACCAGGCTGGCCTCAAACTCACAGAGATCCGCCTGGCTCTGCCTACCGAGTGCTGGGATTAAAGGCGTGTGCCACCACTGCCTGGCTAAAAATTACTTTTAAAATTACTTTAAAAGAAGTCCTTGGAAGCCAGGCAGGTGTGGTGGTGTGCATTTTCAATCTCAGCCCTCAGGAATCAGAGGCTGGTGGATCCCTGAGTTTAAGGCCAACCTGGTCTATAGAGCGAGTTCCAGGACAAGCAGAGCTACCCAGAGAAACCCTGTCTCAAAAAACAAAATTACTACTACTAATAATAATAAAATAAGTCCTTTGGTATCCATGTGATTTTATCACTTATTAAAATGGAAGGAAATTTGCATACTAATAAAATGGATGTGCTTGTTTATAAGTCTATAAGTTTACAAGTCTTGGCTGAATATTTGATATTGTAAGACAACATTTTCAGTATTGATGGACATTTTGATTTTATAATCATGAGAACACCACTATATTTTTACATATTACAGAATGACAGAACTGTCTCAGATATGTTGGAAATTCTGCCTTAATCCCAAATCAAAGTTAATTTAGTGACTTTAAAAAATGAAACTAAGGCTGGACGTGGTGGTGTGTGCCCTTAATCTCAGCAGTCAGGAGGCAGAGGCAGGCAGATCTCTTTGAGTTCAAGGCCAGTCTGGTGTACATAGGGTCTTACAGGACAGTCAGGGCTCTAAAATGTTCCTATCTTAAAAAAAAAAAAAAAAAGGAGGAGGAGGAGGAGGAGGAGGAAGATTTGAAACCACTCAAGCAGTGATTTTTGTTTATTCATTATTTTTAATTTTTACTTATTTTTTCTTTCTTTGAGACAAGTTCTCACATAGCCCAGGTTGATCTCCAAATATATAGTTGAGGATCCTTGAAGTCCTCATTCCCTGTCTCTGCCTCCAAGCACTGGGATTATAGGGTGCTGAAGATCAAGCACAGAGCTTTGCATGTGTTTGCAGATACTCTGCCTATGAGCTATATCCTTAGCCCTGCCTTAAGTATATTCTAAACTTTTTGTATTTGCATTTCTTTTTAAAATCTTATATTGTACTGATCACTTCATTCCTTTATCATACTACTTTAATTATAATGGCCTTAGAATATGCTTTAATAGCTGATGTGTCGATAACTTTAATTTCAGTATTATTTTCCAAAACTAGTCTAGTAAGTTTTACAGGGTCCCCCCCCCCCCAACAGATAAAGTTAGTACAGTTTTTAAGTCCTCCTGCAACCCAGTCCTGCCAAGGAAATCACTATGTTAACTAAAATTGTGTTAGACTTCCATATTAATGAAAAGAGGCAAAAGCAGTCTAATGTGTTAAGCAGTGTTTAGCAAGCAATGAACTATTCATAGTTCTATCTTCTGAAATGTGATCTCCCCTAAGAGGTGGTAGAGTGTTGCCCACAGTGAAAAGCACTTTCACTCAGGCTCTCCCTGTTCTGCATTCTTTCTTCTGCAATGTGTTTATGGCTACTTTGCCCAAACATTTACTTATGAAGAACGTTTTTTATTATGTTATTATTATCCTCTGTTTCTCTCTGAAACTCACTGTAAGCTTAAGCTACTTATGAGAGGTCATAGAGTGACGTCAGCAGTGAGACCAAGATCTGACTGCAGTTTGCTGTGCTGTTCTAGACTAAGAACTGTTAGCCAGATAAACTCCATTTACAGACTAGAGGTGCATACATGTTTTAAATGAGAGAGCTACTCTAGACCTAATGCTTTTCTCCAGTAAAAAACACCCCTTTCTGCAGTTAGAACAGAATCCATAGTTATGTTTATAAATCAGATTGTATAAAATTTAAACCAAAAATAATACAGGGTAATCCCAGATATGTGGAAAGAACATAAAAGAAAGAAAACATGTTGACGAACCCCAAGGCAGAGAACATATTTATCAGACTGTCCTCATTCCTTCTTCTTGGGAGCAAAGTACCTGTAACTGTGCCTCAGAGGAGAGTTTCTACTCAAGGATTGACACAGAGTTGTGAGGCACAAAGTCATCTCTTTCTTTGATGATTTTTATTTTATTTAGTTAATATTTTGAAACAGGGCCTTACTGTATGCCCCTGGCCAACCTAGAACTCACTATGTAGGCCAGGCTGGCCTCTGCCTCCCAAATGCTGGAATCAATGATGTGTGCCATCACCACCATTCCCAGCTAACTAAAACTAATTTATTTTTATTGTGTGTATACATGTGTCATGGTGCAGAGGACAACTTGCAAGAGTCAGTTCTCTTCTTTCCTCCATGTGGCTTCTAGGGATCAAGCTCAGGCCTGCCATTGTCCACTGAGCCATCTTTTCTGCCACCAAAGCCATATTTAATGATCCTAGAGACTTCTGGTGACACATGGCATTTAGTGTACAGCCATTTCCTATTTCTCCTTCAGTCACAAAGATGTCAAAATCAGACATGTTCACAACCAGTAGTCAAACTTCTGGAAAGAGGCTCCCTGCTGACAGCTACTGTTCTGCTCTCACATAGGCCAGACTCACCTGCTTCCTTCCATGGTGAGTGAACTGAGTCCCAAGACAGTGCCAAGAGCACCTCCTTACATAAGAACAGTCCCTCTTGTTGCCTTTTAAAATTTTTATTTTGTGTATATATTTTATGTATATATTTTGTCTTCATGTATGTCTGTACACCTCATGCATTCCTGGTGCCCTAGGCGTCCCTGGACTGCAATTACAGATGATTTTGAGATTGTGAGCTGCTATACAACTCTAGTTTTAACAGTTTATTTTGAAAATAAAATAAAGTAATAGGCAATTTAAAAACAAAGTTATAGGCAATTTGAGAAGAAAGTACACAGATGATAGTCATTAAATAAGTATACTCATTAAGTAAATATAATGATTAAATGAAATCAGGGGAGGGGCGGGGAGGGTTTGTACTTTTCTGTACCTCCAAAGATGAGATCTGTCTTGCAGGTTCTTTAACTTCCAGAGTGGGGAGGAAAATCATGGCAATTAAAGCTACCTTATAATCATGTAAATCTACAGTAGCAACCAAATGCTGGAAACTTGATGGAATTTGGTGGTCTTTCCTTTGCAAGCACAGCAAGTCCCTGTAATAAAATAGGTACAGTTGTATGATCCACATAGGCACAAGTTAGCAATGACTGTAGATCCATTTTCTGGTTTTGGTGACTTTTTTGCATTACCTCATTTTTTACTATCCTACCAACATTGTCTGTGGGGCCATATTCTAAGGATTTTCTGCAGCCTGAGTCTGTGCTTCCTCATCTGCTCTGACTCGACAGTGGACCCTGTAAACCAGTCAACTGAATACTGGTCCACTCCAATGCTGTCAGTTCCTGGGAGCCCAACAACCACACCATCAACTCCTGGCCCCTTGCTTGCTTGCTTGTTTTTTTCTTTTTGGTTTTTGTTTGGGGGGGGGGGGATTGTTTGTTTGTTTGTTATGTTTATTTTGAGACAGGGTCTCTCTACATGGCTGTGGTAGTTGAATGTAATTGGCCTCCATAATTTTATAAGGAGTGGTACTATTAGAAGGTATGGGTTTGTTGGAGGAAGTGTACCACTTGGTGGGGGGGGGGGGGGGGCAGCCTTTGAAGATTCTTATACTTGGAATACTGCCCACTGAGTCAGTCGACTTCATATTGCCTACAAGGTGTAGAACTCTTAGCTATTCTAGCACATCTGCCTGCACGCTGCCGTGCTTTTCATCATGATGATAACGGACTGAACCTCTGAAACTGTAAGCAAGCCACCTCAATTAAATGTTTTCTTTATAAGAGTTACCATGAGCCGGGCAGTGGTGGCTCACACCTTTAATCCCAGCACTCAGGAGTCAGAGCTAGGCGGATCTCCCTGAGTTCGAGGCCAGCCTGGTCTACAGAGTTAGTTCCAGGACAGGCTCCAAAGCTACACAGGGAAACACTATCTGGAAAAAGAAGAAAAAAAGAGAGTTGCTGTGGTCATGGTGTCTTCCCACAGCAATAAAATCCTTAACTAAGGCAATGTTCCTAGCTGGCCTGGAATTATCTGTATAGACCAGGCTGTATTGGGACTTCCTGAGGTCCTTCCACTTCTGCCCCTAGAGTGTCAGAATTAAAGGTGTGTGCTACCACACCTGGCTCTTTCTTTTTTCTAATTATATTTTTAGTTATTTATTATGTGCTTATGTGTGTTTATTGGTCCTCTCCTTCCATCATATGAATCACAAGTATGGAACTCAGGTTGTTAAGGTGGGTGGCAAGTGCCCCATTTTGCTGAACCAACTCTATGGCCCCTGATCTTTAGGCCCCTGTTCTTCATTTCTGTGATTTTTTTCCATTAAAGAAATTCATGTAGGGGCTAGAGAAATGGTTCAATGATTAAGAATGTAACTTTTATAGCTAGGTTTGGTGGTACACTGTAATGTTAGTGCTTGGGAAGTGACGGCAGAAGATTGGTTTATAGTCTGGTTCACAGCTAATTGAGGCTAGTCTGAGGTACATGAAACCCTATCAAACAACAGCAGCAAAATAATTGTATGTAAATGGAATCATATAGTATGCTTCACTTACTTTTCTGACAGTGTAAATCCCTTGAAATTAATTCAGGTTATTGTGTGGCAGTAGTTCATTTTAGAGTAGTAGTCTATGTTATACAAATGAATCACAATTTTTATATGAACTTAGGTCATATGATGAGTACACACTTTTAATTTACCTTTTTTTTTTTTAATTTGGAGGTGGGAGATAGGTCTAGTATATTACAGGCTGGCTGGGAGTTCTCTGTGTAGGCTGAGGAGGGCCTTGAATTTCTGATCCCCCTGCTTCTTCCCACAGTGCAATTTACAGGTGTGTGCTTTTTTTAAAAACTTAGTAATTCTTTGTGGTTTTCACATCATGCATCTCCATCCCATTCATCTCCCCATCCCTTCATATCAGCCCTTTGCCCTTGCAATCATCCCCACACACAAAATAAAATTAAGAGAAAAGAAAAAAAATCTCATCATGGAAGCTGTAGTGTTACACAGTATACCCTTTAGTCCATATCCTATATCTTTGCTTGCAAGTGTTCATTGCAGTGGGTCATTGGTCTGGTTCAAGGCCTCTAGTTTCTGCTACGTTATTGAAACTGGGTTCTTACTGGAACTCCTCTTGGATATCCTGTTGTTGCCCTGTGTTGTGGAGATCCTGCAGCTTTGGAATTTCAGGACCAGTCCCTTCACGTGCTCCAGCAGATCATAGATGGGTGGGTGCTGGGGTGGGCCAACTCATATCCCTGGTTCTGGGCCTGGGTGGTTGTAGGGTTGATCATCCCACCAGCTCTTCCCCCATCCTCACCAACAGGGTGAGCTCTTCAGCATTGCCCCAGCTAGTTCACAAGCAGCAAGGGGCATGGCCAATTCTCCTGCTTTCATACCCTCAGGGCCTGCTCACCCACACCTACACCACCAGGGCCAGCTCTTCTGAGTGCTGAAGCTGGTGAGAGGCTGGGTCAGCTCACCCGCCTGCCACAGGTGGAGGGGGTGAGGTGGGGAGGGCATCTTTCCCTCACCTGTGCCACCATGTCGGGGAGGGGGACCGGCAGAACCAGCTCTCTCAGTCTCATGCTCTCAGGACCAGGTCCCTTGCACCTCTGTGTAAGGGTCAGCTTCAGAGTGCTGCTGCCAGTGAGGGCAGGGTCAGCTCTGTGCAGCCCTGTCCTCTCCATCTTCAGTGGTCACAGCAGTCATGCACCTAAACACAGACAACCACTATGGTAGGGCCACGTACCCAGGCAGGTGGCAAGCAGGTCACCCTCCTCAGTCTCCTCACCACCTTCACCTCTTCAAATCTGCCTCTCTCCACAGGATATGAATTCTGTCTCTCTCCCGTACCCCACCATATATTTGCTCACCAGTCATGTTTCCTCTTAGCTGTCCCAGGTGGGCAGCTGCATGAGTGTCTTTCTGCTGTTCAATCTTAATGGTGCTGGGCAGGGTCCTGTTTTCTCCCCAGGCATGTGCTTTTATCTGCTAATTTAAAAAAAAAAAAAGTCTCTTTTTATTGTTGTTTGAATGTATGATACAATTTTCTTACCTATCAAAAAGAAAGTACTTGAGGTTGGGGGAGCTGGAATGTTGGCTTAGTGGTAAAGAGCACTTGTTGCTCTTGTAGAGGCATTTTCTGACTTCCTTGGGCACCAGGCATACAAGTGGTACATGTAAGCAAAACACTCATGGCACATAAATTATTTTTTTAAGGAAGACTTAGTTTTTCTAAATATTAGTCCTTTTATTTTTTAATTGACCCTTAGTTTTAATATTATCATGAAAGTTGACATTTTCTTCCCTCTCTCCTTTCAGCGGCTGTGTGACTATGTTTGTGATCTACTCTTGGAAGAGTCGAATGTTCAACCAGTGTCAACACCAGTAACAGTGTGTGGGGACATACATGGACAGGTAAATTTCACAAGGAAGTTTTAGGGTTTGTAGGTCAGTGTCCATTTGTTTCTAACTTATGTTGCAAAATAAAATCTAGCTGGTGATTTAGGTGGTGTTAGTTTTCATGCCATGTGTGGTTCTTGGTTCACTGTACTGGCAAATAAAAGCAGTAGTCAAATATTTCATGAACTTTGAATTTCTCTTGTAAAATGTATAGACTGCTGTGTTGTTCTATGGAGCAGTGTCAGGTGTTCCATTATGGTGGAAGATGTAAAATATAACATAGACACTCATAATAATTATAGTTAATAGGAGATGGTTTGGTTTTAAGTGCTTTCCTTGTTCATTCATTAATGTCTTATTAGAATCTGATCATTTCTTTAGTGAGAATGAGAATAGCAAAAGCTCAGAAAAGTAAATTATTGCAAGATTTTTGTAGCAAGTCACTGATAGAATGAGATGAAAAAGATTTAGTTCATTTTTTCATTGGCACTGTAGGACCTGGAATACCTGCTGGGGTTTTTTTTTCCATTTTTTTTTATTTTATTATTTTTAAGTGTGTGTGTGTGTGTGTGTGTGTGTGTGTGTGTGTGTGTGTGTGTGTGTGTTATGTAATGTCCATGTGTGTGGAGGCGCCCATAGAAGCCCATAGAAGAAGTTGCATCTCCTGGAGTTGGAATTACAGGTGGTAATTGTTGGTTTTAAATATGTGGTGCTGTTAGCATGCGAGGAAAGGTCAGAGGGATTACAAAACCCAGTATCAGAGCTTTATTAGGAGAAAGGGGACAGAAGAGAGCATGGCCAGGCCTGGGGCAGAGACACATGTAGGAGGGGTGGAGGGAAGAAAGAGCAGAAGAGAAGGGAGGAGTCTATGTCCAGTTTTTTAAAGATTCCCCTGCACATGTGCAGGTGGGCTTACAGAGCTACACCACACATGCGCTGATTGCGTGACTGCTCCGCACATTTGTGCAGTCATGCAGCACACTCATGATGTAAGACGTAAGACCCCTTACTTAGCTACTGAATGACACATGTGTGTGTGGTCATATAGCTGGAGTGGCAGAATCCTAACATTCTAGAATTTTTGCTTATTATAAAAAAGCAGGTGAACAGGAATAGGGGCATCGGTTCTCCCAGAAAACTGCTTCCAGCTCACTCAGTGGGCGTCGGTTGACTCTTGAGGGGGTAAGGAATGGGAGGCTTCTGAGGTAGACTGGCGTCCTGGGATGGTGGGCTGTCATCTGCTGCCTTGGAGCTGTTCATCTTTCTTGGCTTGGGACTCAAGATGCTATCTGAAGCAGATCCGAGCTGTCCAGGTAGATTCTCTGTAAACATATTATGAAGCAGCCATGGGAAATTTAAAATCTTGAGCCAGTGACCATATTATTGTAATGTTTTAGTACTCTGCTTATATTGGTTAGTATTAGTGAGAGAGAGACCTGAGATAAACCTTATCAGAGACAGATTATTTTAAGGCACCTGTTTCCTTTATTAGTTTAGCATACAGGAGACACAGGTGATCAATTGTTGAGAGCATTTAACAGTAATAGATTGTTATATTAAAGTCTGTTTTTACAGGGCCCAGACACTTTTTGGTCTGGGGGTATAAATACCTTTGAACTGTTACTGTTCCTTATCACTTGATGGTCCTTGAACTCCAGCTCTATGGTGATCCTATAACAATTGGCCGAGTAGTTCATTAGAAGAGGGAATCAGGAAGGGAAAAGCTTGAGGGGTGAGTTCTCATTCTTCTGGAATTGGTGACAAGGATCCTGATGTCCTCTGGAACTTGAGAGAGAGCAGGGCCTTGTCTGTGTCACTGTGCATGAGGAGGAGAATCACTGCTGACCGGTCTGGAGTGAGCAAATGAAACAAAAGCTCCTACCTCAGCCGGAAACTCTTTTCCTATTAGGTACACCTGAAAGGACAATTAAGTCTGGTGAGGTGGGTAAGGCTGTCTTCCTACCCCAACAATAGGGAAATGAGGAGAGGTGGGACCCCAAAACTCCCTCAGGACTGAGTAAGTGGCTCGGTGTCCAACAGGAAGGAAATGGATCACCCCATTGCATCCTGGGTTCCCTGTGGTCCGTGGCCAAGCCTAGGAGGTCTACTGGAGGTCTTTGTTTGATGTCCCTATGCCACCAGGTGCATGAGGGCAGTCAGCTGACCAGTTATCTCTCTAGGTGGCACTTTGAACAAGGCTCAGTTGATGGCCCGGCAGGGCATGCACTAGCCTGCATGGCCTTTTCTAGCACACATTTGAAACAGGGACCTGGAAGTCCTTATGCAGTAGCCTCTCGGATAGCGTGTGCCAGCATTTGGCAGTTTTTTGGGGGGCTTTTTCATCTCTCCCATGGCGCACCTTAAATGCCACAGCTGAAACTTCCACCTGTGGGGTCAAAAGCCTTGCTCTACAGATGCTTAAGTTTAGCCCTGGGAGACAAGAGATAGATTTTATTCCATAACTTGAATTTTTTTTTTTTTTTTTTTTTTTTAATAGTTTGCTGGCTTGAAGACAGCTTTAGGAAGACCTGCCAGGAGGCAGGTTGTAAACTGATCTCTGGCTAGAAAGCCATCCAAATTATTATGATCCTAATGTGGATTCTGATTGTAAACTTATTTGCATGCGTCCTAGCCTGCTTCCAGACCTGTCCATGTTTAGCGCCCCACCCAGTACCAGAGAACAAAGTGAATGTCAGTAAATGAAGGTTCTTTTAGAGTCAGAGATTCCTCACTCGGGAATGCAAGTGGGCAAGAGAGAAAGACTCAGAAAGGGAGGGTTCAGAGTTTAGGTAAAAGTGTGGGGATAAGGTAACTCTTTTCATTTGCCTGTTCGCTGGCAGAAGTTAGATAATTCCCGTGAAATACCAGGGTTAAAGCAGCCATTACAAGGCCAAATTTACTGGTATCTGGGGATATTTAAGGCATTTCTCAGAAAAGGTGTGGGACCAAGAGGAAGAAGCCTCTGTGTCCAATGACAGCAACCAAGTGGGAAAAAAAATAAAAAGTTAAAATAACAAATGGGATCCAAGACTCCCATCCCAGGCGTCCCTAGGGTAGGTAATCTGTGGACCAGCATAAATTAACAGCACAAGTTACCCCACCTGTCATCACAGGAGGGGCAAGGGCAAAGGGTCATGCATACTGGAGGACCCCCCCCCAGGAGTCCAGACAGCATTCAGTACTTCATCAAGAGAGAATATGTTGTGGTACACAGCCCGAGAATCCCCCCAGGGGTCCAGCACGAGAAATATATCTCAGGCTACGGTCTCGGGAAATGGCGAGGGATCAGAAAGGGAAAACTCACCAATCTGGTTAGCTAGTGTGTTGTGCGGAGCAGTCCCGGCGGCTGAGCAAATGAAAAAAGCAGAGCAGGCAGTTGTAGGTCCAGTAACCCCCGTTACAGGGTCTTGGACACAGAGCGCTGGAAAAGCCCATTCTGTCACAGCACCAATGTTGGTTTTAAATAAGTGGCACTGGGGCAGAGATACATGTAGGAGGGACGGAGGGAAGAAAGAGCAGAAGAGAAGGGAGGAGTCTATGTCCACCTTTTTAAAGATTTCCCTGCACATGTACAGGTGGGCTTATGGAACTATACCATGTATGCGCTGATTGCATGACCATGCTGGGCGCATTTGCGCAATCACACAGCACACTGATAATGTAAGATGTAAGACCCCTTACTTAGCTACTGAACTGCATATGTGTGGTCATATAGCTGGAGTGGCAGAATCTTAACAGTAGTGAGCTACCTAATATGGGTGCCAGTAATTAAATGCTGGTCCTCATGTTCATGCTCTTAACTACTAAGCCATTTCTCCAGCCCCTACCTGCTGGCTTTTGTTTGTTTATAGGAATTCCAAAGCACTGACTAAAGGGTACACCTTAACATTAGATAGACCCTACTGTTAGTGTTCCATCTCTGTGTTAACTTTACCTGACTTTGTCACTGGGAACTAAAAGCTGAAAGGCTTGTTCATAGCCTGCTGTGTACATACAGTGTAGTTGGGACAGTAGGACCTAGAATATGCTGTGAATAATCTCTCTACCACACAATTGACTGACTGCAAGTTCCCTCCCTGATGTGATGGTATATAGGAGCAGAAATGTATCTAAATTGGCCCTGAGTAGAGGCTGCTTCATAAATAAAAACCATTTTGGCTACTTATAAAACTATTTCCTTTTTGCTTTTTCAAGCAGTTTTCTGGATGATGAGGTTATATTAAGCCTGATATCTGTAATGCCAGCTCCTAAATAGAAGCCTCATGATATCATCTTTGATGTGTTAGCATTCTGTAGAGTAAACTTTAGAGAATGGATTTCTTAAGTTTCCTTGTAACTCGCCCCCCCAATATAATTAACATTCATATTTTGTTGCACAAAGAATGTTAATTTAATCAGTACCTTATCATATGTGGGGGTTTTTTCCTTTTTTTTTTTTTTTTTGTTTGTTTTGTTTTGTTTTGTTTGTTTGAGACAAGGTATCAGTATATAGCTCTGGTTGGCCTGCAACTCACTATGTAGGCCAAGCTGTTCTCCAGCTCAGAGATAGCTCTGCCTGCCTCTGAGTGCTGGATTAAAGTTGTGTGCTACCACACCCGGCAGCATGTGTCTAAAATGTTAAATAAGTCAAGTAATCTTTTTCCCGGGTTTATATTAAAATTGAAGGGTTAATTGTATTGTCAAGGCCTTTTATTTTATAACCTAGGCTGGCCTTGAATTTGTGTTGGTTCTCCTGCCTTAGCTGCCTAAGTACTAGAGATCATCAGTATGAGCTTCTTCTATTTTATTTTGTTTTTTTTTTTAATTAGATTATATATTTTATGTATGGGTATTTTCTGCATGCCTCATGTAGACCAGGTTGGCCTTGAACTCACAGAGATCCCCTTGCCTCTGCCTCTGAGTGCTGGGATTAAAGGTGTGTGCCACCACACCCGGCAGACCAGGAACTTTTTATGAGAATTGCAATTGCGTTCTTTAATTTCAGGATCAAGTTGAGTCTAAATGAACATACTGGCAATAACATGATGAGAAGCATTGACATTATGACCTAGGGAAGAGATTATAGCCTTCAGGACTCAACACAACTTGACTTTGGCTAAATACTAGCTACTTAAAAAGCCACTTCAATTTGCACACAGATTCTCTAAGTGTGGCCTACCGACCTTACAAGTAGTAAAAGCAGTGGTGTGTGTGTGTCTGTCTGTCTGTCTGTCTGTCTAAAATGTGTGATGGAGTGTGCCTTTGATCCTAGCACTGGAGAGGCAGAAGTGAGTAGTCTCTTGTGAGTTTGAGGACAGTATCCTGGTCTATAGAGGACAGCTAAGGCTACACAAGAAAAGCCTGTCTTGGGAAAAAAAAATCCAATACTACTTTTTACTTGAGAGAAAAGTGATAAATTGTCATTACTTAAGCTTGGATATTTGCAAAGATGAAGAAAGTAAGCTACTTATTTCAAAGGAAATAGTGATATTTTTGTTGCCAGTGACAGTATTTGAGTTTACTAATGGAAAATTTGGATTTGGGAAAGTTCAGTTTAACTATGAACCAAACTTTTTTTGAGATAGGGTCCCACTACATAACTCCAGCTAGCCTGGATCTTGCTATGTAAACCAGTCTGGCTTAAACTCCACCTGCCTTTGCCTCCCAAGTGCTGGGATTTGTGTACCACCATGCCTGGCCATTTCTGATGCTTTTAAAGACTTTTCTGATTAGTGATGATATTTACAAATTTTTTATGACATAAAAAGTATCATTTCAGGAGGGGAAAGGACAGGGGAACCCATGGCTGATATATAAAATTAAATTAAATTTTAAAAGTATCATTTCATATTCCTAATGACCATATCATTTACTCAAAGCAGATAGCAGTAGTCTATTTTTATATATTGTGGTATGATGTTAGATTCACTCAGATATGGTTTTAGATTTTATATTGAAAATTATTCTTTATTTTTCTTAAGCTGCCACTTGCTGGATTTTAGCATAATATTAAAAGTAGAGTATGTACAGTAATGTGAGAATGTTAACATATACTTCTTCCAGCTCTTGGGAAACAGAGGCAGAAATTGCAAATTCAAGGCTAGTCTAGGCCCCATAGTGAGAACTTGTCTCAAAAGACAAAAGACAAAACAAAAAAAAACAAAACTATCCCCAAACCATTAATCTGTTTTGTGTATATTTGTATGAAGCTGACATTGTATAGTTTAATCAGTGTATCTCAGTAGTACAGAGAAAGATTATGGGCCTCTAGATATCTTTTAGTAAGGTAAATGTAAAAAATTGCCAAATTGTATAGCAGTGCTTATTCTCTTAATTCACTTAGTTTTATTTTTTTAAACATGGTTTATTTTTATCAAAATAGATTTATGTTACTATATGATCTAAAATTAAATGTTAAAAATCTTTTTCTAATGTGTTACATATATAATTTTTCCTTTGTTTTTATATACGTGTATGGCAGTTTTACAAGCATATATGTCTGTGTGTCTGTGCACTACATGTGCACAGAGACCGGAAGAGAGTGTCAGATCCCTTTGGTAAACTGTGATTCCTAATTAGTCTTAACAATAAAAACCCAGAATCAGATATTGAGGGTGAAAGCTGAAAGATCAAAGAAGCAGAGCAGCAGCCACTTCTTACCTCTACGAATCCTCAGACTGAATGAGCCAAGATCCTGTCTCCACGTCCCTGGTGCTGGGATCAAAGACATGCACCACCACCACCACCTGGCTTTGTTTCTCTTTTAGACTGGATCAATCTCTTGAAGCCCATGGTGGCCTTGAACTCCTGATCTTCCTGCTTCATCCCAAGTGCTGGGATTAAAGATGTGTGCCACCACTGCCTGGCCTCTATAGTTCAGTGGCTAGCGCCACCCTCTGATCTTCAGGCAAAATTTGTCAGAACATAAACAAAATATCACATAACACCTGGGACTGGAGTTACAAATGATTGTGAGCCACCATGTGTGTGCTGGAATGAGACTAAGTTCTCTGGAAAAGCAGCCAGTGTTTTTAACATCTGAGGCATGTCTCCAACTTTTACCCATTTGTTGTTATTGTAACATGAACTAAAATTTTTTGAGATCTCCAAGAGCTTTTAAGGTTTGGAAATTAAATCTTGGCAGTTTTGCTTATACTTTATTTCTTCTTACAAATGTAACTATTTGAAGTCTTTTTAACTGTTTCTTTATATATCTCATTCTCAGTTTTTCTTAACTCTTTCACAGGAGTTTGTAATCAGCATAATAATATTGCTTTTCTTTTACAGTTCTATGATCTTTGTGAACTGTTCAGAACTGGAGGTCAGGTTCCTGACACAAACTACATATTTATGGTATGTAAACACTAGTAATGCCTAGTGTTTATTTAAAATCAAAAGGCTTTAAAATCTGGCTTATTAGATACAAATTCTATAATAACTGCTATTTAAATGTGAGAAAAGGTGAGTCTGTACTTTTCTATATTTTGTCATGTCTTCTACTTATGTATAATTGCTGTGTTTGTAAACTTACTGTACAAATAGGACTGGGTTGTGACTGCCAGTAATGGCAGGAGGACCACATTGAACCTCTGGTTTAGTTTATGAATGGATAAATACATGCAGGTATAGTTTGGTATTTCATACTTTTCCCTAGTACACACTTGCTATTGTGGTGGACTTTTTTCTTTTTCTTTTTTTTTTTTTTTTTCTTTTTTACTTTACTTTTTTAATATAATGTTGAACTTTTCTGAATCATGTGTGTGTGTGTGTGTGTGTGTGTGTCCCCACACGCACACGCATTGGACAACCTTGGCTGTTGTTCCTTAGGTGCCATCCCCCTGTTCTTGAGACAATGCCTCACATTACCCTGGAACTCCCTAAGTAGGCTAGGCTGTCTCTCTGAAAGTCCCAAGGTTCTGCTTGTCTCTGCCTCCCCAGTACTAGATTATTACCAGCACCTGGCACCATGCCTTGCTGTTTCTTTGTGGGTTCTGGGGATTGAATTTAGGTAGAGGCTCATTCCTGAAAGGCAAGTACTTTACCCACTAAGCTATCTTCCCAGCCCATTGATTAGAAAATTTTTGACAATTTATTTATCTTATTTTATGTGTATGAGTGTTTTGCTTGAGTGTGTGCCTGCACCATGTGTGTGCCTTCTGCCTAGGGAGGTCAGAAGAGGTCATTAGATCCTATGGAACTTGAGTTACAGATGATGTGAACCACCGTATGGGTCTAGGAATTAAACCCAGGCCCTCTACAAGAACAAGTGCAAAGTTCTCTGTCACCTTCCTAATTAGTAGTATTTTAAGTTTTTTTAAGTTTATTATTATTGTTTATGTATATGGGTATTTTGCTTTTATTTATGTCTATATGCCACATGCATGCTTGATGCTCATGGAGGCCAGAAGAGGGTGTCATATACCCTAGAACTGGAGTTACAGATGGTTATTAATAGACCTTGGGTCCTCTAGGAAAACATTCAGTGCTCCTAACCATAGAGTCACCTCTCCAGCCCTGTATTACTGTTTTTTAAAGCTGTTTTCTGAATATTGGTATAATATTAGCCCAAGGCAGACATTAATTGGAAGGGTAAATAGTATTTCATACATGTAGAGTTGTGGGTTTTGTTTTTTTTTTTCTGATTTTTTTTCTTTTCTTTTTTTATGAGGGGGTCTCACTGTGTTATCCTGGCTGACCTGAAGCTTGCTAGGAGGACCGGGCTTGCTCTCCACTTTATTGCCTTGAGAACAGAGTCTCTCATTGAACCAGAAACTCTCTGGATTTCAGTAGGTTTCACCAAGGCTTCCCCTGTCTCAGTCCCTCAGTGCTTGGGTTATAAGTGTGTGCAGCCATCTTTTTACATAGGATTCGAAGCCCCTCATGCTTGTAGAGAAACAGATCCTGTTTCTAAATAAGTTTTAAGAAATTAATTCTTTAAAACAATGTACAGCTCCTTATTGTTGTTCTTTGGGCTATTACAACTATTTTATGGTTTGTAACTGTAAACTTTTACTTTACAGGGTGATTTTGTAGACAGAGGTTACTATAGTTTGGAGACCTTCACTTACCTTCTTGCATTAAAGGCTAAATGGCCTGATCGTATTACACTTTTAAGAGGAAATCATGAGAGTAGACAGATAACACAGGTGTATGGATTTTATGGTAAGACCTTCTTTTCTCTGATTCTGAGTAGTATTTTACTTTGGGGTGCGGGGGGGCGTTGTATATGTACTTTGTTTTTGTTGTTTTGTTTTTTTCTACTTTACTCCACATTTCTCCCAGTCAGCCAAAAATCTTGCATATAGTGGAAGACTGACTACTACTACTACTAAGGCTTTAGTGTATATCTTTCCAAATCTGTGTGAAAAAAATGTAATCTTAAATTTCCCACTTTGGAATCACTTTGAGTGCTTGTTTAAAATGCAGATTGTGGGCCTGTGAGATGGCCCGCTGGGTAAAGGCACTTAATAAAGCCTAATAGCTAGAGTTCGTTTACCAGGGCCCACATGGTGGACAAAGAGAACCTACTCCTCCTGAACATTATTCACTGACCTCTACACACAGGTGCTGCTCCAGCATAACTCCCAATACACACACAGAATGAATAAATATAATACAATTTTTAAAAGATTATTGTTTTTAATTATGTCTTGATTTGTGTGTGTCTACATGTGGGTTATACACGTGAGTTCAGGTGTTCTTGGGAGTCCAGAGGCATTGGATCCTCTGGAGCTGGAGTTACAGACAGTTATGAGTTGCCTGAATGGGTACTAGGAATTGAACTCCAATCTACAGCAAAGGATCTTAACTGCTGAGCTATTTCTCCAACCCCAATTAAAAGAAAAAAAATTTTTAATGTAGATTATTTGCCAGATGGTGGTGGCACATGCCTTTAATTCCAGCACTGGGAGGCAGAGGCAAGCAGATGCCTGTGAATTTGAGGTCAGCATGGTTTAAAAAACAAAAATAAATAAATAAATAAAAATTTAATGTAGATCGCTGGGTCTCACTTCAAACTTCGTAATCAAATTCTGTTGGCATAGGAATCTACTGAAGGTGGATGTTACGCATATTCAAGACTGGACTTTTATCTGTGCATGCATTCCCCCCCCACCCTCCCACCCCCGTTCCCTCCTTCCTCCACTCTTTATTTTGGTCAGTGCTGGAAATGGAATCCAGAACCTATGCATGCTAGGCAAGTACTCTACTACTGAGCTATATCCCCAGACCTTCCTTAATGCTATGTTGTGTGCTTAGCCTTTTTACTTCCTCAATCTTTTGGTTGGTCTATTATTTTGTTTTTGACAGGATGTCTCCATAGAAGCCCAAAGTGGCCTAGAGCTCACTGTCATCCTGGCTGGCCTTGATCACATGATCTTCCTGTGGCAGTGTCCTGAGTGCTGGGATTCTAGGCATCTACCAATTCCTTGTTGTTCTATAGCTATATCATATTACAATGTGTAGATGTACCATATTATTCAGTCTGTTTCTCATTGGACATTTAGTATGTTTGTTGTTGTCTTCTTTTTTTTGAGATTGTCTTGCTACATGGTTCTGGTCTGAACTCTGTAGACCAGTCTTACCTTAAATGTGCTCCCATCTCCCTGCCTCAGCCTGTGGAATGCTGGGATTACAAGCATGTGTCACTGTACCCATCTGAATGTTTTGTTCTTTTCCAGGAAAATCAGTATTTTGGGTAGCATACTGTGATGTTAGCTCAGTGAAGCAAGACTAATATAAATTCTGAGAAATGCTTTCTTTGGTAATTTTATTAAGATCTGCCTGCCTCTGCCTCCCAGTGCTGGAATTAAAGGCATGTGCTAAATATCTGGCAAATAATCTACATTAAAATTTTTTTTTTCTTTTAATTGGGGTTGGAGAAATAGCTCAGCAGTTAAGATCCTTTGCTGTAGATTAGAGTTCAATTCCTAGTACCCATTCAGGCAATTCATAACTGTCTGTAACTCCAGCTCCAGAGTATCCAATGCCTCTGGACTTCCAAGAACACCTGAACTCAAATGCAGACACACACAAATCTAAACATCATAGAGTATTGCACAGTATAAAATGATTGTGGAACAAGATGCCATGATGGTATATAGATCCCTTATCCAAAATACTTAGGTCTAGAAGTAGTTTAGATTTTGGATTTTTTTTTAAAGATTTATTTACTTATTACACATACAGTATTCTACATGCCAGAAGAGGGCACCAGATCTCATTATAGATGGTTGTGAGCCACCATGTGGTTGCCAGGGATTGAACTCAGGACCTCTGGAAGAATAGCCAGTGCTCTTAACTTCTGAGCCACCTCTCCAGCCCGATTTTGGATTTTTTTTTTTTTTTTGAAATATTTGAAAAAACATGAGACTTCTTGAGGATAAGACACAAATCTAATCGCAGTTATGTTTTATTTATATATGTGTTACATTTTATGTATATATGTGCTATATTTTATGTCCTGAGTTCAATTCCCAGTAACCACATGGTGGCTCACAACCATCTGTAATGAGATCTGGTGCCCTCTTCTGGTCATACATGCTGTATACATAATAAATAAATCGTAAAAATAAATAAATAAATAAATAAATAAATAAATAAATAAAAAAATGTGTGTGAGCACCATGGCCGTGTGTGGAGGTCAGACAACAATTTATAGGAGTTGGCTCTTTTCTTCAACCATGTGGATTCTGAGAATTGAACGCAGGCTTGATGGCTTGTGTGGATTCTGAGAATTGAACACAGGCTTGATGGCAAACCTGAGATTGCCATCCTAATCTTTATTTTATTTATAATTATATTTTTAAATTTCTCTTTCATACTCAATATGCATCCCTGACTGACCTAGACTGAGCGTGGCTTGAGACCTCAAAGCTCGCCTCCATAGTGACACACTTCCTCCAACAAGGCCATATCCACTCCAACAAAGCCACACCTCCTATGAGCTTAAGGGGGCAGTTACCTTCATACTACCATAGCTCTTACACTCCAACCTCCCAGTTATTTTGCAGCCTCCCAATATTTATTTTTAATGTGTTTCCATTTTGATTGAGGTCTTTTATAGAATTTTTCGTGTATGTTATCATCTTGATGCTTAAAAAGTTTGGGTTTTTTGCAGCATGGTAAATTTTAGACATTTAGATTATGGATACTCAAAAATACATGTCTGAGAGATAAGTGGTTTGTGTGTGTAATTATACCACATTCTTCAATGTAGGGCAAAGGAGCAAAAAAAAGGGGCAAGGACATAGGACCTACCTTTTGCTCAGTATGCTTTGGCTGAAGAAATAACAGTACAGAATTAGGTATTAAATTTTCTCTTTCCAAGAAGTATGTTCACACTAAGTTTTTATAGTTTTATTTAGCAAGATTAGTAGCTACTTAGGAAAAGGATAATTTTATTTACCATGGCATTTACAGTGATTTAAAGCCTTAGGTAGCTATTAATTATATTGGTTGCTTAAGTCACACTGATAAACGTACAATGGGGACTTGAATTTTTTAATTACATATGTTTGTGTATGTGTATATGTATGCACATATGCTCATGTTCTCTCATGAATGTCTGTGAGAATGTATGGAGCTGGGCTGTGGTGGCTCATGCCTTTAATCCCAGCACTCAGGAGGCAGAGGAAGTCGGATCACTGAGAATGTATGTGCATGTCTGTGGAAGTCAGAGGAGTTAGTTCTTTCTCTGAACCATGTGGGTCCTGGGGATCAAAATCAGATCATCAGGCTTAAAAGCAGTGCCTTTAACTGGTGAGCCATTTCCCTGGCCATTCGTAATATTCTGAGTTTAATTAGTTCTACCTGTTAGAATTTGACTGGATGTCGGCATTTAGTTGCAGTTTTCAGATCTCATTTAAAAACAAAACAAAACAAAACAAAACTTTGCCCTGAGAATGTTGGGATAGGAATTATTCATGCTCCTCTAATTAACGATCCTTTATTTGATTTGATTATCTTCCTATATTAATGAGATGCACTACTTTATAGAATTACTTGGCATTAACATAACTGACCAAAGCATTTGGTTTGCCTTATGTGACACCAATAATTTCCTTCTACATAACATTTTAGTTAATATTTCCAACTTCATTTTAGGATCATTCCTGGAACGAAAAGGATTATGTTTTTTAAAGATTTGCTTTTATTTTATGTATGTGAATGTTTTGCTTGAATGTTAGTATGCACTACATTTGTGCCTGGTACCTGCAGAGGCTAGAAGAGAGTGTAAGATCCACTGACTGGAGTAATAATTGTGAGCTACCATGTGGCTGCTGAGAACTAAGCATCAAGTGCTCTTAACTACTCAGCCATCTCTCCAGTCCCATCTTATTTGTATGCATGTATATACGTACTGTGGATTGAGCTTGGGCTTTACACATGCAAGGTAAGCATGTGCCTGTAGATGGATTTTTCTTTGGGCCTCCAGCTCACAAAAATTGACATGGAGTCTTATTATTAATTATGAAAGCTTGGCCATAGCTTAGGCTTTTTTCTAACTAGCTCTTATAATTTAAATTAACTCATAGTTTTAATTCTATGTTCTTTAACATGGGCTCAGTTACCTTTACTCTGTATTGCCCATCTTGCTTCCTCTCCATGTGGCTGGCAACTCCACCTCTTTTCTTCCCAGTGCTCTCTCTATGCAGAATTCCCTGCTATACCTCTTGCCTAGCTTTTAGCCATTTTAGCTTTTTATTAAGCTAATCACAATGACACATCTTCACACAGTGTAAAGGAATATTCCACAACACCTGCCACTGGATATATCCCAGGCTTCCTTAGAATATGTGTATTGTTAGACAGTAGACTTCTTTTGGTTCTTTATGAAAAATCTGTTAGGGATAAATATGCACCATAATTTTCTAGATTAATGTGAATTTCTTTTCTAACAAAGGTCACTATAGCATTAATGAGAACATTTCTGTTTTCTTTACAGATGAGTGCCAAACCAAATATGGAAATGCTAATGCCTGGAGATATTGTACCAAAGTTTTTGACATGCTCACAGTAGCAGCTGTAAGTTTGTATGAATCTCCTTAGAACCTCAAGTATTTTTCTTGCCAATAACATTACTTATATAGTTTTATCAGTTGTAGCCATTTATTTAGTTTTAGTATTTATTGTTGAATTTAGACATGACTGAGTTTATTGTTATCCTTTGTTACTCTTTTTTGCTAGTTAATAGATGAACAAATTTTGTGTGTTCATGGCGGCTTATCTCCTGATATCAAAACACTGGATCAAATTCGAACCATTGAACGAAATCAGGAAATTCCTCACAAAGGAGCATTTTGTGACCTGGTGTGGTCAGATCCTGAAGATGTAGACACTTGGGCAATCAGTCCCAGAGGAGCAGGTTGGCTTTTTGGAGCAAAAGTCACAAATGAGGTAAAGCTAGCATTTTTGGAAAAGTAGTTTTTTGATTGATAAAAGAATAATGATGATCTCAGATATTAAACTTACAGCCTAATTTACTAAAATTGTTGTTGCTATGTGTATCAGATTTCTACTATAGTTGATTGAATTATGCTTCCTAAATGATTCAGTGAGATTTTATAATGAAAGCACCTATTCCAGCTTTATCTGCTAATATTATTAAAATAATAGTTAAGTAACAGGGTCACCAGAACAAAATAGGTAAAATTTTTGATTTTTCAAGACAGGGTTTCTCTGTTGCTTTGGAGCCTGTCCTGGATCTCGCTCTGTAGACCAGGCTGGCCTCGAACTCACAGAGATCTGCCTGACTCTGCCTCCCAAGTGCTGGGATTACAGGTGTGCGCCACCACCGCCCAGCTTGACAGTCTTCTAATCCCAGTTGATTTCACATTTTATTTTACTTACTTACTTTTTGGGGTTTTGAGACAGGGTTTCTCTGTGTAGTTTTTGTGCCTGTCCTGGATCTTGCTCTGTAGACCAGGCTGGCCTCGAACTCACAGAGATTCACCTGCCTCTGCCTCCTGAGTGCTGGGATTAAAGGCATGTGCCACCAACGCCCAGCTTTACTTTTTGTTTAAGTGAAATTTTTAACTTTTTTTGTTTGTTTGTTTGTTTGTTTGTTTGTTTGTTTTGAGACAGGGTCTATGTAACTCTAATTGTCCTGGAACTCGCTATGTAGACAAGGCTGGCCTTGAACTCACCTGTTTCTGCCTTCCCAGTGCTGGGATTAAAGGTGTGCTACACTGCTCTGTATGGCATAACCTTTATATTTTATTCTGTGTCTATGTACCATGTGCATGAAGTTCCTGCAGAGGCCAAAAGAAGGTATTAGATCCCCTGGGACTGGAGTTACAGGTGGTTGTGAGCTGCTATGTGGTGGTTAGGAATGAAACTCTTATCCTGTGGGAAAGCAGCCAGTGCTCTTAACCACTAAACCATCTCTCCAGCCTGAATTCAAAATGTAAAGTAACATACATGCGCTAAGAGAATTCAATATTGTTCCATAGCACTTACTAAATCTCCATGACTAGATGAAAACAACCATTAGGATGAACAATTAGACAGTAATAATATAAAAATAACTTCTTGCTTACAATTTACAAAATATAATTATAGTCTTTGATCTCTGATCATATACAGTGCTGGCTGCATGAATACAACAATTTTAAAATTCAGAAACTATTTGCTATAAATCTTCAGGGTAAATAATTTACAAATAAGATACAACCAGAAATTATGATATCTGCTGCTGATACTTTATGACTTCAGCTTTATCAAATTATGTATCTATTTGCCCTATACATATACAAAATAATGAATACATCAAAACATCCATAAACAAATATATGGGCAGATAACATTCACTCACGCAGGGATGATGTTCTGTTGAGATGTGTTCCAACATTATGGAGTCATGGAACAAGGTGCTAGGACCATTGGTTTATCCTCACGGAAAGACTTTACCCATTCCTTTTCAGGTTACAAAGAAGAGTAATCTCTTTGTGGCATATACTAAGTCCTCATATAATAAGGCTGATATAATGTTATTATTATATCATTAAATAGAAATCCTTTGTTTTGTATCTGGTGGTAATTATGTAATTTCTTTCCCTCTAGAAACTTTTTTTTTCCTTGATACAGTTGTTACTAGGTGGCCCAGGCTGACCTCAAACTCTTGATTCTCCTGACATTTTCTGTAATGTTTATTTGCTTGCTAGTTTGTTGTTTTTTTTTCCTATATATATGTTGGAAGGATGAGAAGAGGTCATAGGACAACTTGTAGAAGTCAGTTCTTCCCACCACGTAGGTTCTGGGATCAAATTTTGGTCATCAGGCCTGTTGACAAGCACCTCTACCAACCTAGCCATCTATTATTACTATTACTATTTTAAAGATATGCTGTCTCTGTGTTGCAGAGGTTGGTCTCAAACTTGTGGACTCAATTGATCCTCCTACCCAGCCTTCCAAGTAACTGAGAGTACAGGTGCTAATTACTATTCCTGGCTTGAAAACTTGAAATTATGGGCTATGTACTTCAGAATAGACTTGGGCCAAAGTGTTACTGGAAATTTGGGGGGTGATTATAGAGTGGGATTTAGAATCATGATAACTTCAATAGTGATATTTGCTGCTTGGAATGGTTATTAAGCTGTTGAATGGAATACTCACAAAGCCTTTCTAAATTGCAGTTTGTTCATATCAACAACTTAAAACTCATCTGCAGAGCACATCAGCTTGTGCATGAAGGCTATAAGTTTATGTTTGATGAGAAGCTGGTCACAGTGTGGTCTGCTCCTAACTACTGCTATCGCTGTGGAAACATCGCTTCCATCATGGTCTTCAAAGATGTCAATACAAGAGAACCAAAGTTATTCCGGGCAGTTCCAGATTCAGAGCGTGTTATTCCTCCCAGAACCACGACGCCGTATTTCCTCTGAGGCCATTGCTGTCCTGCTGGCCCCTTTTTGCCCTCCTGTACCCCAACTTTCTTGTACCCTCTACAACATACTTTTTATCGAGCACTTTGCTGCTGAAATGCTGCCTCTTGCCTTTTTTTTTTTTAACTTTAAATTATCTAAATTTATTGTTTGTTATGATGTCAATAGCAGTGTTTTTCTATCAGTTTCGTCTTTCATTCCATCCCCACCTTGGACTTGTTTGAGAAGACTTAAGAAATGTCTTAATACTCACATTGCTGCATGTAGCTCTTGCTTATTTGCTGTTCTGGGGAAACAGGAAGCATTTCCTCTTTTAAAAAGCCAGTTGACAATTACATGGAAATCCTCCTCATTTGTATCAGCCAGCCTTCTGTTTTTGTTTGGTAGGGTTTAAGAAATTTCAGCAGCAAAGTTGTCCAGTGGGCAGGATGGACTGCAGATGCCTGAGTCATGTACCCTTGTCCCAGCTGTAAACTTCACTGTCCTTTGTTGGATGATGATTTGATGTTTTAAAAGGGTATAAAATAAATTGGTCTAAAGGGCTGCCCTCCTTGTTGTGTTTTTAAATTTTAGTTAAAAACTGCTACAGCTTATGACTTTGTACATTAAGATAATTGTACTGATCTTTTTTCAGATTTCTTGTATTTTTTAATAAAGTAATCTTAAAACCCAGATAGGTTAAGTGTTAGAAATTTTAAACAACTTACTTTATTAGCTGAAAGTTACTTCTCCTTTCTTTGTTTTTCTTTTCTTTACTTCTTTTTTTTTTCCTTGTTTTCCTAAGAGTTTTTGACCCTTTGGTTATTGAGTCTAAAATTTTGATTGAAATTTAATATTTATTTTTTTAAGATATCACTAAATTGTGCCTAAAGAACATAACTGCCATATTAATGTTTTGATTTCTATCCTCTACAGTAGTAGAAAAACATCTAATACTTGTAGTGCTGATGTTGATTTGATATCAGTTGAGTAGAATGCTCAATCCAGTTTACACTGTCATGAGTATCATCAAGTAAACTTATACTTTTCAATAACAAGCATTCTCTCACTGTAACCCTTGACCTCAACTTTTACAAACTATTCAGTTTTTAACTGCAACTTTAAAGGCTGAAAAATCAGAACCCTTGTGTTTGTGAACTGTAATCTGAAGCAGATTATTTAAAGTGTGGAAAAAAACAGACCGTTCTCTTGTGAAGGTCTGTTATACCATATTTCAGCTTTGTATGTGTAATTTGACTATCAAAAGGGTTGTGATAATCAGTTCTTGATATGTAATTGTCCACTTAATAAGGACAAATATATCATTGTCTCTTATGACTGTTGTCATAGATGATTTGGGGATGTACCATCTTGTGAAATTGTTGGTATCCCTTTACAGTGATAATTAATTTTTGTCATCCCAGGAGATCCTTGTGAAGCAATTGATAAAGCACTTTAGCATCTGGTCAGGTAGTTTGAAGGAATGACTTTTCCCCTTCAGGATAAGAACTTCCAGGTTACCTAAAAATGCAATAAAATCTTAATAGTCTAAGTTTCTTGGCAAATAATCTTTCATCAGGGTTTCTTTTACTGAATGAGCACAATGTTGTTTTGATTTTGTTTGTCCCCAACCACCCAGCTCCTTGTACAGTTTTTAATTGTGTAGCTCTATGAAAGAAGTGACTGAGACATTTGCTGCACACACTTGAACTAATGGTGGGTCAGTAGCTTTGTGTTACTGTCCTAACCCCAGTGTAATTCAGGTGGAAAGGTATTTTTATCTCATAGGAATATGTAGCTATGTATTTTATTAATTGTGAAACACTGGAATTAATGATGCAGACCACTTAGTGTGGTTTTGAACAGCTCTCTGCAGTATTTTCTTGTTTGTGTTACCATAAGTTGTAAGTGCTTGCCCTGCACTGCTGTAAAGTTGGTAACTCTCAGTCCCCTCTCCACTTCACACTCCTTAGCTTAGGTTGATGTAGTTGGTTTCATTCTCCGTTAATGAGACTTGTTTTCAAGTCATTGTGTACTGCTTTTGTTTGTCACTAGCTGGGCATGTGCCAATAATATTCTGTCCATCCCTTAACTGCCATCTCTGTTTTGCCTGACTTTTCTTCAACTGAATAATGGCTTTGAGGCATGGAAAAAGTAGGGGGTTTTGTTTGTTTGTTTGTTTGGTTTGGTTTGTTTCCGAGACACGGTTTCTCTGTGTAGCTTTGTGCCTTTCCTGGATTTCACTCTGTAAACCAGGCTGGCCTCGAACTCACAGAGATCCACCTGCCTCTGCCTCCCAAGTGCTGGGATTAAAGGCGTGCACCACCACCGCCCGGCTGGAAAAAGTAGTTTTTACTATTGGACTTGTGAAGGAAAGAGAGTGTGAATATATTGGACCTTGCAAGCCTGAAAAAGAATATTTGGATCCCTCTACCAAACAAGGGCTATATATTATACAGAGTAATCATGTGGTGGGAGATACTTGCAAGCCAGAGATCCATAGGCTAGGGAATCTGCTACTCCCTGTATCCAGGCTGAATGTAAAATCCCCTATGTTTTATCAATGGGGCTAAGAACTATTTTTATTTGCCTGTGATATACTTGGTTTCTAATAAAGTGTCCTAGACTCCAGTGAAAATGATCTACTTTGAATTGCCATTTCCTCCCTTTCTTCATTTGGCTGATAGACTTTTGGCTAGCTTTCCATAGATCATTGCTTCTCCTTGAAGAATCTCACTTCTTTAAATATGTTCACTTGGGCATGATCTTAAAAAGCCTGGACCAAGACTACATCTAATATGCAACCTGTATCAGTTCCTGTTCCATCTGGATGTCTAGAACTGTCAGAAGATTTTGACATCTTAAACACTGAGTTTTGCTTTTGAAAGAAGGTTCAAAATGTTCATTGCATTTAAGTCTGTATGTGTTTGCTCTGTAAACCCAGCTCCAGGTGTTGGGAAAATGCCTGTACTGTGAAAACCTGCCATTGTCAGAAGTAGAATCACTTGTCAGCCTCCAGAAAATTGTGTACAGAGTTTGATTTAACTGCAAGAATCCCAATTTTTATATGTCATTGTTTTTTAAATGCTAATGTTTGTAAAGCACCTCCAATTCTTTGAATGAAAGGTGCTACATTCCCTCAGTGTCAATTAATAAAAAGATTGTAGGAAGTTTGTGAAAAATAATTTTATCTAATACACTCTATAGTATTTCCTGAGAAGAAGGTAGCATTTTGTATAATTTATGTTTTCAAAGAAATGCTTATTCTTTCACTTGGTTGTGTGACTGATAAACAAAACTAACCTTTCTTTTTCCCTGCATTTGCCTATGAGCTAAGTGTTCCAGCTCCTTAAAAGCACTATTCCAGCCTAGATTCTGTGCTCAGAACCATGCTTCATGAGGTCATCACAACTCTTTCAATTGTGTATTTATAGTGTGGTAATGATAATGAAAGATGTGGTAATCAAAACCAAAAAGAAACATTTGAAAAGTCCCCTAAAATGATGCAAGTTTCCTTATCACATGAACATGTATCTTTCTTATGAGAATAAATTTATGCTTAGATTATTAACATGGTTCCTAATTCAACAGTGTATGAAGTTTATACCAAAATATTTATTGCAAGTCTATAATCAAGCATTTTAGGTTAATGCTAACCATGCCCTATTTTGCAGTGCTAAGGAATGAACCCAGGACCATATGCATGCTAGGTAAGCAGTCTACCACTAAGCTACATTCCCAGCCAGCCCACACACGTCCTATTTTGTGATCCTTTTTTTTCTGAGGGTGGGGGACACTGGTTGTTTTGAGACAGGTTCTCACCATGTAGACAACTGGCCTTGCAGAGATCTACCTGGCTCTGCCTCCCAAGTGCTGAGATTAAGGACATAGATCACATCACCATACCCAACCTGTATCTTGTGGTACTCTTGGTATGGATCTCTGCCTAAGTTGCTCCTACCCCCATCCTCACCTTCCCCATATAAGGAAATGGCATTGGACCTGGACAGGTAACCTGTCCAGGTCACAAAAGAACTGGAAATTGAACCCCTGGAGGGCACACCACAGTGACTGCTGAAGCCTTCTATTTTAAGCACTCTTGGGTTTTGCAGCTTTGTGACGCTGAACAAGTTAAGTTCTCTGATCTTTCATTTCTGCTCTAAAAGGAATATAGTGAAGTTGGTCATAATATTTAAAATGGCACCCAAAAAATGCCCAGTACTTGGCACAAAGCTCAAGTCTATTTACTAAAAGACTCAACTAAAATCAGTGTGGTTAGGAAGAGGAACTCAGTGAAACATGGTTACTAATGGTGTAGCATTTTAAAAAGAAGAATTTATTTGTTCTGTGTGTATAATTGTTTTTGCCTGCATTTATGTATGTGAAAAGTTCAGAAGAAGACATCAGATCCCCCTGGAACCAGGTTTAGGTATGATTGTGAACCACCATGTTAATGCTAGGAACTGAACCCAGGTCCTCTGCAAGTACAAGTGCTCTTAACCACTGAGTCGTTAATCCAGCCCCATAGTGTAGCCTTTTAAGTTCAAGGATTTGAAGAAAGTGTTTTATGCAGGAGGAGACATGAAATAATGGGCTGGGTAATGGAATGTGCATGTTTTATACAAGAGCCCAGAACCTGAGATGATAGAACATGGACACACATGAAGGGTACATTTTAAGAAGGCCCAGCAATTAGCTGCAGTTCTGTTGACAGACTGTCTATGCATCAGAGAGGACTGACCAATCATGGAAAATGTTGGATAGTAGGAGGAGGATTCTAGGCGGTAAGAATGTCATGAGTGATAATTTCAAGATTAGAACATGCCCTCTCCACCCAAAAATCCTTGATTTATTTTTGCTGAATTGATAATGTAAATAGAAATAAAGTTGAGAAAATCGATGGCTCTATGGCCCTAGAATTACTTCATTTAGGGGAAACAACAGACATTTGATAATATTTTCTCTAATCAAAGTCATTTTTAAAAATCCCATAACAGAGCTGGAGAAATGGCTCAGTAGTTAAGAGGACAAACTGCTCTTTTCAGAGAAGCCTGGGGTTCAATTCCCAGCACCCACATGGTAAGTCACAATCTGCAACTCCCATCTCGGGATCCCACATTTGTGCACTGTGTTGTGCACAAACATACAAGGAGGCAAAATACTGATACACATAAATACAATTTTAAAATTCCTTTAACACCTGGAAATGCAATTGTGGAGGAGCACATATTGGGGATCCTAGGCTACATCCTTAGCAGTGGGACAGCAAGGTAGCTCAGTGAGTAAAGGTGTTTGCCACCAAGCCTGATGACTTTGATCCCCAGAACCCACATGATGAAAAGAGAGAATGACTGACTCCCACAAGTTGACTCCTGACCCCCTAAATGTCCCCACATGACAACACCCTCCCTCCCTCCTCTTCCTTCCTTCTCTCCACCTCCCTCTCTTCAGCAATGCAAAAAATAAAATCCCACTACAATTTACTGCATCCCATTTCATAAAAGCATAAAGGGTGGATACAAGATGAACCATTTAGGAATAAAGAACCCATTGCATCAAATACATTTGGTTCTATGAACAATTAGCATCTCACTATTTGGGATCCTATCCATTTATGGAGATTTGTGGGATATTTGTCCTCATGCATTTTTTATTTGCTATCATGTGCTGTGTGTGCAGGTGTGTGTGTCGTGTGCACATGGAGGTTAGAGTCTTCGACAGTCTGTTCCTCTGTGGGCTCCAGGATTAAACTCATAATGTCAGGCTTGAACAGCAAGCACCTGTTACTCTTCTGAGCCATATCTCTGCCACTGCATTGTTGGTGTGTTTTAACAAAATGTGCTCTAATAAAATGAAAGTGGCTCAAGAGAAAGTTTTATGCCTTCTCCCAAATCTAACAGGAAGAAATGAACTTAGGATCTACCAGACAACTTTGCATAGGAATAAAGATGTACAGAGTTATTACTCATCTTAAGAATTGTATTCTTTGCCAGGCATGATAGCTCACACTACAGAGGCGGATCTTTGAGTTCGAGGCCAGCCTGGTATACAAAGTGAATTCTGGAACAAACAGGGCTACACAGAGAAACCCTCTCCCCCAAATTATATTCTTCAGATGCAATACATATATATCTGCTATATTTTCAAAGATAGCTTCGTTAGAGTAGAATAGGTTACCAATGTTTATTGTACTTACATGGTAGTTTTTGCATACTTGAGTCTGTAAAAAATGCAGTGAATTTTATACTAAAACTGATTAACTGATGTAGATTTTCAAATCATCAGCAATGCACAAAATGGCTAGCTTATACAAGAAGCAGTTCTTTTTAGGCTTTTCAAAATGGAATACATTTCTTACAGTTATTGTAATTGGTTCTTTGTACAATGCTGTTTCTTTTTTCGTGATAATTAAAGAAATTTTCATGCTTTCTTACAAGCTTCCACCCAAGCTTACGATCTTTCTTGCAGTACATACTTTATATTGCTGAATCTTTACAATTTGGTATCGAGACCTCTTTGAAGGGCAGCATTGAGCCGAGAATATTCAAGATGTTGGCAGGGACTGCATTCGAGGTGATTCAGGACGACGCTATGAAGGAAAGATGCTTTGCCCTCGAACTTCTGGATGTATTTGGAGTAAGTGCAGTGCTTGATTTGGGTTCTGGGCGGTGCGGAGGCGGGGGAATTAGTAGGTGTCTAGGATGCAGGATGCAAAGCCAAAGAACCAGGAGGCGCCGGAGATGCAATTCCTCCTTTCTGGCGCACGGTGGCGCACAGGCTCCTACCGCTCTGCTAGCAGTCTTTAAGGCACCTCTGCTGCCACCTGCAGTCTCAACCAAACCTCGGGGTGTGCCGCGCGAGATGTGAAGGCCCGAGTACCCAATCGGCGGTCGGACTTTCGGGCACTCTGCAGTTTCAGCCAATAGAAGCCGAGAAGAGGCGCGGAGGGGGCAAACCCTGCTTGCTAGCCTAGCCGAGGCGCGAGGCCCTCCTCCCGTCTCTCCGCCTACTCCAACCTCCGCCGCCTCAGCATCCCGAGCGAGCCTTGCGGCCGCCGGAACAGCTCCCGCGGCGGAGCAGGAGCCGGATGGTCAGAGGAGCTCGGCAGTCACAGCAGACGCGGAGTCGCCTGGCCCCCAGGTGGGGCGGGCTTCGGTGCCAGGCGGAGGCTTGGGGCCGGGGGCCGAGGGAGCAGGCCCGGGGGAGCGGCCGAAGTGTCGGGACTCCGAGCCCTAAGGGGCGGGGGTGCAGGCATGCAGCATCTGGGGGCGCCGAGAGCGAGCATCTTATCCGGGTGGGGAGCGCGGATGCGCAGGGCCGGAGCAGAAGGCGCACGCCCCATCGGGGGCCTAGGAATGCGGGGGACTGGGGCTGAGGGGCGGGGCTGCGGCCGAGGGGAGCTGGGGGGGGGGCCCTGCAGCTCCGGGAAGACAATGAGGCCGACGGGGCGGGTGGTTTGGGGGAGCCGAGCATTGGGGCGCCGAACTGAGGGCATTCGAGGACCAGTGAGTCCCGGGAACGCTTGGTCGTGGCAGGGAAGAGAAGCCCGACTTGGGTTTGTAAGGGCAGAGGTAGGCACGGCCAACCTGTGGTCAGCCTGTGGCCCCAAAAGGTGATACGTGGAGTGCCCCACAGACAAGGGGAGGCCGAGGGTGTGTTCTCTTTTAGTTACAGGTCTCATTTGTTTGGTCTGTAGACTGACTGGCACAGTGGAGAAACCACCTCGAAAAAGGAAAAGCAGGTAAGGCCAGTGCCTTCCTCTCTAGCTTCGTGTTTTTCTGTTTGCTTGGCAGCCCCTGTCCTGCATAATTACATGGTCAGTAGATGAAGTTTCTTCTTTAGGTCTTTTTTAGTGATTGTAACTGCATGGAAGATACTCCTTTTGAGAACTTCAGCACACACACACACACACACACACACACACACACACACACACACCTTGAGGTATATGATATGATGCGGGAAACATTAAGAAGCCTGGCTTTCGACTTTAGTCATAATTTCAACTTCTCAGGCATCTTGCTAACAGAGATGTTCATTGAACAGCTGCTGTGTTGTGTGCCAAGTGTTGTGTATAAATTTCCTGTGTATTATTTCCTTGAGGCACAGTTTTGCAGAAGAGGGAGCTGAACCACAGAGTGGCCAAATACTTGGCCAAGAACGCACATCTAATAATGATAGAACCCAGGCTACCTGACTGCAGAGCTTATGCTCTTAACCATTATACTGTAATGCTTCTAACAAATACACACGGGTGGAAGTAATTTTTTCCTGGATTTTTTAAAAATAAAGTCTAATAAACTTAAATAAGTAATAGGAAAATAGTAATTAAAGACTTACGTAGGCCACAGACAACTGAATTATTCCTTGAACCATGAAAAGAGTGTTCCCACAAATATGTTTTAGTGTGTTTTATGTGTTAAGTACTACAGCACAATTTTATTTAGTTATTTGCTGTAGTTGGAATCTTGAAAGGTCTTATTAATTAACTCAAACCTGAGGGCAGTTATTGGGGTGACTGCTGGAAGGTCAGAGACACAGAACAAGCCACGGCTATCCCACCTTGCTAGTTCCTCAGGTGATCCTGTTTCCTCAGGCTGGAAGCTTCTGAGTCCTCCTCCACATGAATCTCAGCTGAACTGTGCTGCCCCAAAGCCTGAATGCTAAACCATCCAAATGCTTAACCAACTTAGTTCCTGGTCCTCACACCTTATATACCTTTCTGCTTTCTGCTATCACTGCCTGGGATTAAAGGCATGCGCCACCACCGCCCAACTTCTGCTATGGCTTACTCTTCCCATTTTCTAGCCACAATTTGTGGTTCTGTATCTAGTGGCTGTCTGTTCTCTGACCCCAGATAAGTTTATTACCTGCACAATATTTTTGGGAACACAATACCACAATTTGCAGATTTCCTTTTTTTTTTTTCCTATCTTGGTATTGGAATTGAGAAAGGAAGCTATACAGTAATGAGGATCTGGCCAATGGCACTGTTGTCCATAATTAATACTTTGGAGGTTGTCTGTTATAGATATCCTCAACATTAAGTATATACAAATGCCAATGGTGGGAGTGGGCAGTAGCAAAATACCTTTGTTACTTTGTAGGCCTAAATGTCCACTGTCATAGTCACATAGAGCTACTGACCACCCACGGGCTGGCTAGCATAACTGAGGAACTGGATTTTTTGTAGGTGGGTATGTGTTTTTGTGTATGCAGGTGCATGTGTGTATATTCTTGTAAATGCACATGTATGTGTGTCCATGTGGAGCCCAAAGGTCTGCTTTTGTTGTTCCTTGTGAATCATATACCTTGTTTCTGGAGGCAGGCTCTCTCACTGGGACCTGGAGCTCACCGTTTGGCTAAGCTGGCTAGTTAGCCAACAAGTCCCTGGATCTATCTGCCTGTGTTTAACCCTGTACTGTCATTTTTTTTTCTTAATTTTTGTTTTTGTTTATTTGTTTTTGAAGACATGGTTTCTCTGTAGCCCTGGCTGTTCTAGAACTCACTCACCCTGTAGACCAGGTTGGCTTTGAATTCAGCTGCCCGTCTCTGCTGCTACACCTAGCCAGTACTGTGAATTTTTAATGTGATTTAAATTTTTTACATTTATTTATTCATTTTATATGTATATATGAGTGTGGACATTGCATATGGAGGTCAGAAAATAATTGACAGCAGTCAGTTCTCTTTGTGTTCCATGTGGGTCCCTGGGAAGAAACTCAGGTCATCTACTTGGCTTCAGGAATCTTTACCTGCTAAGCATCTTACTGGCTCTTTATTTTAAATTTACAAGTTCATAATTCACTGAAAAACATTTAAGTATGTCTCAAGAATTCTTGGGTATGTAAATCTATTCTTTCATCTGTAAATTTTAGGAAGTCTAAATATTTACCAAACCTACTAATTAAAATTTAATGTTCAAATGAGACAAGTATAAAATTGGATTTAAATTAGCACAAAAAAATCTGAATGTGAAATTTCACATTTTTTAATGATTATATGGTAGAACAATAAGATGTATTGGAGTAAATAAAATTTTGCATTTATTTAGTGTGTGTGTGCATTCACGCATATATGTGTGTATATGCACAAGTATGGAGGTCAGGGAACAGTTTGCAAGAGTCAGTTCTTTCATCTTGTAGTTCCCAAGGATTTAACTCAGGTTGTTAGGCATTATGGCAAGTGTCTTTATCCACAAGTTATGTTGCTGGACCAAATTATGTAATTTTTGCTATTGCTAAAAGTATTTTCATAGCAGGCTTAGTTACTGCTTAGCCTATTGCTTCTTTGTAGGCTATGCCATCAACTAGGCTTCCTGTGGTCTGAAGTGTGAATCTATCTATTCGCCTCCCCCATCCTACCAACAGTAGTAGTAAGTCTACTACATTTATGTGTACATACATAGATACATGCACACACATACACAAACTTTTATTTTTAACTTTTTCTAATGGTGGCAACTAGAAAATAAAAATATTACAAAGTTGTATTATTTATTTTTATGATAGTCCTAGCTTATTTCTCATTATGCACTGCCAGACTCTTACAGTAGCCTCCTGACTGGTTTCCTGGCTTCTAATCTTTAATTTATTCGCTATACTGCGCAAGTTGATTGTGTATTTCTTGTATAGAAACCTCATGTGTTTCCTCTTTGCTCTTAAACGTAATTCAGAGTTTTAGCTTAAGTGTAGCAGCTAAGGACTGCCTCTTTTTCACTTCTACCTGCCTTTCCAGCCACTGTTAGTGCTGTAGCCATAGAATTCTCTCTGATGGACCTAATACCTGGTAAGCCAAGATAAGTGAATTGTTGAATGTATTTTCTGTTTACCATTTCCAGAACTTTTCTTCTCTCCTCTTTAATTTTTATACATGATTATTCTTTCTTTCTGGATACTTTCACTCTGTTCTTTTCTTTAAAACTTACTGTATAAAGGGGCTGAAGAGATGGCTCAATGGTTAAGAGCATTGTCTGCTCTTCTAGAGGTTCTGGGTTCAGTTCCCAGCACCCACATGGTGGCTCACAACCACCTGTAATGAGATCTGGTGCCCTCTTCTGGCCTGCAGGGACACATGCAGGCAGAATACTGTGTACATAATAAATAAATCTTAATAAAATAAAATAAAAATAATAATATTATTTAAAAAAAAACTTACTGCATACATTACATCCTTGGTGGGGGCTTTCTCCATCCTCTTTTTCTTCCCTATGCTCTCCTCTTTAGCTCGCACAATATCCTATACACATACATGTGATGATTTTGGCTGACTGTGAATCCACCTCTTGTCACATGCATGTGAGCTCATAAACTGTGTGGCTAAGATAATGTACAAGATTGCTCACTCAGTAAATATTTCCCAATGCATCTCCTGTGTCTGGTACTGCACAGTTCTGTGTATTGTATGAAGATCCTTTCCCATATATGTTGTCTTCCTTGTCATGCGTGAGGTCTTGAGCTAAATTGTCAGAACCGGGATGGAGGGGGTTCCTTTCTAAGCCTTGGGGGTAGGAGGAGCAAACTAGAAAATTAGTTCAACAATCTAAGGGTTACAAAGTCCCTGGTATAGTGCTTGGCGCAGAAATTTCTAGACACAGTAAGTTCCAAGTAAAAAAGAACTACGAAAACCATGTACCATATTTGTGCATCATGTACATTCTCTGTACCTGTGGAGGCCAGAAAAGGGCTTTGGATCTGGTGGAATTTAGACAGCTATGAACTGCCATGTGGGTACTGGGAATTGAACCTGGGTCCTTGAGAAGAGACGACAGTGCACTTAACCACTGAGTCATCTCTCAAGCCCACCTGTCCTCATTTTTATTAATTCTTTCAGAATTTTGAATGATGCACTTTGATCATATTCAGCCCTTCTCACTCCTCCCAAATCCACCCTCTTTCCCGACCACCCAACTTTGTGTGTACATACCTATCTATATTTCTCCCCAAGTGCAGTTTTTGTTGCCATATACTCTTAGATATGTGGCCTTCACTGGAGGATAGTCTACCCACCAGAAGCTACTACCTTAGAACTGACTGTTGCTCTCACAGCAGCTATCAACTGCCAGTAGCTCTTTAGGCAGGAGTAGGACTTTGTGTCTATCTACCTTTTCAAAGATGGAATTTTGTCTGGCAGGTCTTGTGCATGCTGTTGTAACTGCTATGAATGCATATGTCAGCTGCCCTCCACCTAAGGCTTAAGGTCTGTGGCAAAAGGGGAAGCAGAAAGACAGTAAGAGACATAGTAATAGATGGCTACAAGGAAAGTTTTCTGGATACAGCAGGGCAGTTCTCAATTTTTTTTTAAAGTAATGTTTATTTTTATGTGTATGGGTGTTTGCCTGCACGTGTGTGTGTGTGTGCACCTGTGGGCCTAGAACCAGAGGAGGTCAGAAGAGTTTGTTGGATACCTTTGAACTAGAGTTACAGATGGTTATGAGCCACCATATGGGTTCTTGGAATGGAACCTGAGTCCTCTGAAAAAGCAGTAAGTGTTCTTACCCACTGAGTCATCTCTACAGCCTTATCCCACTCCTTTTTAAGACATTTTAGTTGAGAGGATTACAAATCAATTAAGTCAAGGAAGATTTTGAGGGGAAAAAAAGATTAAAATCAAACCTAGTTTGGCTCTGTATTTTCTGGAGTAAAGTGAAGAAATGATTAAAATTAATACTCCACATCAATGTTGTCTAACATCAAATATAAATTGCTCAAAAGAAGCACAAACTTTCTCTTTCTCTTTTTTATTTTTTATTATTTTTTTTTTTTTTTTACTATAAGACCTAAGATGGATGGATTTCTCTAGTTGGTTTATATACTAGGATATTGGCTATTCATGGGAGGAGGGAAAAGTCAATATATACCAATGTTTCCCTTTTTTTTTTAATATATGGCTTTAGGGATTAAGCCTAGGACCTTGTACATGCTAGGTCAGCACTGTATGACTGAGCTACACTCATAGCTTACCATGAAGTTTTTTCAGCAAGGGTATTCAAGGCTAGTCTCAAGCTCATTATGTAGCTGAGGTTGATTGTGAACTTTTGATACTATTTTCTTGCTTCTGATACTATTCTCTTGCTTCCAACTTCCAAATGCTGGGATTACACACATATAACCATCCTTGTTTATATTTGTGGTGGCTTGAACTCAAGGCTTCATGCATGCTAGACATATGTCTTAGGGTTTCTATTGCTGTGAAAAGACATCATGACCACAGCAGCTCTTATAAAGGAAAACATTTAATTGAGGCTGGCTTACAGCTTAGAGGTTTAGTCCATATCATCATGACAGGAAACATAGCAGCATTCAGACAGACATGGTACTGGAGAAGCTGCTGAGAGTTCTATATCTTAATCCACAGGGCAGCAGAAGGAGACTGTACCACACTGGGCATAGCTTGAGCATATGAGACCTCAAAGCCCATCTCCACACTTCTCCGAGAAGACCATACCTACTCCAAGAAGGCCACACCTCCTAATAGTTCCACTTCCTATGGGCCAGGCATTCAAATACATGAGTCTATGGGGGCCATTCCCATTCAAACCACCACAACATGTATTCTACCACCTGAACTGCGTCCCCAGGCCTCCATAATGAATTTTTAAGGATTATTCCTTAGTGTTTCTCAATCTAAGTGGAACAGTCTCCAAAGGCACCTGATGACCTGCTGTTATTAATTTTATAGTTCCATTTACTCATCTTAGTTCATCTTTCCACCTGGTACTATATACAGAATTCAGTTTACTTTGTACTGAGAGACAGATAGCTCAGTAAACTAGTGTACTAATAAATGAATGGCTAGTGAAAGGGGTTCCTGTGGGCTGGGGACTTGATGATTGAAAGTCATATGATGTTATTGCATGACCCTAGTAGATGGATCAGACCAAAAGGATATTCAAATTAGGAAAGTTGATATCTCTCTGGTTTTGGAAAATTATGAAAAGTTCAGTATATCTGTTAGTAATATAATGTTTTGGTTTTGAGATGGAGAAGTCTTTGGGTCCTATTTTGAACAAAGTCCAATTTATATCGATAGAATTCACGTCACTGAAATCTAGTCAGTTGTACAGGGTCCTGGGTTAAATCCCAGCATAATGGGTAGATGGATTGATCCCTAGCATGATAGACACATACATATATACGTACATACATACAATGATGTCATTTTAAAAATTAGAGTTGTTCGTGTGTGTGTGTGTGTGTGTGTGTGTGTGTGTGTGTGTGCGCGCGCGCGCGCGCATAGCATGGTGTGAATGTGGGGGGTCAGATGAAAACTTGAGGTGGTTGGTTCTTTCCTCCCACCACTTGTGTCTTGATCAAACTCCAGTCATCAGGCTTGGCAGCACGTCAGCCATTTCACTGGCCCAAAAGATGCCTCTGTTACTTTAACTACTCAGAATGTCCTGAGCTGCTACTTTTTTTTTTTTTTTAAGATTTATTTTTATTTCTGTGTGTGCTCACATACATGCATTCAAATGCAGATTAGCACCCATGTGGACTAGAAGAGGGCATTGGATCCCCTGGAACAGGCAGTGTAAACTAAGAACTAACTCGGATCTTTTGGAAGAGCAATAAGTGCTCTTAACTGTTGAGCCATCTCTCTAGCCTCTGGTATATGTAATTTGTTTAAACAAATTGGAGTACTACTGGAATGCTTTCTAATTCAGGGTTCTTCAGATGTAGACATAGTGATATATGGCCATGCTGGGGAAAACTCATATTAGTGGGGAAAACGCAGTGTGATAACTTTGTTTATATACAAAGGATTTGTAGTTAACTCTGCTTACTGGTGGTGAGGGTAGATTCCAGGCTTTTATAGGCCTGAAGGCCAAGAAGGCTAATTTTGGTGATAATGTGACTGTTGGAATGACAGAGATGAACCTAGACAAAAGCAATGCTTCTCAACTGTTAATGGTTTGGATCTGAAATGTTCCCAAAAGGCTCATGTGTTGAAGGCTTGGTCCCCAACGCAGCAGTGTTGAGAGGAAGAGGGACTTTGAGGAAGTGATTGGATCATAAGGACTCTGACTTCCTCAGGTTAATCCATTGGTGGGTTCATAGTCTGATACACTACTAGCAGTTGATAAAAACATATGGAGGTGTGATATAGTTGAAGGGAATGGATCTTGGGAGTCTATTTCTTGTCCCTAGCTAACACATCAACTGAAGGAGATTTTTGTTTCTTAAGAAACATTTGGCAGAATCTGGAAGCATTTGGTTGTTAGAGCTTTGGGTAGTGGGTGGGAGAATGCTGCTACACATTCTGCAGTGCCGTGGCAGCTGCCTCAGTTACCTAGCTCAAATGTCAGCAGTGTCTACATGCCTGCTGTAATCCCAGGCTTCAGAAGTTGAGGAAGGAAGACTGAAGAGTCAAGGCCAGTTTGACTGTATATAGCCAGTCCCTATATTTTGGAAAGTTAATAATGCTGAGACAAATTCTGAACTAAAATTTGAATTACAATGCTTTTAAGTAACAGAACTTAGACAAAGTATTTAATCTTTGACTTTAATTGCTTTCTCTTCCCCTTATTTTTTTATAGGATCAGGTTAGGTAGTCCAGGGCAGTCTTGAACTTGTTTCGTTTTCGAGACAGGGTCTCTCTGTGTAGCTCTCTGTCCTAGAACTCACTTTGTAGACCAGACTGTCCTTGAACTTGCAGTGATCTGCTTGCCTCTGGCTCTGGTTTTGAGCATTTGACTTTCTTGCCTCAGCCTTCAGAGTGCTGGGATTAGAGATGTACACCACTATGCCTAACTTTTATGTTGCAGAGAACCCAGGTTCAATTCCCAGCACCCACATGGTGACTCATAACCATCTATAACTCAAGCTCTAATCCCTTTTCTGGCCTCCACAGTTACAAGGCTCAAAACTAGTTTACAGACATGCATAAAAGCAACACACAAAAAATTAGAAATAACATAATTTAAAAAAAAAAAAAACAGATCTATTATAGGTGGGTTGTAGCAAGATTTGGAAAACCCTGTTACAGGTTACAGATATTACTTGAAGATATTCTCAGTAAAGAATAAATTTAAAGGTTTTGATAGTCACAGGATGCTAAGTCAGACATAGGAGTGGGCTATGAATGGCTTTCAATGGGATTAAAAATAGCCCAAGATAATTTCGCTGTGATCAGTAACAGTCTTAATTCTCTACAGATAGTTAAGTCATTTGGCCTTGTATAGTTTTAAACAAAGGTTCAGCTTTTCATTTTTTCTTTAAATTTTATTTTAGAGCTCTGGGTGTTTGGGTTAAATCTTTGTTCTGATATATCATTCGAGTAAGTTCTTACTTATTGATCCTGAGGAGAGTCAGGGGAACTGGGGCTGATCTGAAAAATGGACTGATGCTTCTAAGAGGGCCTGCTCCTTACACCTGGGTTTTCTCCTTCACCCAGATTACAGCTATTGAAATGGTACACAGTGCTCCCTGGGCCAGAAGAGGGTGTCAGATCCCCTCACAGGGCTACAAAGAAAAACCCTGTCTACAAAAAACAAAACAAAACAAAAACAACAACAACAACAACAAAGATTTTGAGAAGCCATGAGAACCAAAAGAAGGGTAGGTTAGTCTTCAGTTCTCTGTTGAAGACTTAGTACTTATTTAGATGATGGAACCTATAGAAAGGTGAGAACTGCCAGGCATGGTTGTCACAAACAGCACAGTCACAATATAGAGATCTGATGGAAAGAGTATGTCACAGAAGGGGACTTTGAGCTCCAGAGCCCTTCCTGTGTCTTTACTTCCTGTGAAATGAGTGTGAGCTCCTGTCATGATGTACTATGCTGCATCAGGCCCAGAATGAATAAATTGGCCAAGTAACCATAGACTAAAACCACCCCCCAAATCATAGGCCAGAGTAAATGTTTTCTCCTTTTGAATTCATATTTCAGGTAATTTTTGGTCACAGTGATGGAATGTTGACTAACATGAGTCTTTAGAGTTTGATATGTGTAATGGTCATAGGCAGCCTCAGGGCATAAGATCCTTTGGGTTCTGGCCCAGGGATTTTGGAGTCTGGGTTTTAGCTTTCTTTGCCTATTTCCCTCTGTGATTGTGCTGTTTGTCTAAAACTACTGGGAACTGTGGTTTCAGACCTCCTCTTTTTATAACATCTCTAAGGCTTCCCCTTCTTGGTGATGTAACCTTCATTTTTCTTATACTGTGTACCCCAGGCTGGCCTGTATCCCTAGTGTGGGGATTAGAGATGTGACAACCATGCCTGGCAGCTCTCACCTTTGTCTGGGCACAGTTTCCTGAAGGAGTTTATATTATCAGGAAACAAACATAAACCTCCCTTGGGAAAGAAAAGGAGACTTGGGGATTGATAAATATGGTAAAAAAAATTTTAAAAAATGGATGCATTAATGTCTTTTTTAGTTATTATTTTTATGTATGTAAATGGGGAGGTGTATGGATTTTCATAAACCTGTTGTGGAAATACTTCACTCTAATGCTAGGTACCTCTGTGTTCTTGTTTTGTCACACTTGTTTCATTTAAGTTCTTACACTTTCCACAAGGCCTTGAAAGCATATGTGCCTAATACATAAGTCATCTTCCTGACACTATGACAAATACCTGAGATCATAATAAGCTTATAAAGAAGAAAGATTTGTTTTGTTTTATTTCCCCATGTTCATATTTTGTATGTTTCCGTCTTATGATTGGCTGGCCCCATTGCTTTGTGGCTGGCAACACATGGTGTGGTTGAACAAAACTACTTATCTCATGGCCAGGAAGCATGAAGGCAAAGAGAAGTAGGGGTCTCACAGTCACCTTACCCAAAGGTCTTCTACCAGACCCTCCTTGACTTTTTTTTTCCATACAGGATGTCACTTTGTAGCTCTGGCTGGCCTAGAACTAACTAGTGTCTGAGGCCAGGCATGGTCAGTACATGGTCAGGCCTTTAGTGTCAGTACAAGGTAGACAGGAAGATCTCTGTGAGTTCAAAGCCATCTTGGTCTATGTAGTGAGTTCCAGGCCAGCCAGATATACACAAGGAAAGAAGACCTTATCTTTAAAAACAAAACAATACTTTGTTACCAACTAGTTAGAGAATTCTTACATTTTTAATTAAAAAGAATATGTGCTGGCCTGGCACTGGTGGCACACGCCTTTCATCCCAGTTATCTGGGAGGCAGAGGCAGGCGGATCTTATAGTTTGAGGCGAGCCTGGTCTGCAGAGCAAGTTCCAGGGCACCCAGGGCTACACAGAGAAACCCTGTCTCAAAACTGCATACACACACACACACCAAGAACAGAAAAGGAAAGAATGTCTTCTAGACTTAGTGTACCATGCCTTTAACCCCAGCCCTCAAGGAGCAGAGATAGGTGGATCTCTGAGTTTGAGGTCAGCCTGGTCTTCAGATCAGGTTCCAGGTCAACCAGGCTACACAGAAAAACCCTGTCTAGAAAAACAAAAAGAAAAAGAAAAAGGTTTATATGATGAAAAAGGATGAAATGAAAATTATTTAAAAGAGAAACACACAATGTTTTAGAAAAGATTATTTACTGAATCTATCTAGCTACATGTGTGGCAGAAGAAATCCTGGGGTAGCATGTCCCAGAATGACTCCTTAGGAATTTCTAGGGACTGGAGAGATGGCTCAGAGGCTAAGAGCACTGGCTATTCTTCCAGAGGTCCCGAGTTCAATCCCCAGCAACCACATGGTGGCTCACAACCATCTGTAATGAGATGTGGTGCCCTTTTCTGGTGTGCCAGCACACATGCAGGCAGAACATAGTATACATAATCAATCAATCAATCAATCAATCAATCTTTGAGAAGAAAAAAAGAATTTCTAGAGGACTAGTAAGATGGCTTATTAGGTCAGTGTCTTGATGCCAAGCCTGATGATCTGAGTTGGATCCCTCGAACCCATTTAAAGGTAGAAGAACCAACTCTCCTATAAATTATCCTCTGACCTCCACACATGTGCATACATATGAGTAAGTGTACACACACATAAAATAAATCTAGAAACAATGAAAAAATTGTCCCTGTGTTTTCTGTCTCATTTTTTTCTGTGTGTGAAGGGTGTATATTTATATGCATATGTATGATATGTGTACATGTATGTATCTGTTTTTGTGTGAGTACAAGTTTGTAAGTTCCATATTATGCATTTGTATATAAGAGAACAGTCTTAGGTGTTGATCATTGCCTTCCATCTTGTTTGAAACAGGGTCTCTGTTGTGGATTGCTTCATTGCCAATCTCCTCCGCCTCCCATCTCACCATAGGAGCACTGGAATCACCTAGGCCACTGTAGCTGGGAAGTTTCTCTCCAGCTCCCGCCAAGCCCCCTCAGTCAGCCCACTTATAAAATAAACACACAGATGCTTACATTATTTAAACTGTTTGGCCTAATGGCTCAGGCTTCTTGCTATGTAGTTCCTATATCTCAAATTAACCCATACCTATTAGTCTATAAATTACTGGTACCTTACATCTCGCTTTTCATGGCAGCATCTGGCAGCGTCCCTCTGCCTCAGCCTTTCACTTCCCAGAATTCTCCTCTCTCCTTGTCCTGCCTATACTTCCTGCCTGGCTCCTAGCCAATCAACACTTTATTTATCAATCAATCAATCATCCACTGAAGGCCACTATGCCCAGATCGATATGTGATTAGGGATTAGAACTTGTAACCACTGTGCCGTCTCCCCAGCCCTCTTCCTCCTCCTTTCTTGGGACGGACAGGGTTTTGCTTTGTGGCCTGGGCTAGCCTCAAACTTGCCATCCTCTTTCCTCAGCCTCTGAATGCTAGGGTTTTTGGTGTGTGCCTTCGCACCCTGTCTACAATTTTTTTCAAATATAGCTTATGCAAATGTTTACCAATAATTGGTAGGTATTTAGTGTTTTCTAAGAAATTTACCCAATCAAGTATTTTTTCAACATACTATTTTATATGAATGCCCTTATGACAAAATACAAATAAAATTTAGTAGAGAGAGGTTCTCGTTCATTCATGGAACTTATGTCCTTCCTGATCCTTCTCAGTGATCTGATGATAAAATCACATTGGCATATGGTAGTCCACAGAAATTTTACTCTGGAAAAGAATTCCTTTTGAATCAGTATGTTGGAAACGCCTGAACAGACATCCCTGCAGATATTTCTTGTCTAGTTTGCAGAAAGGACTGGCGGCTTATAGAAGGGTAGTCTTTGTAGAACATTAGAAGAGTATATATTCCTGTGTGCTGGTGAAATTGCCAGGAAACCTGACTTAGAAACAGGCTGCAGGTGTCTCAGCTTTTTCTTCACTCTGAAGGGTTTTTTACTTTAGTGACAACAGAGTGAATTGAATGAATGAAAATTCTTTCATTTTATAATTTTACTAAAAGAAGCACTCCTGATGTAATAGTTGGGGTTCTCCAGAGTAACATAACTTATAGAATGAATCTCTATATACATAGAAAGGGAATTTATTAGAATGACTTATAGGCTGTGGTCTAGCTAATTCAACAATATCTGGCTGTGAACAGAAAGTCCAAGAATCTAGAAGTTGCTCAGTCCACGAGGCTGGATGTCTCAGCTGGTCTTCAGTAGACGCCAGTGTACGAATGGACTTGCTAGCAAGGTAAGAGGAAATGGGCTAGAGCAAAAGCTCTGGCTTCTAGCAGATGTGGCCCAGATTAAAGGAGTGTCTTCCCACCTCAAGGTCCAGGATTAAAGGCATGTCTTTTTGCAGCTCAAAAGATCTAGATTAAAAGTTAATCTTCCTATTTGAAATTAAGCAAAAATCCCTCACAGGTGTGCCCTCCATTTTGGGATTTCTGTTAATTCTAAATGTAGTCAAGTTGACACCAGAATAGCCATAACACCTAACTTTCATTGAAAAATAAATGAGAGAGCCTGTTCTTTAGTATCTGCTAGGTAAAGGCGATAGGCTTATTATTTTTGTTTTGTTTGTTTTGGGGACAGGGTCTCATGTAGCCCTCCCTGGCTTAGAATTCACTTTGTAGACCAGACTGGCCTCAAACTCATAGAGATCCACCTGCTTCTTCCTCTCAATGCTAGGATTAAAAGTGTGTGCCATCTCTCCTGGCTGCTCTTTGCTTTTGATAGGAAAAGCCTACTTAACAACAACCAATAAACATTACTAACTAAAAGTCACCTTTGTTATCTTCTGATATATACCTATCCCATTGATAGGACAGGTTATGTCTTTTATCCCAGATCTTCTATTTGGACTGTGACCACAGCACTTCTTTCATGTCCATGTGCTGTCTTTTAACCAGAGCTATCCTTTGTAACTGCCACCACCAATAGAATGTGACTATAGTAACACTTAGTGAATTTTGGGATTGGACCATTCCTTTTGGAACCTAGCTATGCTGTGAGAGGACAAATAGTTATGAGTGACTGTGTAAGAGAAACTGAAGTCCCTAGTTCTAACCCCAGCTGAGTTCCCAGCAGACATCCAACATCAGCTTGCCAGCCATGTGCTGAGCTAGCTGTCTATCACAAATGCAGAGCCTAATCCTCCAGATCCCTTCCAAAGCCCTGTATCCACAAAGAGCAGAGATGTGCTCTTGCCAAGTCTGCCCAGAATATAGATTCATGAACCCAGAAAAGCATTAGTTTAAGCAGTAGGTGATTGGCTTGATGTTTTGTTTTGCCAACATTTACAGTAGAGATCATACCATGAATTGGCCTGCTTCAGTCATAAAGAAAATTATTTCTACCTTTGGAAATGCTGTTAATTTCCCCATAGAGGAATGATGGATTATGTGTCCTTTGCCTTTACTGATACTTGGATAAGAATGACCCTCATCGTCTCATATATTTGAATTCTTGGTCCCCACTAGGTGGAACTGTTGGGGAAAGATTAGGAAGTATGGTCTTGGAGGAAGTGTGTCACTGGGGCTGGGTTTTGAGGTTTTAAAAGCCCATACTGTTCCTAGTTAGCTTTCTCTCTCTGCCTTGTGCTTGTGAATCAGATGTAAGCTTTCAAGCTACTGCTTCAGCACTCTGCCTGCCTGCCTGCTGCCAGGCTTCTTTCTATGATTGTCATGGACTCCCAGTAAACTGTTCTTTTTGTATGTTACTTTCCATGATGTGCTTATCAAAGCAATAGAAAAGTAACTGAGTCAGAATTAGTATACTTTTCCCCCCTTGCTGTGTAGCCTCTATGTAGCCCAGGCTGGCCTTGAACAGATGATGCTCCACTCAGCTTCTTTCATTGCTGGGGTTACAGGCATGTACTACCACTCTTTGCTGCATCTTTTATTTTACTTTATGTATATGCATATGAGTATATGAATGTTTTGTCTGCATGTATCTCTGAACACTATGTGTGTCGCTAGTATCCACAAAAGCCAAAGGAGGGTATCAGATTCCCTGAGATTGGAGTTACAGGCAGTTAGGAGGTACCATGTGGATGCTGAGAATTGAATCCTCTGAAAGAATGACTGCTCTCTCTCCAACACCCCAGTCCCCCACCTCAATCTTGAAAAAGCAGTGACTTTGGGATGAGCCTAGCCAGTTGTATCACCTTGTGGGGAGAAAACACATCAACTTTGCAGATCATTTTTTTCATCTATAAAAATGATATGTAAGTTTGTTTGGTTGTTTTTTGTTTGTTTGTTTGTTTATTTTGGTTTTTTGAGGCAGGGTTTCCCTGTATAGCTTTGCGCATTTTTCCTGGAACTCACTCTGTAGACCAAGCTGGCCTTGAACTCACAGAGATCCACCTGCCTCTGCCTCCCAAGTGCTGGGATTACAGGCGTGCGCCACCACCGCCCGGCCTGATTTTTTTTTTATCATATGTATGTGAGTGTTTTGCCTGTGTGTATGTATGTGCACATGTGTGTCTGGTGCCTGTTTGGAAGAAGGTATTGGGTCAGCTAGAACTAGAATTATAGATGGTGGTGAGCTGCCATATGGGTGCTGGGAATAGAATACCCAGATGCTCTGCAAGCCAACAGGTGCTCTTAAGTGTTGAGCCATCACTCCAGTCCTGTCAGTGGTATAGAGATAGAAATTTGTTAGGAGATTTCAGTGATGTGTGCTGATGTCCATCCAGTCATCACTGCTGCTAAGTTGTGACCCAAAATGGGTAATGAGTAGCACTCCCTAGAATTTAAGGACAGAAGGTCAGAGAAGACTGAAAGGGCTAATAAATGAAATGTGTTGCAGTTCTTTTCAAGACTTTAAACATTTACTGAAGAAGTGAAGACCATACTGATCATTTGGGGAAAAGAAATGCATTAGAAGAAAGGTAATTGAGAAATTTTGAAAGCAGGTTGGGGTAAGGGCTGATGATAGTTTTAGGACTTGTTAGTAGTACCAGAATAAACTGAAAGATTAGAAGCAGTGTCTCAGATATATTACTTGCTTGCACTATGTTTAGTTTTGTCCAGCCCTTTTGGTTTATTGGGATGTATTTTTACATCTAATTTATATATGTATATATATATATATATCTTAAATTCCTTGTGTGTTTTATTCTCAGTTCAGTGTTTAGATTGAGTGTTGAAAAGAACAGTATTAAACTAGAGGCTGAAGGGTTTCAGAAACAAAGAGCTTATTGAGCCAATACAACATCTGTAGGAAAACAAAATAAAACGTGGCCCTTGGCCAAATTCTACAAGTACCCACAGCAATGCCAAACCCAGAGGGAAAACCTAAATTGTTTATAGTAAACTTTAAGAGGGATTACATGAACTGGTAGGGAAAATTGTTAGGAGAGTGTCCCTAAGGACTTGTTATAGGAAAAGGTTATATGTAAACAGCCCACAGCATTCTGGGCATTGTTCAAGTCATAAATATGGGGTGGGCTTTTGGTTTGACACACAGCTGTTAGCTAGTAAACTTCTCTATTTTCTTCTCTCCAACTCTGGACCTTGTTAAATTTTAGGTCATCTTGGAATTTCCCTTTTATCAGCAGGCACTGAAATAAAGTGGGAGGAGAGGGCAAGAGATGATATCTTAATTCTGAGGTTGTGGTGTTTGATTGCAGACAGGTTTATTTTTCACCTCACTGGAACTTGTTGGAAGACAGGTAGATTATTCCACTTACAGAGAAACATGGTTTCCCTAAGACCCAAGAAAACAGCTCAAGGTAATGGCTGGGAAGTAGTCAAGACAAACACAGTTTGGTGTATAGTTTTATCCTTACTTGTTGAGTATACTGTATCTGAAATGCTTGGGACTTGCATCCTTCAGATTTGGAGGTCAGCACAGATTTTGGAACATGTACCTATACATTAGGAGCAATTTCACAGTTAGAACCCAAGTCTACAAGCAGAATTTGTTTGCATTATATACAGTGTGTTCTGCTGTATGTACAGTGCATGCATTCTAGAACAGTCCTAGCAAGCAGTATTTTAATTGCAACACATCACACTAGTCAACTGTGGAACTTAGGTGTCATATTTGTGCTTAAACAATTTTTGAATTTTTGAGGATTTTGGATTTTCAAATTAGGAATGCTTGGGAAATGTAGCACTAGGAAAAAAACTCAAAACAAGGTCTAATGAGTTAAGATGCAGCTCTTAATATCTGGATGTTACCAACTAAAAAGAGATGGAAGAAGCATGGGATGGAAAGGAACATGCCTCTTGGTGGCAAGAGTACTGTGAGAACACAAGAATGATGTGAATGAAGAGTGTGAGAGTAGCACAGTGTTGAAGGGGGGCACTGATAAGAGCTGGTACTTAGGGTCATGCATAGTCTCTGCTTCATGACCTATCTATCACCTTATTATTGTTATATTTGCAGTGCTAAGGACCCAACCTAGGGCTTCAAGTATACTTGGCATGTGCTCTACCACAAAATTTCATCCCTGGCCCTGACATAAGATTTGTTTACTTTGACGCAGCGTCTCTTTGGCACAGGATGGCCAGGAACTTGTTATATAGCTGAAGGTGACCTTGAATTCCAGATCCTCCTGTCTCCACCCTTCAAATACTGTGTGTGCCAATACAGCCAGTCCTAATTTTTTTAAGCGGATAAAAACTTGAGGTTTTCTTAATTTGGAATAAAATTTTATTTGTAGTAAAAGTTCAGCAATTTATATTACAATCCAACTCATACTCCTGATATTTCTTCTGCTGCTGTTTATTTTTTTAAGAAGAGAGTTTTTGCATCTATAATCCACCCCCCAACTATTTATTCTAGGTTTTGCTTTCTTCCTCTACCACAATGTAAGCTCTATGAAGGCAGAAATATTTTCCTGTTCACAAAGCACAAAACATATGCAGAACAAAGTAAATGTTCAGTAGATGATTTGTTGAGTGAATATTTTAAATTATTTTAAAATAAAGTCTAAGCCAAGCATAGTATGAGCCTAGTCCCAGCGCTTCAGAAGCTGAGGTAGGATTACTGCCAAGTTTTAAGCCAGCCAGGGCTGCATTAATTTTCAGTTTGGAATATAAACAAAAATTAGGGGCTGGAGAGATGACCTCTTCCAGAGGTCCTGAGTTCAATTCCCAGCAACCACATGGTGGCTCACAACCATCTGTAATGAGATCTGGAGCCCTCTTCTGGCCTGCAGGGATATGTGCAGACAGAATACTGTATACATAACAATAAATAAATAAATTAAAAAAAAAAAAAAAAAGAATGGGGAACAAGCCAGGCAGTGGTGGCACATGCCTTTAATCCCAGCACTTGGGAGGCAGAGGCAAATGAATCTCTGTGAGTTCAAGGTTAGCCTGGTCTATAAAATGAGTTCCAGGACAGCCAGGACTGTTATACAGAGAAACTGTCTCAAGGAAAAAAAAAAAAAAAAAAAGAATGGGGAACAATACTACAATGCAGGGAGTTAGGTTTCTGTGTAACCCGGATGTACTTAATAGACTGTGGTACTTTGACCTCTCTGAGATCTGTAGCATATGACATTTAAAATATTTAAGTTTTTGGGCTGGAGAGATGGCTCAGAGGTTGGGAGCACCGACTGCTCTTCCAGAGGTCCTGAGTTCAATTCCCAGCAACCACATGGTGGCTCACGACCATCTGTAATGAGATCTGGTGCCCTCTTCTGTATACATAGTAAATAAATAAATCTTAAAAAAAAAAAAAAAAATCTTTAAAAAAAAGTTTCTACAGTGAACCCATAACAATTCCTAACAGCAACATTTGAAGTCTCCAAAAGGATGATGGGGCCCCACAAAGAAGATTCCACTTGGATCGTGGTAATGCCATTAAGCTGACAAACATCAACCAAAGATCAGTTGTGGACTGCAAACTGCTCAGAACAATTTGAAGTCTGCTAGCTGAGATGGTCCAGTCTCACAGATTACTCCAGCCAGGACTTCAGATAAGCCTGGAACTTTCCCATTATACCAGAACTGGACAACATGTAGTTCTCCTAGGTCTTAACCATTATCTTAATATTCTCAGGGTCCCCCAGACAACAGGAAGTAATTTTAAGAACATGATGCCCACATCCCCAAGTAGGGTGGGTGGTTTTTGGTTGTTTGGTGGATTATGGATGCTTATCATCATTTAGGGGGGTTGGTTGCAAGTTGTTATTGGTCATAGTCAGGGAGAAAACTAAGCAAAGGAGATTCGATTCAAGGACCTCATTCTGAAAAAAAGTGGGGGGGATATATGAATAATAGGATAAAAGGGTAGATTATTGAATCTTTTAAACTAAAAAAGCAATGACTAGTTTAAAATACTTTACATTGGTATGGATTTTTACATGTTGATAAAAATTTAAGATTATTTTTGTTATATTGTATATTGCTGTGGGATGTCTTTCTGTATGCTGTGACTATGTGTTGCTCTGATTGGTTGATAATTAAAATGCTGATTGGCCAGTAGCCAGGCAGGAAGTGTAGGAGGGGTGAGCAGACTAGGAGAGTGGTGGGAAGAAGGGCAGAGTCAGGAGACGCCAGCTCTGCCAGGAGAAGCCAGCACTGCCAGGAGAAACAAGATGTGAAAGTATTGGTAAGCCATGGCTATGTAGCAACTTAAGAGATTAATAGAAATAGGTTAAGTTATAAGAGCTAGCTAGCAAGAAGCCTGAGCCATTAGGCCATATAGTTTGTAAGTAATATAAGCCTCTGTGTGTTTACTTGTCCAAGCTGCTGCGGGACAGGTGAGAAACAGGAAAACTTCTGACTACAGTATATATGTTTCTACTCTTGTTTAAGGTATTGTACATATGCAGCTCGTTTAACAATGTAATGTAAATTTCTAGTCCCTGAAAGTTATTATTACAAACTATTAAGGATAATTAAAAATTACAGGTTAATGGTCATCTAACCATCTGGCCATGCAAGGTACATTTTCAAGGTCAAACAGATGCATTTTAGATAGACAAAAGTTCTTCAAACACTTCAGAGATCTACAGAATATGGCACTGAAGATGCTTTAATAACATAAAGCTTTTCGTGACAGTGAGACATGCCTGCTCCTGGCAGCATTAATTTACTTCAAAAAAGGATGATGGGCATCGAAGAACCTCTGTATGGAGGTGATTTCATTGAGGCAAAGTTAACTTTTTCACTGGGCAAGAAACTGCCCTTGCCTCAACTATTGACAGAATGTTATCCAAACTGTACAAGCATGACACGAAAGAAAGGGACTGTCCAAGTTTGCCAAGACAAGGTAAGATAGTCTTTCAAAATTCCTGCTTCAGGGGAAAGTCTGTCAGATATTTTTTTTCCAGTTTTTTTAATTAAGAAAATTTTTATTCATTTTACATACCAATCACAGATCCCCCTCTTCCCTCCTCCTACCTGTCAAATACTCTAAGCCTGTAGATGGATACCCCAACGTTTCAGAGGAAGGATCCTTGGGTGACTGCCCAAGCAGCCAAATGTCTGTCATTTCTATAGTTTTGGAAGTTGTTTATGTTGCACTTCCTAATATTACTCAGGTATTATTATATCCTTCAAGAGTTTCTGATGGGCTAGGCGGTGGTGGCGTTGTTGACCAGAAGCCCCTGAAAAAAACAAGCCTTCTCAAAATTGCATTAATAGAACGGATGTGTGATTGCTTTTAGTTTTTAGAGACAAGGTCTTATGTAGTCTAAACTGGCTTTGAACTTTCTGTGTATAGATAAGTTTGAACTTCTGATCCTCCTGCCTTGTACAACCACATCTGGTTTATGCTATGCAGGTGATCAAACCCAGGACATTGTGCATGCTTCCATCTGAAGTACAGTTCTAGCCTTCGTAGAAAGAATATACAGTGGGCTAAAGCTAGACTTGAACAAGACAGAGCTTACACTTTCCATATGACCCCACAAATGTCAGTGTATTTCCCTTGAAAATGTAAAATAATTGACCATATGCCTGAGTACACATTCCACAGCCTTGGGATGTTAATCATGGTTACATTCAAAGAGTAGAAGTCTTCTTGTGTAGCTAGGCTAGCCTGAAACTCTTACTCTAGCCTCAACATTGTGTGCACTGAGACCATACGCATGTGTCACTGTGCCTCACTTTCCATCAGCAGAACTTATTTATATTTCTGCTTCTTTTATAGTGAACTATAGCACCAAGCATCTCAGAAAAAAAATGAGTGTATATATTTATTCAAAATTCTTATCTAAAATGTATACTTTATTCACCTATTTGTTGGTAGTGTGGTGGCATTATTCTTTTTTTGTTCCACCCAGAGAGCTGTGTTGTATTTAGTCTTAATTAAATTCCTTCAGGTTCTTGAAAGGGACAGTGTCTCCAAACCTCTTTTTGAGATATGGTCTCATTATGCATCCCTGGCTGGCCTGGGACTTGCTGTGTAAACCATGCTGGTCTCACAGAGATCTGTCTGCCTCTGCCTCCTGAGTGCTGGGATTAAAGGTATGTACCACTATGCCAGGCTTAGAACTCTTATTCTTGATGGCCATACTTAGAGGAGTACTACTCTGGTTTCTATAGAATGTCTCTCCACTGAGAGTTGTCTGGTATTTTTCCTATTTAACCCACATGATGAGATTTCCATCTGTCATGTGGAGGGTACATGCTCCCCACTTGACTGGTTAGGTTATGTTAACCTTGACACCATGTTCCCTCCCTTTCCCCTGTTTTTGAGGCATTTGAGATGTGTTCTTGCTCTATAGCCCAGGCTAGCCTCAAACTCATAATCCTCCTGTTCATGCCTCCCAATTTCTGAGGTCATAGGTGTGTACCACCATACCTGACAGTGTAATAACTATTTTAATGTCAGTACTGGGTTGTTACCTTTCTCTCATCTTTTTTTTTCTTAGTATACCTTGTATAGTTTTTGTTTGAGATGGCTATAGAGGTAAGTTTTGGTTAGTTTCTGTTGCCATGATAAGACATCATGACCAAGGCAAGTTATAAAAGAAAGTATTTTATTTGGGGCTCATGATTCAAGAGTTAGAGTCCATAACCATCATGAGAGGGAGCATGGAAGTATGCAGGCATGGTGCTGGACCAGTAGCTAAGAACTTATATACTTATGTACAAGAAGGAAACAGAGCTAACTGGAAATGGAATGGGCTTTTGAGACCTCGAAACCTGCCCTCGGTGACATACCTCATTCAACAATGCCACACCTCCCAATCCTTCCCAAACAGCTCCATCAGTTGGGGACCAAGCATTCAAATATATGAGCCTATGGGGTCTATTCTTCTTCAAATCACCACATTCCACTCCTTTGCCCCCTAGGCTTGTAGTCATATCATTATGCAAAACGCATTTAATCCTATTTAAAAAGTCTCCATCATATTTTACAGTCTCAACACTGTTTCAAAGTCTAAGCCTCAAGGCAATCTCTTAATTGTAACCCCCTGTAAAATAAAAATAAAAAAATAGTGTATTTTTACCATACAGTGGTATGAATATATATTACCATTCCAAAAGGGAGGAATTGAGGTATAGTTTGGAAATAGTGACCCAAAGGAAGAGTAAAATGCAGCAGGGCAAACTCCAAATTCTGTAGCTCCATGTCTGATGTCAAAGGACTTAGATGCATCTGTTCTTCCACCTTCCTGCCTAAAATAACTTGTCTTTCTCTTAGTTTGGTTCCACTCCCTGCCTGTAGCTCTCCTTGGCAGATATCCCATGGCTCTTGCACCTTTAACATCCTGGGGTCTCCAATGAAATTCAGGCTTCACTTTCACAGCGTCACTAAATGGCTTCTCAGGACCTCCATGCAGGACTCTCTTGACACACTCCTGGCCTCAGAGGCTCTCTTTAACCATGAAGAAAGATTCCACAACCCCTTTTCTCCTGTACCCTTCATGACTCTGAAGCCAGAACCTTGTGGCCAAAGCTGTCAAGTTGTGTGCCTGCTTAGGATGGAGCCTAGTATCCTCCTTGAATATTTACATAAACTTTTCTTTGTAGTTGCCTTTTAGGCAGAGAAAATAATTTGGGACTTTTCCTTTGACAGTTGCAGGAATATCTGGGTAGGATCTTGCCCCTAGGGCACCACTCCTTTTATTCCATTTTCCATTAAGCCTCTCCTGTCTTTCCACACAAACCTTGGCTCCAACAATAAATTTCCTGATGCTTTTTTTTTTGGCTCAGGCTATATATTTCATAGTTCTTTTTGCTCTGCTTTCTTTTTCTCATTGTAGACCTACGTAAGAGTGATTACTAATAACCACATGACAGAGTCACTATTAGGTTGTATTGAAATTTCCTGTGCCAACAAAATTAGTCTACAAGTTTTCAATTTACTCTCAGGTAGATTCTTAGGACAAAGGCAAAAACGGCCACATTCTTTGCCAGAACATCACAAAAATGGTCTCTAGCCCAGTTGCTAATAATACTGCTCCCATTAGAAACATCTTAAGCTGTGCCTCCATAACCCACATTGCTTTCAGCATTACTGTCTTCCAAGTTTCTACTAGGATGGGCCATTGAGCCTGGCTTACAGGGTTCAACTCCTTTTCTAGTCCAAAATTGACATTCCTTAGTACACAAACAAATAACAACAAAAACCACTATCATCAGACCTGTTACAGCAATAGTCCACTCCCCGGTACCAATTTCTGTCTTGCTTACTTTTCTGTTGCTATGATAAGACACTATGACCAAGGCAACTCATTTAAAAAAAAAAGAGAGAGAGATTTAATTTGTGGCTGATGGTTCCAGAGGGTTAGAGACCATGACCATTATGGATGGGGAGGATGGCAGCAGGCTGTCAGGTATGGTGCAGTAGCTGAGAGCTCACATCCTTATCTGAGTGCAGGAGGCAGAGCTAACTGGGAAAGAAACCTTTTAGGTTTTTGAAACCTCCAAGCCAGTGACATACCTCCTCCAACAAGATCACACTTTGTAGTTGGAAGTTTTCTCCAGGTCCCACCACGCACCCACAGTCCTGAGGCTTGCCTATAAAATAACCACTCAGAAGCTTATATTAATTATAACTGCATGGCCATGGCTCAAGCTTTTTGCTAGCTAGTTCTTATATCTTAAATTAGCCTATAACTATTAATCTATGTATCGCCACATGTTCTGTGGCTTTACCTGCATCCCATTACATGTTGTTTCTTGGGGGCTCACTGACCTCTCTCCTTCCTGTCTCTCTCTTTGGATTTCCTGCCTGCCTCTAAGCTGCTTTGCCATAGGCCAAACGGCCTTATTTATCAAGCAGTCAGAGCATTCAGCCATATGACCCCATGGGCGACATTCTCATTCAACTGCCAGAAAGCACTCCAGGGTCCATTCCTTGCTCTCCCCATCTTACACATTTCTTTACATTGTCTACCCGGGATACAGGTAAATTACTTAGAAACATTTTGATCCTTTCTGGGTCATATTTTTAAGCTTTATTAAATGGGACTGGAATAGTATGAAGGGTTGTCATTACTAGGACGTATTATTCTTTGCTACTGTAGCATGACACTGTGGAATCCTTAAGGATTAGAAGGCTTTCCCCCACCTGGCTGGTGGAAAGAGGAATTGTGTGGCTCCAGCCTCTGTTTCCTCTGATCCTGTCAGATATTCTTTTCCCTTGGCACTTTTCTTTCTTTCTTGGGCAGTGTGTTGACAGGAACTTACACAGATGGGGCTCCAATGTTTTCTCACTGTGTAGACAGACCTGTGGGAATCTTGTTCTCTGGCTACCTTCGGGGCCCTCATGCTCAGTCTCAGCTTTTCATCCAGGACATCTTGGGACTTTTCTTGGGAGTCATTTTCTTTGCCTGCACCAGGTGTGCTGGTGGAACAGTGAGCTGGGCAGTTTTTTATCTTGACTTTAAAATGAACTGCTGTTGCCTGGTTGTTATTCAGGAATTTTTTTTTCCCAGAGCTGAGGACCAAACCTGTGGCCTTGTGCTTGCTAGGCAAGAGCTCTACCACTGAGCTAAATCCCCAACCTGCCTGGTTGTTACTGTTGCAGCGTTTGGAAATTGTAGTTTAGCTATCTCATTCATTTTTGGTTTGGCCAAATGTGAAAGTGTTTGAGGTATTTTCTTTTTTCCTTGCTTCTTTTCCTTTTACTGTTTGGGGTGTCCTATAGACTGTCCTGAACTTACTGTGTAACCAAGGCCTGAGCTCATTATGCAGCTGAAGATGACCTGAAATTCCTGATCCTTCTGCTTCTACTTTCCAACTAAGATTATGGGCATGTGCTCCTGCCTTGCCTTGAGATAGCTCGAAAGATCTGTGTGAGAGAGTGTGTGTGTGTGTGTGTGTGTGTGTGTGTGTGTGTGTGTGTGTGTATGTTTCTCTAATCATGTAGCCAAAGCTAGCCTTTAACTTCTGATTCTCTCTCCTCTACCTTTCAGTGTACTTGTATGACAAAAGCATCCCTAGGCTAGTTTTGAACTGTAACTGAGGATGACTTTGAATTTCTGATCCTCCTGCCTCTACCTCCAAAGTGCTGGGATTAAAGGCATGTGCTACCGCACTTGACCTGCCTTTTTCTTTTAATGGCTAGGCACATTGCCTAGTTAAGCTATGTACTGTTTTCATTTTGGAAAATTATAGGATTGTTGAACTTTCCATTTTCAGCTTTGATCCAATGTGCTTTTCTGTGAGGACAAATGGCTTATACATGGTCATGTATTGTGTAATGAGCTCATTTTCCAGTCCTGTATTTTAGACTGTTATCATCATGATATATATGTTTAAGTTGTATACTCTCAGCCTACACCAAAAATCCCAGCACCTAAGAGGCTGAAGCAGAAAGATCGAGAATTGGAGACCAGCCTGAACTTGTCTCAAAAAAGAAAGTAATTTAAACAAACAAAAAAATTGCATTCTCTTTGTCCTTTCTTAAATGGGGGCAGATTCTGGTGTCTGATAAAACTTTGGACCATCTAAGGCCAAGTAGATGATGTGAATTGGGCTCAAACATACTTAGGTTTATGTTGAAGTTTTTAAGGAAAGACTAGTTCTTTCTGTTTTTTTTTTTCTAGTTTTATAAAAACAAAAACAAAAACAAAAGAACTTTACCTTTTATTTTTCCAGGGGTGGGGAGTGTCACAGTGCAAGGGTAGAACTCAGAGGAGAGCTGACAGGAAGTCAGCTCTCTCCTTCCTTTATGTGGGTTCTAGGGCTTGAACTTATATTGTCAGGCATGTGCAGTAAGTGCCTTAACCGGTTGAGCCATCTGTCTGGCCCTATTTCGGTTTTGAATGTTTATTTACTTTTTTTACAATGGCTTATTAATGGAGAAAGATGTTGAGGTTAAAAAATAAATTGAGGGGCTGGAGAGATGGCTCAGAGGTTGAGAGCACTGACTGCTCTTCCAGAGGTCCTGAGTTCAATTCCCAGCACCCATATGGTGGCTCAAAACCATCTGTAATGAGATCTGGTGCCCTCTTCTGTATACATAATAAATAAATAAAATTTTAAATAAATAAATAAATAATAAAATAAATAAATTGAGACTAATGAGTTGAAACTATGGGTCTTAAATATTTTTCATAAGGTTTTATTTATTTATTTACTCTGTGAGTCTGTGAGTGTATTTATATGTATGTGCATATGAGTACAGATGCCAAGGAAGCCAGAAGAGAGCATCGCATCCCCTGTGACTGGAATTAAAAATGGGTATAAGTTACCATGGCGGGGTGCTAGGAATCAAACCTAGGACCTCTGGAAGTATAGCATTGAGCCATCTCTCTAGCCCTCAAAACAGATCTCTTGAAGAAATAATCTTGGCATCCTAGGGATGTAACTCAATGGGCCCTTTAGCTCCATGTTGTAGAGGGGAAGAGGAGTAAGTAATCTTAGTCTGGCTATATGGCTTAGTGGGTAAAGGCATTTGCCACTAAGCCTGATTCCCAGAATTCAATTCCCAGGACCCACATGGTGGAAGAACTGAATTTTGCAAGTTGGCCTCTTAACTTTTACATGTATGACATGGCACTCACACATACCCTTGTGCACACATAAACAAAATAATAATAATTAAAAAAAAATTTAGAATTCACAAAGCTAGTTGAAAAACTCAGGTTTTTAAAACCAGTATTACTGTTGTAATATATGAACATTACTTTAACTTTATCAACTTGAATTTATTGCTGGTCTGCCACATTTTAATGTTTAGGAGATCACTTTGCAATATTTGGAACATTATAAAATGGTGAAATAATTTGACATAATCTGACTGGAGCTCATGCTTTTAGAAACCACCATGTTTCTGTAGCCATCCTAACTTTGAGGAAATGTAAGCTCAGTGGTTAGTTTGGATTTGGTTGGTTGGTTGGTTGGTTGGTTGGTTTTGTTTTGCTTTGTTGTGACAGGGTCTCTCTATGTAGCCCTGGCTATCCTGGAAATCACAGAAATCCACCTGTCAGTCTTCAGAGTGCTAGGGACTAAAGGCATGTTGCCACCATGTCTTATGAATTTGGAAATATTTTACTTAGTACTGATTTAACTTTTGTGTCAGCTGTAACTAGTAATTTATGGAAGAAAATTCTGTTTTAGCCATCATAGCTAATAGTGTAAAGAATTCCCCCTCAGTTAAACACACTATTAGAAATCTCTGTTTCACAGAATTTGTGAGTTTTGTTTGTTTTGCCTTTAATGTGGTAAGATCTGACAGAATATGATTTAACAGCTAGAATTAAACTAAAATCTTTTGGGAGATTATTAAGTATTTGGATTCTAAAGCCTAGAGCTAAGGGTTGGAGAGGAGGCTTAGTGGTTTAGAGTGCATACTGCTTTTGCAGAAGCTTATGAGTTTGGTTCTCTGATCATGAATGTGGCAGCTTGCAACCTCCTATATAGTTTCAGCCCCTGAGACGCCTACATCATCTTCTGATCTCTGCTAATACCTGTACCAATACACACACACACACACACACACACACACACACACACACACATACACGAATAAAATAAACCTCTGATTGGTATGTAAATGAATAAATTTTGTTTGTTTGTTTGTTTTTCGAGACATAGTTTCTCTGTGTAGCTTTGCGCCTTTGCTGCAACTCACTTGGTAGCCCAGGCTGGCCTCGAACTCACAGAGATCTGCCTGGCTCTGCTCCCAAGTGCTGGGATTAAAGGCATGCGCCACCACTGCCCGGCAAATAAAATATTTTAAATGAAAGAATAAAATAAACCTTTAAAAGACAAAGCTGAGAGATATTTAAATTTACAGCAAGACTATGTTGCATTCATTAGTCTTTGTATTAGGGTTTAGAGTTAACTTTCTGTTTGTTCATTTTTTTGTTTTTGAGACAGATTCTGTGCTAGTTTTTATGTCAGTTTGACACATGCTAGAGTCATTTTTGAAGAGAGAACATTTCAGTTGAGAAAATGCCCCTTCTACATTGGCCTATGGCAAGCTTGTGGTGCATTTTCTTGATTGAGAATTTTTCATTTGAGAGGGCCCAGCAGTGCCATCCCAGGCTGTTGGTCCTGGGTGCTATAAGAAAGACTTAGCAAGCCATTGGGAGCAAGCCAATAAGCAGCACTCCTCCATGGCCTCTGCATCAGCTCCTACCTTGAGTTCCAGACCTGACTTCCCTCAATTATGTACTATGTTAAGGACTTGTAAGCAAAGTGAACTCTGTCCTCCCCAAGTTGCTTTTGTCAAGGTATTTGATCACTGCAATAGGAAAAAAAGACTAGAGTCTCACTGTGTAGCCCTGGCCATCCTGGAATTGCCTGTGTAGACTAGACCAGAGTAGGTGGAGTTTTTTTGTTAGGACTGACAGCCAGCTCCCAAATAACCATACAGACTTAATGCTAATTATAAAGGCTAGACTAATAACTTAGGCTTGTTACTAACTAGCTCTTACAATTTAAATTAACCCATATTTCTTATCTATGCTCTGTCACATGGCAGTACCTTTTTAAGATTTATTTGTTATATATACAGTGTTCTGTCTGCACATATCCCTGCAGGCCAGAAGAGGGCACCAGATCTCATTACAGATGGTTGTAAGCCACCATGTGGTTGCTGGGAATTGAACTCAGGACCTTAGGAAGAGTGAGCAGTGCTCTTAACCTCTGAGCCATCTCTCCAGCCCCAGGTCGGTCAGCTCTTTATTAGCCAATGAGAGAAATATGTATTCACAGTGTGCAAAAAGAGTATTCCCACGATTGAGCCTGCATAATAATGAGTATTCAGAGACAGATAATGCCTGGGGGGGCACTCACCAACCTAAGACAGAGTGCCCGTGTGGCCTGGGCAGGCATCTCTATGATGAGTAAGGTGACCTGCTGACGTCCCATGCAACCTAAGTCAGAAGCTCATTTTTTAGTAAAAGGGGGGACCTGTAGGGCCCTGGCCCCTGTTTTGGGTAATTGTTGTCTTGCTTGCTGACCTTGACCTTGATATCCTCCCTATGCTAATTCCCTGCCGGGTTCCACCCTCCTTAATGCTTAAGGGAAGTTCCTTGTCCGTGTATCCGGCATATTAGGCATTAACAGCTTAGATGCAAGATTGTAAAACATCAAAGCGAACTTCTGCCCTCCAGGGTTCTCCCATTGTGCTGTAAGCCTGTATTCAAGACCTCCTCCTTCCTTTAATAAATAGCATTTGGCATTAACAAACAAACAAACAAATAAATAAATAAATAAAATTTTTAGGAAAAGAGTGTTTTACAGCATTTTTCCCCTTTTTGTCTAATTAAATAGGAAGGTTTTAACTTTATCATAGTAAAACTATATAAAACAAAAACAATTACTAAGTAAGAATTACAGTTAAAATATCCAGTCCATTTGTATTTGACAAATTTAGAGAAAATACTCTACTATCTATCTTATCTTTGTGAGTATGGAGTTTTATACCTAATTTACTTTTTATCATAACTAAGTAAAACTTAGTTTTACTATTTAGTCGTTAACTTCTAACACTAGTCTAAAACTTAGTCTAACTATTTAGTCTTTAACTTCATCAAAGACCCCACGAGGGTTTAATAACAACAGGGACATCTGGCTGCCTGGACAATAATTCAGAATTCTTCTGTAATATTGGGGCATCCATCTTTGGCCTATAGGCCTAGTATTGTAACAGACATTTCTGAAAAGCAGGGAATTTTGAAGGACTGTTTTACCCTGTCTTGGCAAAGTTTAGTATTCACTTTCTTTTGTGTCCTGCTGGTTTAGTTTGGACAGTATACTGTCAGCAATTGAGGCAAGGGCAGTTTCTTTGCCCAGTGACTAGCTTTTGCTATAAAGAAAGCAAATTCCATACAGAGTTTTTTTTTTTTTGGTGCCCATCATTTTCTTTTGAAGTAAATTGGTGCTGTCAGGAACAGACCAGACATGTCTCACTGTCATGAAAAACCTTAGGTTATTAAACACCTTAAATGCCACATTCTTTAGGTCTTTAAAGTATTTGAAGACCATCTATCTAAATATATCTGTTTAACCTTGAAAACATACCTAATATGTTTTTTATAGTTTATTATAGATGACTAACTACTAACCTGTATTTCTTAACTATACATTATGTTTTAAAATGAGCTGCATAAGCACAAATACTCCAAACGAGAATAGAAACATAATACAGTATAACAAAAATAACTTTAAATTTGTATCAATAAACCAAAATCCATACCAAGGTAAATTTTTTTGAGATTAATAGTTGCTTTTTGGAATAAAGTAGATTCAATAATCTATACTTTTCATCTATCTCATCATTTCTATATTATATCCTTTTTTCCTTTAGCAAGAGATCTTTGAATTTAACTCCTTTGTTTAGCGTTTTTCCTGACCATGACCAATAACAACTTGTAACCAACCTCCCTCAATGATAACAAACATCCATAACCCATATTTTGGGAATGTGGGCCTTGTTTTTTCTAGACTGCTTCCTGTTGTCTGAGGGCACTGGCATCTTTGGGGGAACCTTGAGAAAATCAGAATAATTCTTAAGTCCTGCCTGGAGTAGTCTGTGAGGCTGGATCATCTCAGCCAACAGCCTTGAAGTTGTTCTGGAAGTAGAACTCTGAAGAAACTGCAACAGAGGTGTTCTGAGATACTGGATCACCTGGGCCATTCATTTTATTACTGGTCCCCTTGCTCTGAAAATACATAAACTTTTAAAGGTAACAATCACATCTGCATTAAATAAGTATGCACTGTGCATTGTACACAAGTCAGCCAAAGATGGTTTGTTTTATGTTTGAGCAGGTAAAATATACATTATATGTTTTGTAGTTTTTCTTAGGTTTATGTCTGTAGCCAGGATTTTCAGGGGGTCTTCCTTGATTAAACTTGATCTTCATCAATGCTGAATGAATCCACAGCCTTCCATTTTCTGTGGGAACAAAAGTTTAACCTCTTCCCCAAAGCAACACACCTTTTCACTTCCATTTTGAAGTCAAGGTATTTTTTAAATATATAGGTTGATTTAATCTATCAACTTCCATAATCCAATGTCTTAGCAACTACCACTCATTTATCAGCAATCAAAAATTTGAAGACAACGCAATAACATACAAGATCCAAACTCGCTGTGTATTTTCCATCTCTATGTGACTTATTTTTTATTATTATTTTACTTTTCTCTTTAAAGACTTTACTATTATTTTTAAACTACTTACTTTTTTTCTATGACTGTCTATACCCTGTGGGTGAATTTCTAAACAGTCTTATTAAATAAGAAACACAGAGCCAAATACAGGAGTGAAAGCCATAGAGGTGAGAGAAATAATGATAGCCACCAACGAACCTTGGCTCACCATGCCACCTAAGCTTCCCAAGAGAACCAGCTTCTTCCTGTCTAACCTGCGCCTTTATTGCCTTGCTGTTCTGCCTTCTCATTGGCTCTTAGCCCAGCCACCTCACTTCCTCATTACTGCCTGTCTGTATAGACCTCCAGGTCTCTCTGGTTGGTACTGGGATTAAAGGCTGTGTCCTTGAACACACAGAAACTCTGCCTGCCATGTGATCAGATTAAGGATGTGTGCTACCACCACCTGACTTGTTTATGGCTGGCTATGACCTCTGATCTCCAGGCAAACTTTATTAACATACAAATAAAATATCACCACAATACTCTTTCTATCTTCTCTCCCAAACCTATGTACATTTTTTAATATACTGTAACTCGTTTAGAGGTTCTTTTTTCCATCTGAAACTGTCTTTACTTCATATTGTAATCTTTTCTATTTGCATGAGCAAAACCTTGAACTTACCATGTGGCTTAGCTCATCATCATGCTGATGGCTCAAGCCCACAGGCAGTGGCCAGGAGATGCCTCTTTGTATTTAGGGCCCCGGTGAAAGATTGTGAGACTTGGAAACTGTGTTTTACTTTGTGTTTTGTGTGTTTGGAACCTTTTCTTAAGCTTTCTTGGGTTTTATGTGGATATACATTGTCAGATTTTGGGCACCATTTGTAGGCAGTGCTTTGTTTTGTTTTGCTTTTTTTTTGGGGGGGGGGGGTCCAGACTGCCAGCCAGCTGCCAAATAACCACACAGAGACTTAATATTAATTATAAATGCTCAGTCATGCTTGTTACTAACTAGCTCTTACACCTTAAATTAACAAGTATTTCTTATCTATGCTCTGTCACATGGCAGTACCTTTTTTCAGCACACATGTTTATCTTGCTTCCTCTGAGACTCCACCCTTTTTCTCTGTGCTCTCTTTTTTACTGTAAGTCCCACCTAACCTTTTTCTGGCCTAGCTATTGGCCAGCCAGCTCTTTATTAACCACTGAGAGTAATACATATTCACAGTGTACAAAAAGATTGTTCTACAGCAGGGGCTAACTTCGAACTCACAGAGATCCACCTGCCTCCTGAATGCTGATATTAAATGTCTACACTACAGTGCCTGGCTTGAAGTTCATTTTTTAAGTCTGGTTATAACTATGTAACAAGCACCATACTGGGCACTGTCATTTTTCCAGTTACTTGTGAGAGGTAAGTTTTTAGATAGTAGTGACAGTTGTTGCAGTATCATCTCCATTGTGTTTTGGAATAGAACTATTGTGTTCTCTTGTCAGTTGGAATCCCTTTCTAGTGACCAGCCTCATTTTTGGATTGTAATTAGTAAGTGTAATTTTAGTTGTGACAATAGTGTTCAGGATCCATGTGATGGTGTAGCTATATGGAGCATAAAATGGGATGTGCTTCCTTCCTTGGCTCACAATCTAAATTTAGTGGGCAAGAATTTCCTTTCCTGGATGTCATTAAAAATAGAAAATATCCATCTGTCTCGAATGGATTATAGAGATGTGCCTGCAGCCTTAGAGCCAAGTATATAACTCTGGCTTCTGTCCAGCTCTAGGATTCTTAGAAAAAATAGTGTGTGCTTTGATACGGAGACCACGAGTTACAGTTGACCTTGAGTTGTCCTCTAATTATGTGGACCTGAGGAAGACCTGAGAGGATTGCGCTTTGGGGAGTAATTGAAGAAATGAAGCAGTGCTGCCTGGCTAAGGAAGCATTCGGCTCTGTGGTAGAGGCCAGTCCCAGTCCTAGTTTTATGAATATGTATGAAGTGCTTTTCTTCAGTGCATGGAATATAGACCCAAGTTTGGGTGATTATAGTTGTTATTATTGCAGATATTAGTATTACTTCTGATTCCTTTTATTTAAAAAATTGCCGACTGCATGGCATGATGACATACTTCTTTAAGCCCAGCACTTGGAAGGCAGAGACAGGTAGTATGTTCGGTAAGTTCCAGACCAAGTAGTGCTATATATACTGAGAACCTGTCCCAAAAACATCAGCAAAAACAAACAAGCTATAAACTCTAAAAAAAAATCTGCCAACTAACTGATAAAAATCGAACTTTAATTTGGATCTTAGGTTATATCAATGCATTTAACAGTGTTTGGAGTAGTGGAAATTATGTGGGAAAGGACTGAAAATCACTGCCCACAGAAACAGGGAAACAGTCTAAGAGAAAGCCATGGAATTCAGGGCACTGGCTTATTTATTACCAGATCTCAGATACTTTTCTCAGTTCATTCAAAAGGTTGTATCAGGTAGTAGAAATGCTGGGAATCATCAAATTGGAAATGTACATCTGAATCAGCCCTCTGTTTAGAATGCCCCTGTGGCTCCTCAGTTCCCTTAGTACACAATTCCAGGAAACCTGATACAAACCAGCTCTCCTAGCACCTTCTTCTTCCTCAGCAGCTCAGGTGTCACACTTCTGTTACACCTGACCTTCCTGCTGTTGCTTAGACTCACCAGGAAGGTTGACTCGTGGCCTGTATTCTTGTTGTTTTTTTTCTGCCTAGAGTGACAGATTTGCCTCATGACCCAAAAATAGAAAGCTGAGATTCAAATATATTACGCATCAGTTTGTGCAGCAATATTAGTCACAGTAGCCAAAAGTATAAAACAACTCAAATGTCCATCCATGAATGAATTTATACACAAAATAGTGTACACATTCAACCATACCCTGTTGTAAAAAGAAATTAAATGCTGGCAGATGCAACTGAGTAAACTTTAAAGACATCTTGCTAAGTAAAATGGCAAGTATTATAAGAATAATTCAGCATCCCCAGATTGATTCCTGTAGTCCCAGTACATAAAAGAAAGTATTGACAGTAACCTATATTACAAAGTATAATCCTCTCTCAGAAATACCCAAAAAAGAAGAAGAGGAGGAGGAGGAAGAAGAAGGAGAAGAAGAAGAAGAAGAAGAAGAAGAAGAAGAAGAAGAAGAAGAAGAAGAAGAAGAATTTAGCATACCTTATTAACAGAAATATAATTTTTTTTTAAACAGATTTAATTCACTTTATTTTTCTTGTATAAAAACTCTTATGTGGTGGCCATAGCTGGAGCCTGGGTCCTCTGAACAGATACTCTGGTATGGGTTTTTACAAGATGGTCAGTGAATTCCTGATAAGGAGATTTAGTGAACACAGTTTCTTTCCAGAGGTCGGGGGTCAGGTAGCTGTAGGTCTTGGAGATGGCATCAAAGGTGGCCTTGGCAAAGTTGCCCAGGGTGGCAGTGCAGCCCCTGGCTGATGTGTAGCAGTCATCAATACCGACCATCATCAGTAACTTCTTAGGCACAAGAGCACAGATGATGCCAATGCCTCTGGGGGCAGGGATGAGACGCACCACAGTGGACTGTCACTTTGCACGGCACAGTGTGGGGCTTGCCAATCTTGTTCCCCCAGTAGCCTCTCCACACAGGGACAATGGACAGCTTGGCCAAGATGATGGCCCCTCTGATGGCAGTGGCTACTTCCTTGGAGCACTTAACACCAAGACCAACATGACCACTGTAGTCCCCAATAGCAACAAAAGCCTTGAATCTGGTCCGCAGGCCAGCCCAAGTCGGCTTCTGCACTGCATGAGCTTTAGAACCTCACCCTTTAGGGATGCGCCCAGGAAAAAGTCGATGATCTCGGACTCCTTAATGGGAAGGGGAACAGGTAGATCTCTCCTCCAGGAACTTGATCTTCATGTCCTTAACCAGGCAGCCAAGCTTCGTGACGGGGATCCACTCCTTGTCTTCAGCTTTACCTCAGCCACGACAGTGGCCCCCTAAGGCCAACTGCAGAATCCTCTGCAGAGTTTTCGAGGAGGAGGAGGAGGAGGAGGAGGAGGAGGAGGAGGAATTTCTCCGTGTGCAATCTTGGAGCATTCAAATTCAGGTAGAACGTAAGCCAAGGTACTAATGATAGTACTTATACTTTGTGAAGCAAAAGCTTTTCTTAGCTAAATTCTGAGCCAGGAGGTGGCGGAGCACCCCTTTAATCACTCAGGAGGCAGAGACAGGCGGATCTCTGAGTTCAAGGCCAGTCTGATCTACAGAGTGACTTCCAGAACAGCCAGTGCTACACAGAGAAACCCTGCCTCAAAATAAATAAATATATAGGCTGGAGAGATGGCTCAGTGGTTAAGAGCATTGGCTACTCTTCCAGAGGACCTGGGTTCAATTCCCAGCACCCACATGGCAGCTCACAACTGTCTGTAACTCTAAGATCTGACACCCTCACAGAGAAATGTGCAGGCAAAAACACCAATGCACAAAAAATTAATTAATTAATTAATCCGTAGGAATTACATTGTGCTTAGTGTAACTTAGGGACTATCTGAATATGTTTTTTTTCTATTCTTTACATATGGAAATGTGTATTTGTCACTGCTCTAGAGGCAGTGGAAATGAGAGACTCTGGAAGAATGATGGAGATTATAAAAGAGGCAAACTAACGTGTCCTGCAGTAGCCAACTTTATTCAGAGCATCGGCCAATTTATACTTAACTGAGGGTTAAGAGGAGTCACCTGAGTAAAGTGTACAAGTACAAGCTGCATATGACAGACATGTTTGTTCATGAAGACATATAACCAAATAGCAATAGCCAGTTGTAATGAATAATCTGAAGTAAATTCACTCCTATCTACTACACCTGTGAGGGACACGAAAACATAATCCAAGAACAAGTCTATGTTTTTGAAGAAACTCCATTCTTGGACTGTGTTCCAACAATATATTTTTCATTTTAATTTTTTAAACTTTTTTAAATTTTATAAGTATGGGTGATTTGCCTACAGCATCTGTGTCTGTGCACCACATTCATGCAGTGTCCAAGAAGACCAGAAGAGGTAAGATTCCCTGTGAATCTGCCCTGTGGGTACTAGGACACAAACTCAGGTCTTTTACAAGGGCAATGTATTAGTTTGGGTTTCTATTACTGTGTTTAAATTCCATGACCAAAAGCAACTTGAGGGGAAGAGTTTATTTAGTCTTATACTTCTCAGGACAGTCCATCATCAAAGGAAGTTAGGGCAGGAACTGGTGCAGAGGCCATGGCGAAGTGCTGCTAGTAGGCCTGTTCCCCATGGCTGCTGAACTTGCTTTTTATGGAACCCATGACACCAGCCCAGTGATGGCTCCATACATAATGGCTGGCCCTCCAACATCAATCACTAAGAAAATACACTATAACTGGGCAGTGGTGGTGCACTCCTTTAATCCCAGCACTCGGAGGCAGAGGCAGGTGGGTCTCTGTGAGTTCAAGACCAGTCTGGGCTACAGAATGAGTTCCAGGAAAAGCATCAAAGGTACACAGAGAAACCCTGTCTCAACCCCCCCCCCAAAAAAAAAAAGAAAATACACCACAGATTTACTCACAGGCCAATCTGATGGAAGCATTTTCTCAGTTGACAGTCCCTCTTCCAAAAGGACTCTTACCTTGTGTCAAGTTGATATAAAGATTAGCCACTCCAGTCCTTGGTTTTGTGTTGCTTTTTTTTTTTTTTTTTTAAGAATTGGAAGCAGGAAGGAGAGTCTTGCTGTTGTAAATGTGCTTGCTGATTGAGGAATAGGACACATCTCTACAAACCCAGGAATTATTTAAAGTATTAAAACAGCAACCTGCCCCTTATATCTCTGGTTCTAGCCTGAGTAATTGCTTTAGCTATTAACCACAGACAGAATGAACATTTAATAACTTGATTGGAGACATCCCTTCACAGTGCACTAATAGGAAAAACACTACCACAGTCATTCTCTCCCACGCCTGACCTGCCCTCTTTCTCAGCTTACCAGCATTGCGTCTTTCTGTATCTCACTGCCTCGTTTTAGGAATTCAGAAATTATAGTGATTGTGGTAGAACATGGCAGCATGCAGGCAGACATGGTGCTGGAGAAAAAGCTGATAGTCCTATATCTTGCAGGCAACAGGAAGTGGTCTGTGACACTAAGCAGTGTCTTGAGCATAGGAGACACTCCCTTTGGGGCCATGTTCTTTCAAACCACCGCACAGTGTACTGCGATACCCAGCATCACTTCTTTTCTTCTTTCCTCACTGAACCACAAGATTCAGAGGAAGAACATTTTTTTGATGAAAATCATACATATCTCAATCTAAAATACTTAAATATGATAATATGATTTTGTATACAATCATTTTAATATATTTTAGGACTTTAAACTCAGGTATTTACTGAACTAGAAAGTTAATACATTTTATCTACATTTAATATGCATGTATATCTACACAAATACATAAATCATATGATCCAAGATGTATTTTAAATGACAAGTACAAGTTGCATAGTTTATATTGTAGAATCCCATTTTCATTTAAGCAGTGTTTGATATGCAAAAAAAAAAAAAAAAAGGATTTGAAATGGCGTGTAGTTGTTTACTGTGAAGAACCCTAGACAATGGAGTGGAAGGCAAAGTCCTCAGGCTGAGCAGAATCAGACCTTGATATTCATAGGAAAATGACTTGCTAGAAAGAGTTTCAGAGAGGAAGAAAGTAGGACTGGGGGAAGACTGAGGCTGGACCCCAAGCAGAGGTGTGACATCAAGAAAAACCAGTTGCAGGGCCTGGAGAGATGGCTCAGAGGTTAAGACTGCTCTTCCAGAGAACCTGAGTTCAATTCCCAGCAACCACATGGTGACTCACAACCATCTGTAATGAGATCTGGTGCCCTCTTCTGGCCTGCAGTCATACATGCTGTATACATAATAAATAAATAAATCTTTTTTAAAAAAGAAAGAAAAGCCAGTGAGGCAGCTGGAGTTAAGTCAGTAACCAAAGAAAGGAAATAGAGCCTGTGGTTCTTTGCTGTTCTGTGTCCTCGGACCTCCAATGGAGGGAAGGGTAGGTCAGGAAGTACCTAGGCCCTGCATGAAGTTACCTTACAGAGACTGCACGTACTGGGTGTAAGAGTGAGAGCTTGGAGTTGGAAGAAATGTGGACAGTTTCTGGCTGTAGTTGTGGCTGACAGCAAATGAAGATTTGAAGCCAGAGACTTGGTTTTTGAAATGTACAAATTGACTTTAAACTCTCCAGGGCTAACTATTGTGGTGGTTCCACAGAGATTTGGGCTGCTTCTCTTTGCACTGCTGTGCTATCACAGGGTTGTTGCCCAGAACTGTGTAGTCCATAATATTCAAAATGATGTTCATATCCTGTTAGAAGACAGAGGGAAAAGGCAGGAAAGAACACATTGATTCTGCTAAGGACCAGTTCTGGAAATTATATGTTACTTCAGCTCAAGTCCCATTAGCTGTGATTTAGTTTCATGGCCTCCCCTGGATGCAAGATAAAATAGTTTTATTCTGCTTGGTCTTGTGCCCAGCTAACATAGGAGACTGTTATGCAACTGTTTCTATAGAATCACAGAACCATTTGTAGACATTGCCACTTTGTATTTTACAAGGATGTTGGTTTGGTTGGTTTTTAGTTTCAACAAGCACACATTTTATTTTAATTGTGCACAGGCTGGGTCTCTAGGAAGCAGAATTTGAGACAGAATTTGTTGTATGAGCTGTTAAATAGTACCCATTGTTTTAAGCACTGTGGACATGGCAGGAATAAAGTAGGATTTGGCCAGAGAAGCTGCTGAGATTCTGTTCTGACAGTAGCCATCACTGATTGCCTTGCAAGCCCTGGAGCTGCTGTCCTAGCAGAGTTGCTCAGTATCAGGCTGGAGTACCTGGTTGTGTATGTTTTTCAGTTTTTGTCCAGCTGAATTTGCTACTGTAGTTGCCCCAACAGGCTTTGCCCACCTCTGAGTGCTGGGATTAAACGCATGCACCACCCTGCCTGGCAACCAAGAATTTAATCAACTACTGTCTGACACTGGAGATAAGGAAATTTTAAAACAAAGTTTCTCTCCTCCTGGGGATATTTGGAGATAGATGGTAAGTAAGTAAATTCATAATATGTTAAGTAGTTAAGGTTGTTCTCTGACAAAGTGGTTTGATTGGATGTTGAGTGAAATGATGAATTAGATATGTAGGTCTTAGGGGGAAGAACATTCTAAACTGAGATTTCAGTAAATACCAAGGCAGCCGTGGAAGGGATGTAGTGTGTTGGTATGTTTGAGTGTAGTGGTGGTATTTGCTCCTCCTATGACCTTGGGCTATGGGGGGGGGTGGGTGGAGGTGGTGCTTCTTGCCATTGTATGTGACCTCTTTTAAAAGGAAAGGGAGGGCTGGAGAGATGGCTCAGAGGTTAAGAGCACTGGCTGCTCTTCCAGAGGTCCTGAGTTCAATTCCCAGCAACCACATGGTGGCTCACAACCATCTGTTAAAAGGAAAAAAAAAAAAAAGGAGAGGGAAAGGGGTCTTGAGGTCCCTGATTTCTGCTTCCTGGTATGATCGAACTGCCCAGTGTATTAACTCCCCGGTCAGATCAGAGAACGACTTCAGCTGTCTACTCGGTTCTGTATTCATGAGTGTATTTCCTCCATTTATATCCTAGCAAATTCCCTAATACTCCTTAGGCAGACTCCTGTGGATTCCTCTCTTTATTTGAGAGCAGCAAGGAGCTGTTTAGCTAGAGTGAACTAGGAATGATGGAATGAAGGATGATAGGAGAGTTCTGGTCATATGAGACCTTAAAATCCATGGCAAAGACTTGGAGGACCTGCTGAGAATGGGAGAAATGATAGAATCAGTCATGTTTCTAAGAGATCACTTTGTCTGTTGTATTAGGAGTACACTGTACTTGAGCAGTATGAAAATGTGCAGTCCGTAACTGAGATGAGCAAAATCGTGAATAGAGCAGGGTTGGGGGGTTTTTTGGGGGGGTGAAGGGGTCTGGGGGAGGGGCGTAGTTGGGATTCAGTTTCCAATATTGTAAGCTGTCAGCACCAGTTGGCCATCCCCACAGATGTCAAGTAGGAAGTTGTAAAAAAGGAAACAAATAAGGCAAGAAGTCTAACATGCAGCTTAAAATCTTGGGAGTTGTTAGTGTATATATTTGATATTTAAAGCCATGAGCATAACCAGACTTGGTGTCATGTCCCTATAATCCCAATCCCTGGAAGACTGATGCAGGAGATTGCTGGTTCAAGGTCAGTCTGGCTACATAGTGGATTCAAGGCCAGTCTGGCAATCTGGGATATAAAAATCCTGTATTTAGGAGGGAAAAAATGGAAATAAAAAAGTCATGACTGGGTATAATGGGCAACTTTATAATAAGTGATGAAGAGAAAGAGGTCTCAGATCTAAGGTCAAGAACATTCTATTGCTTGGAAGAATATGATCATCTGAGACTGTTCCTGAATGTGGCTAAGTAACATCAGTGAAGACTTGCTTGTCTGACTTTGCTAGTATAGAGATCATTAATACTGACTAGTAGTGCTTTTGTAATGAAGGGGACAGAGTGGATTAGTTGATGTGAATGGAAGACAAATTGAGTGCAGCCAGAAAGACAGGTCTTTTAAATAATTATTTGTTTTGAGACAAACAGAATGGAATGAACCACCCTGGGCCTTTTAAAGAGTTACACTGTGTAATGGTTTGAATAAAAATTGACCTCATAGACTCATAGGGAGTGGCATTATTGGAAGTGGGGCCTTGTTGAAATAGATGGGGCCTTGTTGGAGGAAGTATGTCTCTGAGGGTGTGGGCTTTGAGGTTTCAGAAGTTCAAGCCAGGCCTAGTGGCTCACTGACTCTTCCTGCTGCCTGTGGATTTAGATATAGAACTCTCAGCTACCTCTCCAGTACTTGCTTGACTACATGACTCCTGCCATGGCAATAATGAACTAAACCTCTGAACTGTAAGCCAGCCACAGTTATATGTTTTCCTTTATAAGAGTTTCTGTGTTCATGGTGTCTCTTCACTGCAGTAGAACCCTAAGACACCGAAGAATAGAAAGGCTAACATGAAAGCTGGAGCAGCATTGTTTGGTGGAAAGAGGGAAGTCAGGAGGAATGATAGTTCATTTGATATTTTTAACTACTCAGTAGAGAAGAGACAGTTGGTGGCACTACTAGAACAGAAGGAGATCCTTGGATAACTGTGGGGGAATGTAAGGGTTAATGCATAAATAGAAGGATTGTTCTCAAATAGGAGCATGCTCAGCTCAATCAACAAAATGGAAATAAAGTAGTATACATGGCAACTGGAATGTGTTTGGCTATGTGTGGACGAGCTGTACGGATTGGATGACATTTGCTGTTACTGAAGCATAGACTGTTTGTGGAAAAAGGAAGAAGGAAAACAGTGCTCTAGGAAGCTGAAGACTGAATGGAATGGGGACTAGACTGGAAATGCCCTTGTGAGGTTGTGGATGGAGAATTCGGTCAGTCAGCATAATTGTGTGTGTTGGCCCTCTTCAGCCATATTTAGCTGCTAGTAGTTAGATGGTTGCATTTACCAAATAATAACGAAGTGCATTATTTGCTGTCAAAACTCTTATCATGAGGTTGGAGTTATTTGAATTGCATTTAGAATTTTAACTTTTTGATTACATCTGTTTTGATAGGCTGAATTTAGTGAATGGCAGTCATTTAAAAAGGGCATGGCATTGTTCCAGACAAGGTTTTTGGATAAAAATTATAGGGTTTAATTCCAGCCAATGTATACAAAAAGGAATTCTTTGAGGGCTGTAAAGAAGTTCACAGCTAATATAAAGTATGAAAACTCTGGTCCAAGATGTAGTCAGGAAGCAAGGGAGGGGGGCAGTCTGGAGTGAGTGCAGTGGCTTCTACCTGGACTCCATCTACTCCGGAGGCTGTGGTAGGAGCATCACTTGAGCCTAGGAGCTTGAGACCCCTTTAAAAAAAAAAAAAACAGATAACCAACCCATAATTTAGCTTTCGTGCCTTGTTAGTTATCTGAAGTAAATCAAACCCATATTCACCTACTAAAAATAGTAAGAAAGGAAACAGTATCTAAGTCCTACAGGTGTGATGGTGCACACCTGCAATCCTAGCAGTTAGAGGGTGATGGCAGAGTTAGGAGTTAAGATCCAACCTGTGTTACATGAGACCTTGTTTCAAAACAATAAGAATGGTTTGAAAGCCTCTTAAGAGTGTGATTTCCAGATGGGACTAATCAGAAATGGGTAAAACGTTTTACACACACACACACACACACACACACACACACACACACACACTCTATAGTACCCAGTAAGTTCTGAAAATCTGCATCTTTAAATATTAAACAGTCAGGTTTAGCTGGATGTGGTGGCACACATGAATTTGAGACCAGCCTAGGCTCCACAGTGAGACATTGTATCAGAAAACAAAAGTCAGGTACTGGAATCACAGGGGTTTTGTTTGTTTGTTTGTTTTTGTTTTTGTTTTTTTTGTTTTTTCCGAGACAGGGTTTCTCTGTTTTCTGTGAGAATTTTTATAATGGGTCTCCCCATTCAGTGCCACAGTAGAACCTTCTCAATGATCCTGTACCCTCTGTGTGCTTGACTGGCTTGTTTGGGGGCTGTTTAGTTTGACCAGAGGTTGATTAGTAGTTTTAAGAACACTGGGTTACAGACCCTTCTGTGCCAGCTTCCTTTTTTTTTTTTTTTTCTTCTGAGACAGGGTTTCTCAGTGTAGCTTTGGAGCCTGTCATGGACTAGCTCTGTAGCCCAGGCTGGCCTCGAACTCACAGAGATCCACCTGCCTCTGCCTCTGCCTCCCAAAGTGCTGGGATTAAAGGCATGCACCACCGCCTGGCTGTCTTCTTCCATTTTTGAAGGCTACTGTGTTGTGTAGAGCTCAGTCTATAGTCTCAGCCTTTCTAAATAGATGAATGATGAAATGCCAGAAGCAGTAAATTTTTTTGTTGAAGTACTAAATCTGCAACATCAGTATTTTTATTTTTCTTCTTGAAATAGCCTAAACTAAAAGAACATTAATATCTGAATTAAGACTAAGGAAGAAAAGCATGTTGAAATTTATTAAATATGCAGGTTTACCTAAGGATTAGAGTTCATATTTATGGAGCAGAAAATGTACTGGTTGTTAGCTGTAGATGATTTTGCCTCTAGATTTTGGACATGCCAATAGCAGGTGGAGAGGTGGTGGTGGTGCTGGCATCTAGTGTGTCAGAGCCAGGAATGCTGCACAACACTACAGTATACCATGATAGTCACTGAAAACTTTCTGCACCCTGATAAGCCTCTCCACCAACACAGCAATCCAAATCAGACCAAATCAAACCTAATTAGAAAAAGCCCCGGTTTAAGGGGTAAAGCGCTCCCAGATGATTTTCAGCCAACCCCCCCAGAGAGGAGATGGGGAAGAGAGACCAGAAAAAACACTGTTTTCTGGGAGGGGCAGTTTAAAAATCCTGTGGGAGTGGTCTTGAGCATCTCTGGGAGATGGAGCCCTGTTTGGCAGGCTTTCTGATATGAGGCAGGATTTGGAGAGAGAGAGAGAGAGAGAGAGAGAGAGAGAGAGAGAGAGAGAGAGAGAGAGAGAGAGAGATGGGGAAGGGGAATTGAGGTGGAGCTTCCACAGAATGTCCCAGACTCTGAGTACAAGGCCGCCTGTTCATATCTGGCTGCTTCCTGCGGGGATAGGACAGTGTGGGGAGGGGAGTCGGGAGTTGGTGGGTTCACACTCAGCAGCAGGTGTGGGTAGAGAAGCATCCGGATAACTGCCATATCCTGGAGACCTCAAGCATTTGTTTCTTGAGGAAGCAGAAAAGGCAAGTTGCTGGGGATTATTAACATCTGGCCTAGTTGTACAAAGATGAATGCTCAAGGCAAAGAATAGATAGGCCTTTCATTGGGACATCTTGGAAAATCGTGTGATGGAGGGTCCCAGCTGCTGGACATGTATCCTGAATAGGTGCCTGCTTGAGCCTGGAGAGATGGTACCAGCATGAATGTTCCAAAAGCTTGGCAGCTGAAGGGGTGGTAAGGATCACAGTGTCCATCAGGACTCAAGAGACTTAGGAGCTAGCTGTTTGAGGAGTACTCTGTCCCAGTCCCCCATCCCATCCCCGTTCCCCTCCCCTCAGCCCCCCTCCGCCCAGGAGAGTGGGGCAGGCTCAGGGGCAGTTGGGTCTGTTGGTGTGGGGGCAGGGATATAGCTGTCAGCATGTAAACAGAGAAGGGACCTCAGAAGGGAGAGGTAGGAGAAGTAACTGGCCAATGGAGGAATGTGGGCCAGGAGATGGTGATTGAGGAGAAAGGGCCTTTCTTAAAGGAGTTCAGAAGGGCTCATGCCTGTAGTACAGCATGGGGTAGCCCGGAGAGCAGGTAAGGGCAGGCCAAGATAAGCTGAGTTCAATGGAGAACTAGTTGAGCTGTTGTTTAATGAGTCCATTGGCCCCTTCCACTTTTACCAAGGATTGTGGGAGCTAGGGAATGTGGAGCTTCCAGGAAATGCTGTGGGATGTTCTGCGTCTCCAACATGAGCTCCATGACCCTGGAAGTGAAGGCTGGTCTTTTGTATGGCCTTTGGCCTTTTGTATGGTCTGTGGCAGGCCAAATCTAGGGTTGATGTGGTCCAGGAGTACTTGGGCCACCACATCTGCTGTTTCCCTGGAGATGGGAAAGGCTTCTATCCATCCAGTTGGACTCCTTGAAACTGGTACAGAGGCTGACAAATCTAGAAGGCTCCCTGTGGATTGGCCTTAGCACACATCTGTCAGGAGGTGTGAACTGTAATTGGCTGGAACTTGAGAGCCTCCTGAGTGAGTTCAGCCGCTGCTGCTAGGGCTCTCAAGCATGGCTGCCATCCACAGACCATGGGGTCCAGAGAATGCCATGGCCCAGTCCAAAGGCACAACTGGTTGGACTAGATCCCTGGTGACCACTCCCAGCCTTTCATCTGTATAAAGGTGATAAGGTCAAGAAGGATCTGGAAGAGCTAGGGTCAGGGCTGTTAAAATTGCATCTTGCAATAAAGAGAAGTGGCTGGTGGCAGACAGTGGCCAGGTGCGTGAGGGGCCCCTTGGGAGTCTCTCTGGCTGCCTGGTAAGGTGCTTGGCCGCAATGGCAAAGTTAGGGATCCAGTGAAGAAAGAATCCCATCAGGCCCCAAAATGAGGGAATCTGGTTTGCAGTGGTCCGGGGACTGTAAATCCCGCAGGGCTTGGACCCTGTCAGAGGTGAGGGTCTTAGACTCCTGGCTGAGTTGAACACCTGATACACCACAGTGGAGAGCATAGCTAGGGAGCTGAGGTAGTTCAGGAGCAAAGAGGTAGCCTGTTGGTGCAGAGGCAGAGTGGAGCCACAGAGAAAGAGGTCATCTACATATTGAAGAGTGTTTTAGGACCAGTGTCAAAGGTGGAGAGATCCGGAGCCAAGACGTGGCCAAAGAAATGAGGGGCTGTCCTGAAAAGCCTGAGGGAGAACAAACAGTCCATGTAAGTTGTCTGGAGGACTGGGTGTTGGGGTCCTCCCAGGTGAAGTATGAGTCAGGGTATGAAGGGACAGTAAAGAAGGCACCTTTCAGGTCCAGAACAGTGAAGTGGGGGGTGGCAGGGGGAATGCTAGACAGGAGGTTGTATGGGATGTTGACCACTGGGTGTGCTGGAATAACTGTCTCATTGATGAGGCAGAGGTCTTGAACTAAACGGTAAGCCTCAGAGGGCAAATGCACAGGAAGAATGGGTGTTGCAGGGTGAGTCAATAGGAATTAAAGGTCCCTGAGATAAAAGGCAGGTGATAGGGTGTAGTTAGAGTTTTCCTGCCTGGCCCACAGTCAGGACAAATCTCTTACCCGCCAGGCCCATAGACGCTCAGACCCAACCAAGTAAACACACAGAAACTTACATTGTTTACAAACTGTATGGCTGTGCAGGCTTCTTGTTATCTACTTCTTCTATCTTAAATTAACTCATTTCTATTAATCTATACTTTGCCACGTGGCTCGTGGCTTACCAGTACCTTACATCTTCCTTGTCATGGCGATGGCTGGCAGTATCTCTCTACCCATCCTACTTCTCACAGTCCTCCTCCTTGTCCCGCCTACCCTATCCTTCCTGCCTGGCTACTGGACAATCGACACTTTATTTATTTTAACCAGTCAGAGCAGCACATTTGACATACAGAACATCCCACAGCAATAGGGATTGGGGATTTAGCTCAGTAGTAGAGCACTTACCTAGCAAGCGCAAGGCCCTGGGTTCAGTCCTCAGCTCCAGCAAAAAAAAAAAAGCAGGTGATAATAAGCTTAAGGCCTCAGTGATAGGTTTCAGAAATAGGAAACTGGGGTCTGGAAGGGAAGGAAGAAGGATTCTTAAGGTGAATTAGAACTGGCTGGTGGTAAGTAGCCTCCAATGATAAGGGAGGGTAAGGACAGGACAGTCTGGGGGAGGAACTTGTGAGGCTATTAAGGGGAGAAGAAAGTGGGATTCAGGAGACAGTGTGGGGGCCAAGGTGAGTGTGGCCCCAAAGCAGCTGAGAATATCATGACCCAACCAGAAAGTGCAAGGCAAACAGGTATGCCTGGGAAAGGGTGTGAGAAGAATCTCCCTGCAAGAATGCAGGAAAGTGACAGGGTCTTAAGTGGGAAGGAAAGGGTCCTGTCCACCCCTGTGACAGAAATTGGTGAGGGAACTGTAGAACGCCAGTGAGATGTTAAAACAGAATAGGTAGCTTCTATGTCCAATAGAAAGTCAATGGACTTACCCACTACCTGCAGCATCATGAGCTCAGAGAGGACAATGGGAGTCACCAAGTCTAGACTACATGTCAGTCTACCAGGCTGAGGAATACTAAGGCTGGAAGAATCTCAGATGCTAGGTGTTGGTTAGTCTGGACCTCCATTGGCATAGAGGACGAGCCAGCATGGGAGCACTTGATTTCCAGTTTCCAGGCTGTCGGCAGACAGGGCATTGTCTCCTGCGTGGCTGGGGGTCAGGACAGTACCATGACCAGTGGCCCACCTGGCAGCATTTGAAGCAGGCTCCTGGCATAATTGAGTTGGGTTGAACTGCAGCTGGATGGAGCCTTGTCCCCCTTGTGGGGGCCCTGGTGGCCTCAGAGCAACCTCTAAGGCTTGGTCTTAGAGCTTAGCTTCTGTTGCAATCTCGTCTGTTAGGATGACCAGCTGCCTCTTCTTTGGCATTAAAAACTTTAAAAGCCATTTTCACCAATTCCTGTAGAGGGGCTTGAAGACCCTACTCAGCCTTTTTTAATTTCTTTCTAATATCTGGTGCTGACTGAGAAATCAAATAGATGGCCAGGCTATGGCTCCCACTGGGGAGGCTGGGTCAAGGCGAGTATAGTAAACCATGATCTCTTGTAATCAATGTCTTGGAGCTTATCAAAATGAACAACTTTATCCAAAACCATTTCCATACCTTGGAGAAGGCAATGAAACATAAGGTCTCTTCTTTGTTGTCTGTTTTGACCCAGTTGTTAGCCCCAGTAGGGCTCTGTAGCTGGCATCTTCATACAGAAGAACCACAAGGACCATATAGTCCACTTGGTGGGTCTGATCTGCACACTGTAACTGCTGCCTGAACTCCCTCACTCCTCAGGAGTGAGAGAAGGCCTGGATCACATAGAGGTCATGCCAGGTCAGATCATAGGCTTGGGACAGATAACCAAACTCCTTGATATAAAGAGAAGGATTAGGGCTTGAGAGATGGCTCAGAGGTTAAGAGCACTTCCAAAGTTCAATTCCCAGCAACCACATGGTGGCTCACAACCATCTATAATGAGATCTGGTGCCCTCTACTGGCATGCAGAACATTGTATATATAATAAATCTTTAAAAAGGGGGGGGGGATTAGCAGAGAAGGAACCCAACCACTTTTCTGTTTGTGAGAGGTCCTCAAGAGAGAAGGGAGCGTAGACTTGAACAATCCCATCAGTTCCAGCTACCTCTGGAGAGGGCAGAGGAGGTTCAAGAGTCTGGCGAGACTGTGTATGAGGAGACTGGGGAGGATTCGGGGGCGTTAAACCAGTGAAGGAGACCAGAGAGAGTTGTTTTACATATTGAAACTGCTGAATTTATTCCTGATAATACAGAATTAACTTTATTATTCATACAATTGCAGGAAATCATCAGAAAAAGGGAACATCCTATATATATAACACATATCAGATTCTATACAGGTCTGCCAGTACCTCTAGCACAAGGTGCTAGAAGCCTTAGAATTTCATAAGAAGCACCATGTAAATAGCAAAGGATTGAAGAAGGATTTCTCCATCAGTTGACAACAAGCTAAGGATATTGTGAAAAAATGTCCTACTTGTTCCTTTCTATAACCAAACTCCATTACCTACAGGGAGCAATCCAAAAGGTATACAAATAAATGAAATTTGGCAGATGGATGTGTTTCATTTTGCAGAATTTGGAAGATTAAAGTATGTACGCCATACCTTGACACCTATTTAGGATTTCAGTGGGCAACTACTATGAGTTCTGAAAAGGCTGATTCTGTGATTACACACATATTAGAAGTTATGGCCATCATGGGAATACCTGTACAACTTAAGACAGACAATGCCCAGCATATGTCTCCAATAAAATTAGACAGTTCTTTGCTTATTTCAATATAAAGCATGTTACAGGTATACCACACAATCCCACAGGCCAAGCAGTCATAGAAAGATCCAATCGAACTTTAAAGGATATGCTAAATAAACAGCAACAGGTAACAATGGCTCCTAGAAATAGATTGCATAGTGCTTTATTAACCTAACCTTGAATTTTCTCAATGGTGATGAGAAAGGAACAACAGCTGCGGAAAGACATTGGACAACAGACAAAACTCCTGAGCTAAACCAACTGGTTTATTTCAAAGATGTGTTGACCTCAGAATGGAAACCTGGATATGCCCTACGCTGGGGAAGGAGTTTTGCTTTTGTAGGTTGTGGCATTGGGGGTGGGGAGCAGTGGGAAGGATGGGAGGACAGGAAGGCAGGTAAGGAGGAGGAATTTGGTATTGGACCTTTGTCCCAGAGGAGAAGGAGGGTGGATAGAGGGAGGAATGTGAGGAGTGCTGGCCACTGAAAGGAACATGTGTTAGCGCAAGAAGGGAATGGGTAGGCAGGGTTCAGAGGAGTGGGGGGAGGGGCCATTGTCTCTGGCAGCATGGTGAAAGCAGAGTTTTCAAGGTCCTAGTTCCCAGATAGGCAGGAGTCTAGAGGCCCAACAAGACCGGTTCTGTGGGACACTGGCTGCTGTAGGGAGGGCAGGAACACAGAACCCAAAACCTGTGGACATAGAGCAGATCTGTTCAATTATCTCTATACTGATAAAAATTTTCAAGATCACACAAGATGGAAAATTCCAAGGTTCCCTTTGGTGGCCACTTTGAATGGCTATAAAGAGCATATTGTGGACTGGCCTTATTGCTCAGAGAAATCAGCTGTTCAGGACTGATGGTATCAGATAGCCCCAATTTGAATAGGTTTTGTAAAAGACACCCCAAAGGCGTTTGGGGATCTGGCTTCGAATTGTAAGTGCCCATTTCACAAGTCTATGCTGGGACCCAAAGCCTGATGCAGTGCATCCACTGTGGTAGGCTTTGAGCAAAAAGGGTATGTGGAAAATTGCTTTGAACAGAACATCTTCTACAGAAAGGGTCCCACAGAACAAAGGCAACAGTCTTTGCTCCTGTAACAGGTCAGGGGCCTAGCGAGACCACGTCTTTGGCAGCACGCCCCGAAAATTGAATGAGGCCCCAGGCCTCTTAAGGCAATGACTTGGAAAGGACAACTTACCCAGCAAAAAGCCAATCTTAGTCCGGCAGAGAGCAGGTGTCAGGGAGAAGAGCGGGTATCAGGGAGAAGGATGTTTCCCACTACAAGGCCCTGGGCCTGTGGGGGAAAATCAGCCCCTCAATAAGCCTCTCCAACACAGCAATTTAAATCAAACCTAATTAGAAAAAGCCCAGGTTTAATGGGTACATGGGTACAGCACTCCCAGATGATTTTCCACCCTCCCACCCCACCCAGAGAGGAAATGGGAAAGAAAGACTGAAAAACTATGTGTCTGTTTTCTAGGGGGCAGTTTAAATACTCCTTGGGAGTAGTCTTGATCATCTCTAGGGGAGGAGCTGTGTTTGGCAGGCTTTCTGAGATGAGGCAGGGTTTGGGGAGAGAAATATGAGGGAGGGAAATTGAGGTAAAGCTTCCACCAGAACAGTCAGAGAATTATTTGGTGGGTTGTCTCAGTGGGTAGAAGTACTTGCTGCTAAGGCTGATGGCCTAAGTTGAGTCCCCAGAACCTATGTAAATGTGGAAGTAAACCAATTCCCACAAGTTATTCTCTTACTTCTGTTCATGTGCTGTGGCCTATGCATGTATGTACACATACATATAGACACAGAAACACACAATGTAATTTTTTGCAGAAAAAAAATGATTTACCCTAAAATATTAGTTGTGCCAAGGTTGAGAAACACAGTGTTAAAGAATTTTTTCAAGTACTTTGTTATTTATTTTTTCACTTGATTATTCAACAAAGAGTCCAAAGATAAAAAAGTTCTCCCAAATCATACCCATCTCTGATGACAGTTAAGCCTTGACACAGGCATCATCACATATATGTAAATGGAAGGATAGGAAGAAATGTACTTATAAAATACTATAGATAACACTGAAAGGAAAACACAAACTTTTCTTATGTAAAACAGTTAAACTTACAGAAATGAAGTTATTTCTCATGTACTCACCACCTAAATTCAATAGTTATGAATTCTTGGCTAATTTTATTTCATCTGTATCTACATCCCCTCTCCTGATCCTGGGGTGGGGTGGGGTGGGGTGGGGTGGGGTGTGTGTGTGTGTGTGTGTGTGTGTGTGTGTGTACAGCCCTGTCGAGGTCAAAGGACAACTTTTGGTCATTCTCTCTTCTTGAACCTTGTGGGGGCAGGATCTCTCTTGATTTTGCTGGTCTACTTGCTCCAGACTAACTGGCTGCTTCTCATCTTAGTAGGAATGCTGGGATTATAAACTGTAGCCAACACATAACATGCAGCTTTTTGTAAGATTCCAGGGATGGAATTCAAGTCAAGTCTTCTTTCTTTCACAGCAACTGCTTTAATCCACTGAGCCATCTTGTCAGTCTTAGGGTGTCTTAATGCATTTGGATTTGTCATACAAATAATACAATGTTCATTTTTCCTTTTTTAAAAGGTTTATTTATTTATTATGTATATAGAAGAGGGCACCAGACACAGATGGTTGTGAGCCACCATGTGGGTGCTGGGAATTGAACTCAGGACCTCTGGAAGGGCAGTTGGTGCTCTTAACCTCTGAGCCATCTCTCCAGCCCTCATTTTTCCTTTTTAAAGCTTTTTTTTTTTTTTTTTTTTTTTTTGGTATGTGGAGCTGAGGATCAAACCCAGGGCTTTGCATTTGCTAGGCAAGCTCTCTACCACTGAGCTAAATCCCCAACCCCGGGTTAATTTTTTTTAATGGTTGGGGTTTGGAGGATGATTTATGGGACTTGGTTCTCTTCTTTTTTTTTTTTAAATAAAATCTTTATTGACAGATAATTCACATAGTATACAATTTTCCTGTTTGCACAATTTGAAAGACTTTAGTTCAGCATCCTCATAGCCCATGACACCATCACCACTTCCAGTTTTAGAACATCACTGTCTTCAATTTCTTTCTTTTCTTTTTTTTTTTGAATCCCAAATGCCGTTTATTGAAGGAGGGAGGAGGTCTTAAATACAGGCTTACAGCACAATGGGAGAACCACAGAGATTGGTTCTCTAATTTACCCTATAGAGGTTCTTGGAATCTAACTCAGATCATCAGGCTTGACAGCAAGCTCTTTACCCATTGAGCCCCATTGCTGGACATTTCAAAAAGTACGGTTTTAGTATATATCTTTGTGTGTGAGAGAATTTTTATCCTTTTTCATGCTCATTGCCTCACCTTTTTTTAGAGTGTGTGCACACATGCTCCATGTGTGTTTGTGTTCATTTGTGTGCTGGTACCCATGTGTGTGATGGTTGTCATTTGTCAGGTGCTGTCCTCTTTGGTTTTGAAATAGGGTCTCTCACTGGAACTTAAAGCTGGCAAACTCTGGCTGGCCAGCCATCCCTAAGGTCTGCGTGTCTGTTACTCCTTACCTCTGGGATTACAAATGTGTACCACTATGCTCAGCCTTTTGTGTGGGTGCTGGGATATCACCTCAGGCCCCACCTTCATCTTAAGTGAAAGTCAGCCATAGGGTAAGTACTAGGATTTATAACCTGGAATATTTCCCTGGTTCACTCTTTGGATTCATTATATTGTTTTTAGGTTTTAATTGTTGTAATAATAAAATATGGAGAAGATGTTAAGGATTATTTTCTAGGATGGATTTACAGAATCAAATTGGGAAAATAGGTAAAAGGATCAATATTTCAGATTATTAAACAGACCAAATGCCTGCAATAGAATAGAAATTCAAATTATAATTATCAGATGAAAGAACATTAAAAGTGGTTTTGAGTATGTTTCCAACAGTTTTTAATACTACCAGTATGAGATCATTTACTTTCCAACACATCTTACATGTTTTGATTATTTGAATAATTAAAGAAATTCTCTGTCTTGGGTGTGGGGACGACACTGCCGTCAGCTGCTGTAACTAGGGCCTACTTCCACCCTGTGTTCACCAACTGAGTAAATGAGCATCTGTTTTCTTACAGGACTGAATTTACTCTTAAAGAAACCATGTCCTCTGGAGGTGCTGAAGATGACATCCCACAGGGAGAGCGGAAAACAGTTACAGATTTCTGTTATCTTTTGGATAAATCCAAGCAGCTGTTCAATGGGTTAAGGTTAGTAGACTCTTGATGTGTTAAACTTTTCTCTAGTTCTGCTTTTCCTCTCCATGATATATGGTAGGTTTCAGAAAGTTATGCTTAGAATCATATATCAGATATATCAGATATAATTTACATATATTAAATACACACACACACACACACACACACACACACACACATACATACAGAGCTGTATTAGAAATAATTGCAGCTCAATGAGGAAGCTCATGCCTGTAATCCCAGGACTGGGGAGGCTGAGGTCGGAGAATCACAGTTAAGTCTGAGCTACAAATGGCCAGGTCAGCCTGGCCTAAAATGAAACCCTATCTCAAAAACAAAACAAACAAAAATAAAGAACAAACAGAAAGAAGTAGTGACTATAGTCTTTTTCTTTGACAATGTTTATTCTTAGATGAAAAACCATGTGTTGGGTTGACAACACATGTATAAGGCCCTCAATACTTTTCCAGAGGCTCTCAGTTCAGTCCCCAGTACCCATGTTAGATAGCTTACAACTACCTGTAACTCCAACTTCAGAGGATCCAGTGCCCTATTTGGCAGTTACACACAAATAAAAATAAAAATAAATCTAAAAATTATTACCAGTCAGCTGGCTAGGTTCCTTTGCTTTTCCTTGATATGAATTATGAGTAGTCAAGGAGATTCTCCTAGTGTTGACAGTCCTCAACCCTTGAGTTCTAAGGCCTGAGGGCTCTTCTGGCAGGCCCAGGGCCTCTTGTTCCAGGCTTTAAAATCTAGTGACTTAGAGCTTCAGGCAATCTGATTGTAGCTCTGTGCTTTTTCCACCAGCATCCCCAGTATTTAGAAGCTAGCCTACACCTCTTCTAGCATTGATAACCAGGGAAACAGACAGCAAGCAAGCAGTTCTTCCTACTGTAATAGCTCTTGGAACAGGTGCTGGAACCCTCAGCCTTTAGCAACCAGATTGTTGGGAGTCTCAGCCCTCTATAATAGTTAATGTATCTCTTGAGCCTGCAATGTCTGTGACCCTTTGTCCTGAATGTTTGACAGCTCCCTGGAACTCTTGTGGCAGGTAGTGCCTACAGTTTCTTATCTTTGGATCTCCACAGCCCTTGTGTCATTCGCTCTGATCATCATCACTGCTGTCTCCTTTGCAGTATAGTTGACACTGCCTTTGCTCCCTTCATTACTTTCTGCTGGTGCCACTGCTGATGTCAACCTTTGTGCTACGAGCTCAGTCTTCTACACTAATGATAAAAATCAAAAGTAGACTAAAGAAAAGACAGAGGCCTTTCCTTGTCAGGTTTTGTGTTGCAACACAAGGGGGCAGCAAATCACAGCAAATGTTCTTGCTAAAAAAGACTGTGTTTATAGCAATCACAGTTTTTCTGGTGGACCATCAGTGCAGATACTTCCCTTCTGGCCTGAGTAAAAGTGGCTACAGGTTCATCTAGAAGTCACTGAGGTTTTGGTTGTCAGAAGTCTGGCACAAACTCTTTTGAAGCACTTGTAGCTGGAATAGTACCTTCTAGGGACAGAGCTGTACTGAGATCACCATGTAGTTTCCACAAGATGTCTAAAGAGTGCTAGCATGAAGACAGTCCACCTGACAGCTTGGTTGATAGTCCTTCCCTTAAGCAAGCTGGGACACCAGGAAAAGGTCTAACATCTATCAAGAGACAAGTCACCAAATTGCCCAACATCTTAGCTTATTTAAAGGAAAAATGAAATATTAAAGTAAGTGCAGGGAATAAAAGGCTTATTAAAATTAAGTGACTTACGCCTTTAATCTCAGCACCCGGGAGGCAGAGCCAGGCGGATCTCTGTGAGTTCAAGGCCAGCCTGGGCTATCAAGTCAGTTCCAGGAAAGGTGCAAAGCTACATAGAGAAACCCTGTCTTGAAAAGCAAAAAAAAAAAAAAGAAAAAGAAAAATATATCCATTAAGTCACTTTTTTGTTTGTTTGTTTGTTTGTTTGTTTTTTTGAGACAGGGTTTCTCTGTGTAGCTTTGGAGCCTGTCCTGGATCTCGCTCTATAGACTAGGCTGGCCTCGAACTCACAGAGATCCGCCTGGCTCTGCCTCCCGAGTGCTGGGATTAAAGGCGTACGCCACCACCGCCCGGCTAAAAAGTTTTTAGATTTATTTATATGTATGAGTGTTTTGCCTGTATAAAAGTATGTGTACCATGTATGAGGCTGGTGCCTGTGGAGAGAAAAAGAAGGCATCAAAACTGGAGTTACAGACAGTTGTGAGCCAACATGTGAGTGCTGGGAACAAAACCCAGATCCTCTGTAATATCAGTTAGTGTTCTTAACCACTGAGCCATCTCTCCAGCCCTAATAAGTGTTTAACAGTGCTTTAGCAGGGCTTAACTTCTGCTCCAAGGGGAGATGGTTCCCTCTAATCTGTCTGAATAGGAAAGGCAAGAAGTATTTGTTTTACTCAAGTTGAGAGGAGCTCTTTTGTTAGATGAGTATTTTATTGTTTTCTGTTGTTTTTATAGATGGCTTTATCTTCATCTTTCATCTCATACTTAACATGATTTTATGCATGAAGGTATTGAGGTTCAAGCACCCTATTCCTTTTTTTTTTTTTTAAAGTGTGTATAAATGTTTTGCCTGCATGTATGTAAGTATACTGCATAAATGCCTGGATGCATGCCTGGTGTCTGTAGAAGTCACAAGAAGGTGCTGGAACTTCTGGAGCTGGAGTTATGGACCTTGTAAGCCACCACACAGGTCCTGGGAATTGAACTCTGGCCCTCCAGAAGAGCAGCCAGTGCTCTTAACAGCTAATGCATCTCTAGTACAAGTGTGTAGTGGGTAGCCATCCCAGCCTTGGCCTGGAAGTTCCAGCCCCCATTGAGGCTTCGGTAATGGTCACACCCATAAGGTGGGGCTGAGGGAGGAAGCTGAAGATTCAGGATCGAGAGGAGAGGCTTCTCTTGGTTCCAGGACCCTGGATGCTGGAGGTAGACTGAGCAGAGTTCTCCAGAGAACACCGCCGGACTGCACCATACCTTTGCCAGACCCTACAACCTATCTATCCCTTCATTTGTAAGTTACCCCACAAAATAAACCTCCCTTTTAACTACGTGGAGTGGCCTTAATAAATTTCACCAATATCTGGCACCCAACGTGGGGCACAAACCCACAACCCTGAGATTAAGAGTCTCATGCTCTACCGACTGTGGTTTTGAGACACAGTCTTTCTAATTGCAGGATAGTATATTCATGAAATAATGTCTTAAATTTTAACAATACTAATAATGATGAATTTTCATATTTTACCTAGAACAGTGGATAAGAAAATCTACCAGAGATTCACGTTAGTGTTTTATGTGAATGATCCTCTTCAATTTAAGCCTTAATTAAAGTCCAAATTTTCTGTGAACATTTGTGTCTTGTGCAAAATATTAGCTCATGGCAACCCTATTGGGTAGCCTTGGCCTCAGTTTCATAGAGATATTGATATTCTGATTCTCTGCTAACTTCCCTTTTCTACCCTTGGCTTTCTACCTTCATTGTTGGAATTCATACCCAGGTTTAGTGCATGCTAGGTAAACATTCTTTTGTTGAGGTATATATCCCTAGTCACTTAAAAAAAGAGAGAGAAAGAGAAAATTGTTTTATTATTTAACAGTTGTTTATTGTATCATATTTGTATCTAGAACTATCTTTTTATTATTCAAATTCATTTTATGTATATGGGTACTTTGCCTGCATGTTTGTCTGTGCACCACTTGCATATCTAGTGCCATCAGGAGAGAGCATGCACAATTTTGAGTTCAGGTACTCTTGGAGTCCAGAAGAAGCTGGATCCCTGATAGGTAGAGTTACAGTTGTGAGCCACCTGGTGTGAATGTCATGAATTGAACACAGGTCCTCTTTGAGAACAGTACCTGTTCTTAACTGCTGAGCCATCTCTCTAGCCCCACATGCCTTTTTTTTTTAAGATTTTATTTTTTTTAATCTGTGAATGTTTTGTTTATACATCTATGTGTATGTTGTGTGTGCAGTGCCAGCAGAGAGGATGTCAGGTCCTTTGGAACTAGAGTTACAGAGAATTGTGTACTACCACGTAGGTGCTAGAAATGAACCTGAGCTCTCTGCAAGAGCAGCAAGTACTATCTTCCAGCCGAGCCATGTCTTCAGGACCCACATGATATTTTGCTTTATTTGGGTTAAATGGATTTTCTGAGACAGGCATGGTGGTGTATGCCTGTGCTAGTTTTTTTGTCAACTTGACACAAGTCATCTGGGAAGAGGGAACTTCAGTTGAAAAAACTGCTTCCATCAGATTTCTTGTAGGCAAATCTATTTAACAATTTATTAATTAATGAATAATGTGGGAGAACCCAATCCACCAAGGGCTGTGCCACACTGGACAGGTGGGCCAGAGCTGTGTAAGGAAGTACCTCTATTAGCCATGAGGAGCAAGCCTGTAAGCAGCACTCCTCCATTGCCTTTGCTTCAGTTCCTGTCTCCAGGTTCCTGCCTTGAGTGCCTGCCCTGACTTCCCATCATAATGGACTGTGATTGGGAAATGTAAGCCAAATAAACCCTTTCTTCCTCAGGTTACTTTAGATCATGGTGTTTCCTAACAGCAATAGAATGCAAACTGGGACAGTGCCTATAATCTGGCTGCTCAGAAGACTGAGGCAGGATAATCTCCTGAGCCCAAATGTCTAGACTAGCTTGAACAACAGTTAAAAACTCTGTTACTCCCAAAAAAATAAAATTAATTTTTGTATTAAATAAAATCCTGTGTATGTGTGTGCTTTATATGTTTATTAAAATGTAACTGTTTGTTGTTCAATATTGAACCTTAGTTGAAAATTCTTAGAAAGGGCTCTGTCAGTTCAGTATCTTCTTTGGGGTCCCCAGAGTGGCAGGGTGGAAGAATGTTACCTTCTCACCACTTATATACATTGTCTTATTTGAATTACTAAACTAAAAAGCTTTCTTCTTTCAAGTGATGATGTTTTTGTTTTCTTTTGGTTTGGTTTTGATCATATTTTTATAATATATAAGATTTCCTTGGGGATAACAAAGAAAAAGTTGTTTTTCATTGATTTTCTACTACCACCTTTATATGGGTTCTGGGGATCAAACTCAGATTGCCAGGTTTGTATAGCAAGCAGTTTTATCCATGAGACTTCTTGCTGTCTTGAGGAAGTTTTTTTGTTTGTTTTGTTGGTGTTTTGATGTTTTGTGGGGGGCGTTTGGAGATAGGGTTTCTCTATGTAGCTTTGTGCCTTTCCTGGAACTCACTCTGTTGTAGCCCAGCCTGGCCTCAAACTCAGAGATCCACCTGCCTCTGCCTCCCGAGTGCTGGGATTAAAGGCCTGCACCACCGCCACCCGCCTTGAGGAAGTTTTTTATTTGTCTCCTTCCTTCTATATTTGTATTGGTTTAAATAGAAAACAAGATCACAGTATCAATAGAGCACACAAAATACATTGGTAGTCCAAACCAGCTTGTAAAGGAGGCAAGTAGCATCCAGGTACAGTGGTGTCAACTCTTAACACTAGCCATTTCCCTGAACATTCCTTCCACTCTTGTTGCTCATCATTTTGGTAGGTGTCCTTTGTGTTTTCTCTTTCTCTGGTTTGAGGAGAGCTTTATGTGTTTGTTTTGGAGGAGGCTGTAAAGATGGCACAGTGCTGGCGATGCAGCCCAGGCCTCCGTGTATAGTAGTCACTTGTACCACTGAACCTTAACCCCAGACCAGTGTGCTTTTTAGATTCAAATTTAAAAGGTTTTTAATATTTTATTTTTTAAATTCTGTGTATATGTGTGTGGGTTTAGGCACACAAGTCCTAGGAAGCCAGAGGCATTGGATTCCCCTGAAACTGGAGTTTCAGGCTAGTGTGAGCCACCCAGTGTGGGTGCTGGGAACTGAGTTCCGGTCCTTACATGAGCCTTTGTGCTTTTAATGCCGAGTATTGTGCTTTCCAGCCCAAGTATTTAAACAAACAAACCAACAAACAAACATACTCATGTGACCTGAACTCAGATAAAGATACAAAATATAGCCTCAGAAACTCCCTTGGTGTTCTCTGTTATGGGGTTTTTAACCCTTTAGAAACAAAGTTTAAAAGTGCCTGTCAGTGCATGAGAGGCTTCAAGGTTATCTGTGTGTCGTTTCATTTGGTGGCCTTCTAACTCAAGTGGTTGTGTCTCTCCATCTTATATGAGATGCTCACTTGAGTTATCAGAACCTTTTGTCTCTCCAGCTATACTTATCTTAACAAAATGTTTTTCCTGATAGAAATTTTATGTCTAGAATATATGGATAGTACTTAGCTTTTCTTTCCATTCACTGTGTAAGAAAACACTCCAGAGAATGAGAAGTGGGTCAAATGAGTGATTTGCTTATGGTAGTGCTTGCATGTAGTTACAATATTCATGAAGTGAGAATAGTGTTTATTTAAAAGCTTTGAATAATTTCAGAAAATAATCAAAAGCTCAAGTGCATTATCAGGTTCTGGTTGCCATGGTGACTAAAACTGTGGAAGTAGAATGGAATACTTGGTGTGATTATTCCAGGCAGCTGTTCCAAACCTAGGTTTGAGAGACACAGCTGTGTCTTCCAGTGATAGTGGTAACTTGCAAAAGTGGAGGCCTCTAAATCTCTAATTATTTCACTCTACAGGAGTAAGTATACAAAGCCAAAACAAGCCTTGGAGGAGTAGGGTGGAGTCGTGGATAAGCACCAAAGTGAAGTGTAACAGTCTTGGATGAACGTAATTACAGAAATTAAATAAATGTACTCTTGACCCTTAAAAAAGAAGGAATTATATCTTTAGTACTTTCACTAGAGGCTTGTCTTTGTGATGCCCTTGTTCCCAAAAAAAAAAGGAAAACTGAGAAATGAAGTATGTTCTGTTGTCCTCTGCTCCCTTTCCCTTTTCTCTATCCTCTCCTTCCTTTCCTCTCTTTTTTTTTTTCTTTTTAAGATTTATTTATTATGTATACAGTGTTCTACCTACATATATCCCTGCAGGCCAGAAGAGGCACCAGATCTCATTACAGATGTTGTGAGCCACCGTGTGGTTGCTGGGAATTGAACTTAGGACCTCTGGAAGAGCAGCCACTGAGCCATCTCTCCAGCCCCCTTTCTTCTTTCTTAATATTCTCCCAGAGACCAGTTCAGCAAACTAATAATGTTATTTCAGAAATGACGCCATCTGTTCAGACTTGTGCTCCATGCTTTTATTTCATATGGCTTACCATTCAAAGTGTGCATTTAACATAGACAGCCACAAAATAAATTGGGTGTCTTGGGTTCATGGTCTAGAAAATCATTTACTTAGAAATTTAATGTGAGGGGCTGGAGAGACAACTCAGCAGTTAAGAAATTTAATGTGAGCTGGGTGTGGGTACAGTTGTAATCCCAGCACCTGGGAGGAAGAGGCAGAAGGACTGCCACAAGTTCAAGGCCAGCCAGAGCTACACAATTAGATCAGAAGAAAAAATAAAAATAATAAAGAAAAAAGAGATTTAATCTGAGCTACAAATGTAACCATATATTTTAGCTGCCTTTCTAAAAGTAAAGAAACAATAATATGTTTTATTTGATTCAATATGTCAATAGTTCTATTTCATCATGTGATCTGTGTAGGACTTACCAAGAAAGACATTTATGTCCCTTTTCATGTCATGTCCTTGGATGCAGTGACTATGTTTCACTGGCTTGGGTCTCAATTTAGATTAGACTAGAGATTCTCATTTCTAGTACTCAGTAGTTCTGTGAGTTGTGCTCATGGCTCAGGCCAAATTTTACCCAGTTTTGGCTTCTGTGTCCTGGTAACCCACACAGTTCCTTGGTTAATCTGTATTGGTTGTTCAGGATCCTCTTCATTACTAGTCCATCACTGTCTCCTTTTGGTCTTTCAGTTCCCATCTATAGATGCTAACATCATAGAGAGCATTTGCTGTTGGCAGTTTGTAACCAACCACCTACATTTTGGTGATTGTCAGGTGCTTTATCATTTGTTATATTCTTTTTTAAGGGCTGCCATAACAAAGTATCATAAACTGGATGCTTAAGCACTGGACATATATTTTCTCCCAGTTCTAGAGGCTGCATATCCAAGCTTAGGATGTTGACGGGTTTGATTTCCTCTGAGGACTGTACTCTGTCCTGTGTCCTCACACAGCCACTGTTTTATGATGGCCCTGGCATTTCTCTCTGTGCCCAGATCTCAGGACACAAATCATAATGGTGTAGGACCCAAAAGTTAGTATTGATGAAAAATGTTTTCTGTGGGTTTAGATCTGTTTTCTTGTTCAATTTGGGAAAGGCTCTGAGTAGGTTCAAAACTTCTGCCAAATCCAGCAATTTAAATGTCATAATGACATAGTAAACCTAGGGCAGACTGGTGTGTTCTCAACAGTTCTCTGTAACTCTCAGAGGCTTCATAAGACAGCTCTTCTCATATTTTAACTGTCTAATGGGTACAGAGCAGGGCCTTCTTATTGTTCCCATTAAGCTAGATCAGAGATGAGTTTGGTTTAATGTAGCTGTAGTTATTGTTTGTTTGTTTGTTTGTTTTTCTTAAGGTAGGGTTTTTTGGTTTTTTGGTTTGATTTTGTTGTTTTGTTTTGAGACAAGATAGCTCTGACTGTCCTGAGACATAACCAGAGATGCCTCCTTTGCCTTCCTAGATCTAGGATTAAAGCCATTTTCCACCATGCCCAGTATGTTGTTTTTAAGCTCTTCCAGGAGGATGTGTGGGGTGGATGAGCAGGTAGAAGTACTTCCTGCCTAGTCTTATATTCTAAGTTTGATCCCTGGGACTCACATGGTAGGAGAGAACCAACTACATGCTTACCTGGGCATGTGAATGTACAAGCACACACACACACACACACACACACACACACACACACACACACAACCGTGTAGTGGATATCTATCTGTTCTATGACCTTGAAGCACCACCCCTAGAGATGTAGCAGATAACAGTCCTACCTACCTATGACCTTGAAGTACCTGCCCCTATGGCATAGTCCCGGGACTACCCTTAAGATCTAAGATGCATGTATGCCTCCTACTTTTCTCCCTCATGGGCTTGGATGCTTGGACAGACTCAGGCGGAAGGGCCTTCCAGGAATCTATGATAAATCTCCTATTCTGTATAGAGTCTTCCTTCCTAATAAATTATTTTACCCTTTAAGCAAACTCCATGGATTTTTCATTATACAACTAAATTTAAAAAAAAATCTTAAGGGAGTGGAGAGGGCTCAGTGGTTGAGAGTGCTCTTCCAGAGGACCTGGGTTCAATTCCATTACCCACATGGCAGCTCACAACTCCAGTTTCAGGGGACCCAACACCCATGCAAAACACCAGTGCACATAAAATAATAATAAAAAAGCATTTGTTGCTCTTGCAGAAGACCCAGGTTTGGTTGCCAAGCACCCATATGTCTGCTCACAATTACCTATAACTCCAGTTCCAGGGGATTCTCTGCTCTCTTCTGTTCCCTGGGCACTGTGTTTATGTGATGTACTTTCATATATGTAGGAAAAACACATATACACATAAAATAAAAATAATAAATCTTTAAAAAAAAAAAAAAAAGCCAGGCAGTGGTGGTGCATGCCTTTAATCCCAGCACTTGGGAGGCAGAGCCAGGTGGATCTGTGAGTTCAAGGCCTGCCTGGGTCTACAGAGTGAGATCCAAGGTAGGCACCAAAACTACACAGAGAAACCCTGTCTCAGAGGGGGAAAAAAAAAAAGACTCCTCCAGGAAGAGAAAAATGAGAGAGGATGTGAGGCATGTTAAGGCTGCCTGAACAGCCTCTTGTGCTTGTCCTGGTTGCAAATAACACCCAGCTTTGCCTGTGTGTATCATAGTGGGAGGTCCTGCTGTAGACACTGAAACTCTTCACCAAGGTAGGAACAAGAATCTCAAACATCAGTTAGTTCTTTACTCTAGGAATAGAATCCTCTGGTCTTTTGCTCCTTAAAAGAACAAGCATCTGGGACTTTATAGATACTACCACGTCTATGAGATAGTCTTGGCCAAGTTACCAGAAGTGAGCCTTAAACTCTTAGGAGGAGGCATCATGGGTTTTAAAGATTCAACCCAAGCTGGCTGATGGCAGCATATATCTGTCATCCTAGTTCCCCCAGAGACTGAGTCAGGAGGGTCTTTTGAACCCAGGAATTCAAGACCAGCCTGGGCAGCATAGTGAGAGTAAGAACAAAATAAAATTAAAAGTTGGCAACTTCTTTTGCCAGGAGCATGATAGCATTAGAAAATAAAGTTATTGTTAGGTCTGTGTCTAGATGTGACACCCTTAAGTCTCCTGCAGGTGGCTCTCAGATATTATTCCATTGTTGTATTTGACTTAGCATGTCTGAATTCAAATTATTCAGTTACTTAGAATGAATGATGTACTAAGTGCCTTTTATGTGCCAGCACTGGCATTCTGGGCATCACACTGGACACAGGGCAGGATATAAAGATAAGTAGAGAGCCTTTTTTCCCCTTTTTATTCAAAACAAAAATATAACATGGCTTATTCATCAGCTATATTAAGGTATCTTCCCCCACCAGAAACACTCAACATTTTATACTTTTGAAACTTAACACCCTGTAGTATTGAATTTTCTCTTGTTACTCAGACAAAGCACCTGAAAAAAGCAGCTTCAGGAAGGAAGGATTGGTTTTGCTCACAGTGTGAAGGCAGAGCCCAGTATGGAGAAGAAAAACGTGGTATCCGGAAGGAGGAGCAAGGTTAGAGAACACAGTAAAGAATGCTAGTGCTCTAGTCTTTTCCTCTGTTTCCTCTGGGTCTTCAGCCCCTGGGGCAGTGCTACCCACACTCAGGGTAGACCTTCCATTCTCAGTTAAACCTCTCTGGAAATCACTTCACTAACAACCCAAGATATGTCTTTTAAGTAATTGTTAGAGCCTGATGGCGTGACTTCAGCCCCTGTGACCCACATGGTAGAATGCAAGAACTAAGTACTGGAAGTTCTCCTCTGATCTCCACATAAACATTGTATCACACATACCCATTCCAATAAATAAAGGGAATTTTTAAAAATTTAGTGCAAGCACTAAACGAAATGCTGAGTTTGGCTTTCACAGCCTCAGGTACCCTTTTATCTAATAAACACATAGGAACATGGATTGCAACAGATGTGATGTCTGCCTTACAACTTTTTCTGCATAAATACAGATTTGTGCATGGGCTAGGTGCTTGTTGACCAGAGGCTGATTCAGAGAAACCAGATATTTCTTGGTCTTTGGCCACAGCTCTGTGGGAGATCTGTAGCACTCTAGCTCTGGGGACAGAATTAGTTCCCAGAAAAGAACTTTGCTAATATGTGAGACTCTGTTTCAAAAGTTTTTAATCTGTCATTTTGTGGGGCTGGAGTGCCTATGTGTCTATGCCTTTTTATTAAGTCTGTATTAAAATATCTTTTTTTTTCTTTTTATATATTTATTTTTCTTTAAGATAGGGTTTCCCTACATAGCTGGCTGTTCTGGAACTCTGTAAATCAGGATGGCCTCAACTCAGAGATCCACCTGCCTCTGCCTCCTAAGTGCTGGGATTAAAGACTTGTGCTAGCACTGTGCAGTTTAAAATATCTTCTTAAAGCTCCAACTCTGCTTCAAGAACAAAACAATATGATTCTTGCTAATGTAAGAAAATTTAGGGCTGTTGGATATATCTGAGTGGTAGACTGTTTACCTAGAATATGTGTTGCCTGCATTCAATCTCAGTACTAAGGGGATAAAAGAAAATCTAGACTGTTACCCTATATGGTAGAAAAAAGAGAATATTGTTGTTTTATTTTGTTTTTCAAGACAGGGTTTCTCTGTAGCTTTGGAGCCTGTCCTGGACTAGCTCTGTAGACCAGGCTGGCCTCGAACTCACAGAGATCCACCTGCCTCTGCCTCTGCCTCCCAAGTGCTGGGATTACAGGCGTGCGCCACTACCACCTGGCTTTCTGTTTTTGTTTTTGGTTTTTGTTGTTTTTTTTTTTTTTTCCCCAGAGCTGAGGATCAAACCCAGGGCCTTGCGCTTGCTAGGCAAGCGCTCTACCACTGAGCTAAATCCCCAACCCCGAGAAAAAGAGGATATTGAATTAAGAGTTAGAAGGAGTTTGAATTTGAGTCCTAGCATACTGGCCACTGGCCACAATTCCCAAGGAACTACATAGACACACACACACACACACACACACACACAAAGACACAGGAGCGTGTGCATATATAAACTTGTGTGTATATACACATATAATAGAGTCACTAAGCATTTGAGGACTACTAAGGAAAGAGAAGCCAGTGAAAGACATTGTAAAAACAGAAGAGTTATAAGTGGTCAGGAATTAAGGAAGTGTCATACCACAGAAGACTGGCAGAGGAGAGCTGAAGGGTAATCTGTAGATCGGCATTAGTGATCATAGCTCATTCAAGTGAATGAAGATGGTCAATTTATAGAAACTTGGAAGAAGCTTCTAGATTTTTGACAACTCAGCTTCATACTGGCTACACAAAAAGAATCAGGTTAGTCATTTGGTCTGTTTCTTTCCAGCCTCCTACTGATGTCTGCTGACAGCACTGAAGATTTGAAGAGAGATTGGTGTCACTCACACACCTGCACATTCCTCTAAAAAAAAAAAAAAAAAAAAAAAAAAAAGAATGTGAGCAGCTAGCTTGCAACAACAGTGCCTTTGCAAAATGAAATGCAAGATCATTTAATTTTAACTATATGAATCATTAATTATTTATTTCTATTGACAGCAATAATAATCAGATGATGCATCCAGTGTTAAAAGCCATAGTCAAGCTCTGAATATTAGAATTTATCTAAAACATTTTGTTTTTGTTTTTGTTTTTTGAGACAGGATTTCTCTATGTAGTCCTGGCTGTCCTAGATATCTCTGTAAACCAGGCTGGCCTGGAACTCACAGAGATCCACCTGTCTCTGCCTCCAGAGTGCTGGGATTAAAGGCGTGTGCCACCACTGCCCAGTCTAAAACTCTTTATCAAATACCTTATTTAATTGTAGACTAAGCATTTTATAATGGTTTGTATGTTAGCTTCTAACATGTGTGTCATTAGGAATAGGGTGATCATAAGGAAACAAATTAACCTTATTTTATAGAAGAAACTGTTTTATAGCTGATTCTTAACATTTTCTGTTTGGTGGGGGGAAGGAGTGCTGACATGTCATCTATGAGAAGGTGAAAGGACAGCTTGGGGAGCTGGTGCTCTTCTACCATGTGGATCTTGCAGATCAAACTTGGGTCTTCAGCCTCGGCAAGAGCCTCCTTTATCTCCTAAGCCATCCTGCCAGCCCAGTCGCTGATTCTTTAGACTGGAATGATAAATGCTCTGAGTTCTTTTGAGGAAATTAGTGTTTAAAAATATGTATATAGTAACATTGTTCATTGCTCTAAATGTGAGAAATGTTTATCATTTATTGACAAACCCTGTTTGGAAATTTTCTTAGTGATACTAGAAAACCTAATCACTTTTATCTCTGTTGTTATTTCTTCTTCTAATAACCCCAACATACGGCACAGAACATTCATCTTTAAAACCCTGTTTTGCACAACAGCTGTTACATCTAGCCCATTATGCAACATGAGAGACAACACTATGGGTCCCAAAGATTTTAATATTTCACCACATAAGTGGGTCACTGATCAATCAGGGCTGCAGGACAAGGACTCCAGAGCCTTGTTTCTCCTGACAGCCCTAAGCAGAGGCAGAAGTGGTGTTTATAAGCGTAAAATCCACAAATATTTATTGCCAAGTTACAGTTACAATTTTCACCAATCAGAAATCAAAGATTGGGGACTTTCCTTGTGTGTTCCATCTTTGTCAACCAGCATACAATGCAAGCCTTTTGCCTGCTCCCTTCACAATGAAATTATAAATACAACTTTTATCATCATCATCATTCTGTATGTCTGTGACATATGTTTGGTATTTATGACATGGAGCTCTGTGGAAGTCAGAAAGCAACCTGGGGAATCCATTCTCTCCTTCCATTTTTTTTTTTTTGGGGGGGGGGGTTAGGGATCGGGTTTGGTTTTTTGAGATAGTGTGTTTCTCTGTGTAACAGCCCTGGCTCGCCTGGAACTCACTCTGTAGACTAGGTTGGCCTCAAACTCAAAATGTCTGCCTTCTTTGCCTCCTGAGTGCTGGGATTAAAGATGTGCACCACTACCACCTGGCTTTCCTTCCATCTTTATATAGATTCCAGAGATTGGGCTCAGGCTTGAAACAGCTAACACTTTACCCACTGAGCCATCTCAGCAGCCCACAACTTCTTTATTTAAGCAACAAAACAAATATTACAAGAAATATTGTCTGACATTAAAAAAATCACTAAAATAGCCGGACAGTGGTGGTGCATGCCTTTAATCCCAGCATCTGGGAGGCAGAGGCAGGCAGATCTCTGTGAGTTTGAGGCCAGCCTGGACTACCAAGTGAGTTCCAGGAAAGGCGCAAAGCTTCACAGAGAAACCCTGTCTCGGAATTTTTTTTTTTTTTTACTAAAATATTAAGTGGTTGTATATATACAGGGTCTCCCTTTGTGTAGCTTAGAATGGTCTCAAACTCATGGACACCCCTATTCCCCCACCCCCCCCCCCCCCCCCCCCCCCTCGCTTAGACCTTTTGCTTAGGTGCTACATGTGTGGCTTAGTTGTATTTTTTTATAGCTAAGTATTTGAAATTGTATCTTTCAGTTCTGAAATCTCTTGAATTTGTAGATTTTCTCTATTTTGATATTTCTATATTTCTATATTTTGATTGCTTATAGCCTTTCCTTTATTTTTTTTTCCCTTTATTCCTCTCCTCCCCCTTTGGCAGAATTTATCTGTTTCTTAGAGCATTTTATTAAAGTACAACTAACCGATACAACCCAGGACAAGCTAGAAACAATCTATTTCTGCCTTCTTGTGTAGACTCCCAAGTTTATTTGTCACATTGCCTGCATTCCAAATTACAGTAGGCAGAGTTCTACCATCCCACCAATAGCCTCATTTCCAGCTGTTGGTGATAGTTACCTGCTCCTCAGCCCAATACTGGGGTCCCTCTGTTGAGAACAGCCTGCTCTCAGCACCAGTTTTTACACTATCTTTTCTTACATACTGTTGCTATAACAAATGTCCCCAAATTTTCATGCCTTACTACAATGGGAATTTATTTCTAACTCCCTGGTTAACTGTGAGTTGTCTGCAGCTCTCTGAATCCATTAAATATCTCTTCTCTGTGTTGCAGGCTATAGAGTAGTCAATTTTAGATCATATGGTGAAGTGAAAATGGAATAACTACAATTATATTCCTTGCCCCAAACAAGATAGTATGGTTAGGCCCAATGTTCATACAATAGGGAGTATTTGTTTCTCTAAGGCAGATACCACAGGTCAGTAGACTTAAGGACATGTATTTTTCTTCTAAGAAGTAGACTAGATAGCATTCAGCATTCAAAAGAAGAAGAAGAGGAGGAGGAGGAGGGGGAGGAGGAGGGGGTCAAGATTATGATGGGGAAACCCACAGAGATAGCTGACCAGTACTAGTTGGAGCTCACTGACAGCTCGGGAACCTGCATGGGACCAAACTAGACCTGCGGCTTGATCTGTTTGTGGGGTCCCTGGCAGCAGGACCAGGACTCATCCCAGGTGCATGAATTGGCTTTTTGGAGCCCATTCCCTGTGGTGAGATACCTTGCTCAGCCTTGGTACAATGGAGAGAGGCTAGGCTCTCCTTCAACTTGGTATGCCAGACTTTGTTGACTACCATGGGAGGCCTTACCCACTCTGAGGAGTGGATGGGGGCAGAGTGGGAGGGAGGTGAGGAGGCGGGAGAAGGGGAGGGAGGGGGAACTGGGATTGGTATGTAAAATGAAAAAAATTTTAATAAATAAATATATTTTTAAAAATAAAGAAGTAGAATAGCACCAACTACACACCCACTTCAAGTTATGGCTGTATTTCCTGAAGCAGTGTTTCCAAATTGCTGCTGTCTTAGCTAAACATACATTGGAAATCAGCAGTACCCGAGTAAGTATATCACCTGCCAGTGAAGATATGATTGTGTCCAATGGGAGAAGTATGTACAGAGGACACTAAGATGAATTGTAACTTAGTGCAAGACTAGGAAAACATGTGTTCTGATCCCTAGAATGATTTTTGCTTCAAAAAAATTGGAACTTGGGGGCTGGAGAGATGATGGCTCAGAGGTTAAGTGCACCAGCTGCTTTTCCAGAGGTCCTGAGTTCAATTCCCAGCAACCACATGGTGGCTCACAACCATCTGTAATGAGATCTGGCACCCTCTTCTGTATACATAATAAATAAATAAATCTTAAAAACAAGAGAGAGAGAGAATGAATTAAAAAAAAAATTGGAACTTGGTTTAACAGAGAAAACCTGAGTGTAAATACTTTAATTGATACAGTTTATATCATCACAAGACAAAATTTCCAAAAATTTAAAGTAAACACACACTTTATTTTTACAGAGATTTGCCGCAGTATGGACAGAAGCAGTGGCAGTCCTACTTTGGAAGAACTTTTGATGTTTACACCAAACTCTGGAAATTCCAGCAACAGCATCGGTAAAGAGTTTCATAGCTTAAAGGGAGTAAAGATGCATTGTATAATTGTATATTAGCTATAGTTCTGACCATGAACAAATCTAGTGTTTTGTTTTGTTCTTTTGTTTGTTTGTTTGTTTTTCATAGTGGGGGGGGGGGTCAGAGGATTACTTGCTAGAATCAGATCTTGCCTTCCACTGTCGGGTTCTGCAGATTGACTCATCTTGCCAGCTGAGTCTCAGAGCTTTTAAAATAACATATTTCAGTGCTTCTTGACCTTTTGGTTAAGAGCAAGTGTAGAGTAATATATATGTATGTCCCAAATGAAAAAAATTTTTTTTTCTGTTTAAGATTTTTAATGTGTTCTCTGATTTTTAATGACGATGTTTGCATGGAAGGGTCTACTCCTACTTGTACCTGGGAAGGTGATCTGTGGTTTTATTCTAAAACACATTCTGAAATGTGAGTGGTTAGCTGTCCATACTGTTTGGGAAGAAAGTGTTACATATTTTCTTTTTTTGAGATGGGATCTCACTATGTAGCCCTGGCTGGCCTAGAACTCTGTAGACCAGCCTGGTCTCAAGCTCACTGAGATCCATCTGCCTCTTGTCTCCCAAGTGCTACTTTTATTGTTTTGTTTTGGGTTGGTTTTTGTTTTTGTTTTTGTTTTTTGTTTTTTTTTTTTTTTGTTGTTGTTGTTGTCTTTTTTTTTTTTTGGTTTTTTTTTTTTGAGCTGAGGATCGAACCCAGGGCCTTGTGCTTGCTAGGCAAGCGCTCTACCACTGAGCTAAATCCCCAACCCCAAGTGCTACTTTTAAAGATGTGCTCCCCCAGGCCTGGTGAAAGTATAGACAACTCAGACTACTTTGTTTTCTCTCTCTCTCTCTCTCTCTCTCTCTCTCTCTCTCTCTCTTTCTTTCTTTCTTCTTTCTTTTGATATTGGGTCTCATTTCATTATCCAGGTTGGCCTAGAAACCCACTGAGAACTCAGGGCTGGTCTGAAACTTATATCAGTCCTCTTGCCTCAACCACCTCACGACTGACTTTTGCCTTAGCCTACTGAGTAGTGGGATTACAAATGTGAACCATTGCACCATATTTTCAGTAGACTTTTTTTTTCCCAAGATAGGGTTTCTCTGTGTAGTCCTGGCTGTCCCTGGGACTCTCTGTAGACCTGGCTGGCTGAAACTCACAGAGATCTGCCTGCCTCTGTCTCCCAGTGCTAGGATTAAAGGTGTGTGCCACCAGTAGACATTTAATAAATATTTTTTTTAGCTGGGTGTGATAGTGCACACCTATAATTCTAGTACTTAGGAGGTGGAAATAGGATCAAGAGTTCATGGTTATCCTCAGCTACACAGATAGGCCAGCCTTGGCTACATGAAATCTTTTCCCCAAATCAATTGAGGCTGGAGAGATGACTTAGTAGGTAAAGTGTTTGTCTTACAAATGTGACACTGTAATCGCAGCAATCATGTGGTGAAATGGGAAGCAAAGACAGAAGAATCCCCAGCTAGCCTGCGTGTACAGTGGTGACCAAGAAGGTGAGAGGCTATCATCTGACTGCCACACTTGAGCTGTGGCATACACACCTGCAGTCACACAATCACTTGCCCATGCACAAATATGAATGCACAGATTGTATATACATATACACACAAAGACATAACACAAATCAATGAACTTTTTAAAATGTAGTTGAATGATTATGTTGAAATCTTATAATTCATAAGCTATATAAATTGGATGATATTTTATCATTTGAATTTACACAACTGGTTCTTTTTGAAATTTATATTTTGTTATTTCTATTTTTTGTCTCCTATCCAGACAAGTCTTGGACAATCGGTATGGCTTGAAGCGGTGGCAAATAGGGGAAATTGCTTCCAAGATTGGGCAGCTGTATTACCACTATTAGTAAGTGATTTATGCATGGAAAGAAGAAAGTGTTTCTTTGGCTAAAAGAATATGTAGGAGAGAGGACAGTGAGTTATGTACGGGATTTTGTTGAGGCCAGATGGATCAAGATGGTGCCATGCAATGGCCTTGTATAAATTCAAGCAGTGTTATTTATGTCAGGTGTTCTCTTCAGTAACTCATTTGGTCAGACCTGGGGAATTTGATCTTGTTTTTTTAATGATGAATATTAAATAGATGTATTGTTTTTAGAACTTTTTAAGTCTTGATGGTGTGAAGAGACATATAGCATGTATGTTTGAATGTTCACAGGATTCTTTAAACACTCATCCTAGTTGGCTATGTTTGAAAGGTTCTATGAGGTAAATTGACAGTTGTTTGCATCCCTAGAATAATAACATCTGTGTAGTCCTACCTTTGAGTGAAGGAAAGAAGAGATCTTTTACAAATGTAAATCTCAACACAAAGTAACATCAGTAACAAAAGACTTGGGTCTTTTAGAATTTAAAAGTTAAAAAAAAAAAAAAAAAAAAAAAAAGCTAGGGACACACCTTTAATCTCGGGTAGGCAGATCTCTTTGAGCTGGAGGTCCAGCCTAGTCTACAGAGTGAGTTCCAAGACAGCCAGAGCTACACAGAGAAACCCTGTCTATAAAACAAAACAAAAAGATAAGAAAAACCCTCATTTTCCTGGTGTTGACGTCACACTCAGAGTCCCGCCACTAAAATCCCTCTTTGCTAGAACAAGATCTTAAAATCCCTTCGTTATAGTGCTGAGAATAAGTGACTGTTGGAGTGTTCATCCTTGGAGAAGACATGTATGCCATCCCTCCAAGACTCAGGGAACAGGAATTATGGAAGAGGGGACAGAAAGATAGTACCAGCCTGTAGATAGGGAGAGAGGCTGGGACATGCCATCTTGCCCCGGCCAGCGGGGTGTCAACGGGGCCACCAATCCTGTGGGAGAGAATGGAAGGACAGGGCGACACAAAGAGACAGCAGCAAGACAGTGTTCTGATCAAGCCGCCAATCTTTATTGTTCTCCACATGGCTTATATAGCATAAGGGGGGAAGGGGCAGGAAGGAGGGAAAGGGAAAAGGGGCGTGTAGAACATGGAAGGGGTGCAAGACGTGTGAGGCAGATAGTGCACCTGCAAGATATCGGCTAAGGTCACTGGTCAGGGGCAGTATATTCTGTTGCTAGGCTGCCTGACCCTGGAATGCTCTTTATCTTCGGTTGTCATGGCACCTGACTGTGGGATGTTCTCTTACCTTGGGAGGCCTCTGGTTACTGCTCTGGGAAGGGGCTTATGAGTTGTTCTCTGGTCTAGCTAGTACTTTCTATGGTTCATGTTTGGTTCCTGACATCTTGGTCCCTAACACCATCTTATGGACAAGACACAGCCACTGTAATCATGAACCCTCAACAACTACAGATGTCTACACTGGATCTGCACTTAAAAGGGCCCATTAGCAGCCCCACCTTGATGAAAAAGTCAGGGAGCTCTACTCAATACTGAGCCATTTCCCACTGATAGTCGATCAGTACTGCAGTTGTGTATTTACTGTTAACCTTACCAGGCTCCCAGAGATAGTCCCTATCTAATGGTTGCATAAATGGCCCTGGTTAAACTAAATGGGTCACACAACAAAACCATGTCATGAATCTGGGAAAGAGACAGGAAGAAATAAGACTTAATGAGAATGGTAAGGTGAGAGAGAGGAAAGAGTAACCAGAATTGTTGTTTATTTTAATCTTTACTCTTTACTCTTTGGGGGCCTGCCACCCAGCTCCCAAATAAATACACACAGAGGCTTATTATTACTTATGAATGCCTGGGTTTAGCTTGGCTTCTTTCTTGCCAACCTTTCTTAACTTAAATTATCCCATCTACCTTTTGCCTGTGGGCTTTTACCTGTGGGCTTTTACCTTTCTTTATTTCTGTATATCTTTTCTTTTCTTCTTATTCCATGTCTGGATGTGTGGCTGAGTGGCTGGCCTCTTCATTTCTCACTCTTTGATCTCCCTCTCCCAAAATTTCTCCTCCTATTTTTTTTCTCTCTTCTTGCCAGCCCCACCTAGCCTTCCCTCCTGCCTTGCTATTGGCCGTTCAGCTCTATATTAAACCAATCAGGTGTTTTAGACAGGCACAGTAACACAGCTTCACAGAGTTAAACAAATGCAACATAAAAGAATGCAACACATCTTTGCATCATTAAACAAATACAACACACATGTAAATTGTCAAGGCATGAAGTAAATTTTTTAAAGTAAATTATTTTTGAAAGTTTCTTATTTATTTCTAATTTATTAGACATGCTAAACAGACTACATAGCTCACTAGCATCACTCAAAGAGTAGTCTGGGTTAGTAAGGAGGGAAAAGCTAAAGAAATGGGCCAAAGTTCAAATAATGGCTGCTTAGGGAGAGGTTATAGAAGGTCTAGAACTGGGAGCAGACATACTCAAGGAGAGTGCTGTTCTTTTGTAGAATGAGAATGACATGTGCTTTGGTTGGCTTCCAAAAAGCTTAGGAACAGGAAATACTTTATTGTTGCTATTGTTACTACACAATTGAAGGACAATATTAGTAATACTTTGTTGACTCAGAGTTAGGACATCCGCATCCTCCTGTGCAGAGTAGGACAATCTGGAACAAGTGTGTCTCATGAGGAATATATACATTTGGGTTATATTTAAATTTTTTTCTTATAGTTTACGAACATCTGAGACCAGCTATCTGAATGAGGCCTTCTCTTTCTACTCTGCGATCAGACAGAGATCATACTACTCTCAAGTTAATAAAGAGGACAGGTATGTGTCAGCTATGCTTTCAGAAAGGTGACAAGACATTCAGCATTTTAGTCCATGTGGAAATGGTACAAAAACAATACATTTCCTTTTATTACTCTGTCTGTGTGTCCATGTGCACATGTGAAGGTAAGAGGACAACTTGTAGGGAGGAGTCATTCTCTACTTCAACCAGAGGTTCTGAGAATCCACCTCAGGTCTTCGGGCAACTACTTTTATCCACTGAGCCATCTTGTCAGTCAGGCTGTTTCGTTATGACAGATATAGGTTGCACAGGTTTCATAGGGAAGAAAGGACTCTAAGCCTAGGCTTAACTAATGCCTTTGTTATTTCTAGCCCATATAGTCTTTTACTCCTATGTCTTCAAAAGCCTATTGACAAGTATTACATTCGACCAGAGAAAAGACTGCTAGTTTTCTTTGAATTTTCTTTTTTAAACCCACTACTGTGAAGTGTGACAAATGTCATTAGTCCTAGCCCTTGGGAGGCAGAGGCAGGTGGATCTCTATGTGTTGGAGGTTGGTAGGTCTACATAGTGAGACTGTCTCAAAAAAGTCCCAAAATACAAAAGCCCAATACTGTTTGGGCTACCTTGCCCAATTGACCACCACTATTTGCTTCATGGAGTCTTATAGAATTCATGGATTCCCAGTAGAAGTCTGTTGAATACTTGCCATACACATGAGACCTTGACAAGTGCTTGGGCAGGGCAAGATGTGTACGAGGTACTATCTGAAGATGGTCTTCTAATGAGGTTGTAGACACTGGGACAAGGCTGACTGGCAGCAGTCAATGAGGGTGCAGCTAGAGAAGAAATGGGATCTGCTGCAGGGTTTTATTGCATTTAAAGACTTAATTCCTCCCACCCACATGCCTGCTCACAACTATTCCTAACTCCAGTTTCAGGGGCTCCAATGCCGCCTTCTTATTTTTTCATGGACTAGGCATATACATGGTACACAGACATACATATAAGAAAAAAACTCATGAACATAAAATAAGTTTTGTTTTATTTTTTTCGAGACATTGTTTCACTACACAGCCCTGGCTGCCCTAGATCTCTCTCTGTAGACCAGGCTGGCCTGGAATTCACAAAGATCCACCTGCCTCTGCCTCCCGAGTGCTGGGATTAAAGGCATGCGCCACCACTACCCGGCTATTTATTTATTTTTGTGATCATATTTATTCCACTGTTTTGTTTATTCACTTAACTCATCTATATTTTAATTACTACTCCATCTGTAAGTCTATGAAGTAGAGATTTTTGTCTCTGTTTTTAATCATTGTCCTTTAGCATCGTCGCACTGTTTCTTTTTCTTTCTTTTTTGGGTTTGTTTTTTTTGGGGGGTGGGTTGTTTTGTTTTGTTGTTTATTTGATTTTTTTCAAGACAGGGCTTCTCTGTGTATCCCTGGATGTCCTGGAACTCAATCTGTAGACCAGACTGACCTCGAACTCAGAGATCTGCCTGCTTCTGCCTCCCAAGTGCTGGGATTAAAAGCGTCCCCCACCACCCAGCTATTTCTTATCATTTTAGATTTTAAATTTTTATTTTATATGTATGTTTGCCTGCATGTGTGTATGTGCACTTCATTCATGCCTCATGCCCAAGGAGGTCAGACGAGGGTGGCTCCCCTAGAACTGAAGTTACAGATTATTGTGAACCATATGGGTGCTTGAGATTGAACCTAGATCCTCTGCAAGAGAAAAAAGTTCTCTCATGCTGAGCCATCTCTCCAGCCCCATCATGACATTGTTTCTTATACACTTAAATTCCCCATAGATACTTGTAGAATGAACGAATATAAAATGATGACTCAATCAGTGTTTTAAAATGTATTTAAAAGGCTTTCGGGTTTTGATTTTGAGACATGATCTCGTGTACCCCAAGTTGCCTTGCACTCAGTAATTGACCTTGAACTCTTCCTGCCTCCACTGCTGAGTTGTGAAATTACAAGCACGTGCTACCCTGCCAAGCTAAGGCTGTGTGGTTTTATGTGGAAATTTTTATCTCTGTTCTGAAAATGGTAAAGTTTTAAAAGCCACCCAGAAGTCAAAACAGCATGTTTTCCATTTTAATATAATGATTGATTTCTCTTTTGTCCACTGTAGGCCTGAGTTGGTTGTTAAGAAACTCCGATACTATGCAAGATTCATAGTAGTTTGTCTTCTTCTTAACAAAATGGATGTTGTGAAAGATCTGGTAAAGGTAAAAAAGCTTTTTTGGGGTTTGTTTGTTTGTTTGTTTGTTTGTTTTGGTTTTTTTTTTTTTTTTTTTTTAATGAAGCAGTGTCTTGGTATATAACTCAGGCTAGTCTTGGATTTGTAATCCCTGTGAATCAGTCTCTCTAGTGCTGAGATTATAAATGTATTTTAAAATAACTATAATCCAGCCAGGTATGGTACTGCATGCTTTTAATCCCAGCACTTGGGAGACAGAGACAGCCCTTGCTGCCCTGGATCTCATGTAATCCAGGCTATCTGTAAATTTGACAGTCTTCCTGCCTCAATTTTGAGGCTTGGCGGCAAACTGATCCTGGATCAGCATGGCCCCCATGATGGGGCATATCCCTTAGACATCAGCTTAGTCACAAGTAGTGGCCTAGACTCTGACATCCACAGGGCCCTCAGTGCTATCAGGAGCCGAGGACGCAACACAGACCCCCACAGCTGTATCAGGGTCACAGACCAAGTCATGGTCCTTGGCCGCACCCCAGGCTGAGACATCACCATGACCCTGGTTAGCAAGCAGGGCATCTACCTCAGCCCATTTCTCACCACCCTCTCTTCTTCAGATCTGCCTCTCTCCCCTGCACATAAATTGTACTGCCCCACAGTCTCTCTCCCATTTTGCCATTCACCATAATGGTACCCAGCGCCAGAGGTGGTGGGCTCATGGGTGTAATTCTTCCCACCCCAGGTAGATCTGGGGTAGAACTGTCAAAATTAAAATTTTTTATATCCATTTATTTATTGTGTATGAGTGCATATGCAGGCATAATAATACATAGGCATCAGGTCAGAGGACAACATGTAGGAATTGGTTCTCTCATTTTACTGCTTGGGTTCCATGGATTGAACTCAGGTTGTTAGGCTGGGTGGCAGGGACATTTACCTGCTGAGCCATCTCACTTGCCTTTTTATAGAGATTTTTAACAACCCCTTTTCTTTGTGGTATTTCTAATACCAGGAATTGTCTGATGAAATTGAAGATTATACTCATCGCTTTAATACTGAAGATCAAGTAGAGTGGAACCTGGTGCTTCAAGAGGTGGCAGCATTTATTGAGGTAATTTCTTTTTCTTTCTTTCTTTCTTTCTTCCTTTTCTTTCTTTCTTTCTTTCTTTCTTTCTTTCTTTCTTTCTTTCTTTCTTTCTTTCTTTCTTTTTTTGGTCAAGACAGGGTTTCTCTGTATAACAGCCCTGTCTATCCTGGAACTCGATTTATAGACCACATTGGCCTCAAACTCAGAGATCCACCTGCCTCTGCCTCCCAAGTGCTGAGATTAAAGGCGTGCTTCACCATGCCCAGCCTATTGAGGTTTTTTGTTTTTTGTTTTTTTTTTTTTTTTTTTTTTTTTTTTTTTGGTTTTTGGTTTTTGGTTTTTCAAGACAGGGTTTCTCTGTAGCTTTGGAGCCTGTCCTGGATCTCACTCTGTAGACCAGGCTGGCCTTGAACTCACAGAGATCCGCCTGCCTCTGCCTCCCAAGTGCTAGGATTACAGGTGTGTGCCACCATCCCCGATGAGGTAATTTCTTGAGAGAAAGGTTGTCACAATCACAGGTAGGGAAATGACTGTGTTGTGTGTTTATGGTGTATATGTGACTTTGAGAAGAACAAATAACAGTGATATTCTATGTTGTCCTTAATGTGCTTCTTTTTTCTTCAGGCGGACCCTGTGATGGTGTTAAATGATGATAACACCATTGTTATCACATCCAATCGCCTCGCTGAAACAGGAGCTCCATTGCTGGAGCAAGGCATGATTGTGGGACAGTTGTCTCTAGCTGATGCACTCATTATTGGTAATTGTAATAATCAGGTAAAGAACTGTGAAGGAATTAGGCTTAAAATTCACTTTGAAAATGTTAGTTTTGTGCATCATGGGATTTTTTCCCTTGTAAAATCCTAATATCTGTGAGGAATGGTTAAATCCATTATACCATGTTTGGATACATAATATTGATTTTGACATTGTTGAGAAAGAATTTTTAATGACATAGGAAGATGCTTATTAGTTTATTAATTTACCACTGAGCTACATCTCCAGCCCAGTCAGTATTTATGAAGCATCAGTCACATCTCCAGAGTGTGTGTGTGTGTGTGTGTGTGTGTGTATGTATCAAAAAAGACTTAAGTGCCTTCACTGATGGATCTTCCTGTTCACCTGTAAAAACAATTATTAACAAAATAACTACTTAGATAATATAATTTCAACAGATGTGGGAAAGGAGAGGTGTGCTGTTCTGATGTCTGGTATCAGGGGATTTGAGCTAGTTTGAGAGATGATGGGGTGTTTTCTGAGAAAGTACTTTGGTTAAGTACTTTACTAGAGAATAACAAGTTGTCCAGAGTAAGCATGCCAAGCAGTAGTAACAGCTGTGTTACTGAGCCTGGTGGCCTATGAAGATGAGACACTGGTAGAAGGCTGCACTTGGGAGAGAACAAGAAGCACAGGAAAAAGCCAGGAAGGTTGTCTTTTCCCAAGTCACAGGAAATAGCAAAGGCCCAAGGCAAGAACAGGAGCTGGTGAAGGCTGCATTTTGAGAAGGTAGTTTTTCATTAACTGTTTTATTATTTTTTTTTTTTTTTAGTTTTTAGTTGTCAGACAAAGTAATAGGTTTCATTATGACACTTGCATATGTACATATAGACAAATGTAGATACAGCAACATACTTTGCTGCTCTTCACCCACCTCCCCTGGAGAGGATCGTCTTGGTTGTAATTGTACAGAGTAGATTGAAGACACAATGGAGTTGGCCGAGAAGTTAGGAAGCTCACAGGAATCTCAGTGGGTGGTATTATTTCCTTGTGCTACAGGAACAGAGGTAATAATAGATCTGCAAGGCTGGTTCCCACAGATACTTAGAAGGTACAGCATTGATATGTCATGGCACATGGAAGGAAAGAAAGGTGACCTTTATATTTTGCCTTATTGTACGGCATGTATATATGCTATAAGCTGTTCCTTGGGTGACCCTGCTTCCATGGTTTGGCCTAGGAAAAAAATCCACCTGTTAAGAATTAGAGAATAATTAAAGTGCTAGTGAGGGCTGGAGATGTTGCTCAATTGGTAGAGTGCCTACCTGCTCATAAAGCCCTGACTACCAGCCCCAAAGCTACAAAAATGGGGTCTGGTGGCATACAACTGTAACCCCAGCACTGTGTAAGATGGAGCAGGAAGTCACCTTTGGCTGGAGAGACCCTTTCTTTCTTTCTTTCTTTCTTTCTTTCTTTCTTTCTTTCTTTCTTTTTTTTAATACTTATTTATTATGTATACACCATGTATGACTGCAGGCCAGAAGAGGGCACAAGATCTCATTACAAATGGTTGTGAGCCACCATGTGGTTGCTGGGAAATGAACTCAGGACCTCTGAAAGAGCAGTCAGTGCTCTTAACCTCTGAGCCATCTCTCCAGCCCCCAAGACCCTTTCTTAAAAAAAAAAAAATACAAAAGAAAAACACAGGTTAGGGCTGGAGTGTAAGGAGCTGAAGAACTGAAGGGAGTTGAGCCAGTACTGAGAACAGTGCTGCCTGGCATTCAGGATTAGACAAAGGTCAATAAGGCTTGAAGTGTGGAATGTATGTGCTCTGCTGATGTGACAGTAGGTTTTAATAGTGGTAGCTCTGTTTGATGTGATGGCACACACCTATAATCGAAACTCTTGGGATTGCAGAAGCAGGAGTATTGCTGTAAGTTAAGGCCAGCCTGGGCAATGATCTCTAGCAAGGCTTTTTTTTTTTTTTTGAGACTGCATCTCACTATGTAGCTCTAGCTGTCCTAGAACTCTTTATGTAGACCAGGCTGGCCTTGAACTTCGCATTGCAAATGCTGAGAATAAGGGCATGTTTGAACTGAGCCTTGCCTCTGCTTCTCAAGTGCTGAGATTAAAGGCATGTGCCACCATGCTCAGCAAGACCCTGTCTTTAAAAACAAAAGAATAACCAACAGACCACCTCAGAAATAGGAAAATAAGAAAATGTAATTGTGCGATGTTTGGAGTTTGTTCCTTAGAACACAAAAAAAGCTAAGTGTTGTGGCACATGCCTATTATCACAGCCCTTGGAAGGCAGAAGTAGGTGTTTAAGCCATCCTCTCCAAACAAATAGGAAAAAAGAATGAGTGAGGCTGCTAGCGTTGGTTTTGTCCTGAAGAGTACTCTCAGTTATCTCCTCTTTGACAATGAAAGGACAGAAAGCCAGGTTGTTGTCTCCTTGCTGTGATCTAGAACTTGTTTCATTCTCATGTAGGTGGTGGGTTATGAACAATTTGGGGCTGTGGTGCAGTTTTAAAAGTTTTGGAAATTCAGTGGTGTGTTGAAATGTTAAATGTTTTTAGAAATACCTGTATTAATGATTTCGATTGATAATTTTTTTAATTTCTTTTTATTCTGTGAAATTTTGGATGAGGAGAAACAGTTTTGCTGATCAGCTAAGAGATAATAAATGGGATTAGGGTGTGGCTTAATGGTAGAGCACTTGCCTAGCATGCATGAGGCCCCTAAGCCTGATCTCTAGCACTGTACTATGTATGTATGAATGAGGTACATTTTTGTTTTGATTTTAGAGACAGGGTCTCTGTGTAGCCCTGGCTGTCCTAGAACTCTCTTTGTAGACCAGGCTAGCCACAGACTCAAAGAGTCTGCCTCTGCCTCTGCCTCTGCCTCCCCAGTGCTGGGTTTAAAGGCATGTGCCACCACACCTGGTCAGGTACAGTTTTGAAACTTCAGTCAATAATCTTTGTAAACAAATACCTTACCTAAAACATTTCTGTTTTATTTTATACCAAGCAGATACTTTATAAGCCTCTCCTCTGTCATCACATGTTCCAAGATCTTCTGTATAAGTGTCATTGAAAATAGAGAAGGATGCACTTTTTTTTTTTAATGTTCATTGTTTTGCCTGCATGTATGTCTGTGTAAGGGTGTCAGAAGCTTTGTAACTGGAGTTACAGACAGGTGTGAACTGCCATGTAGGTGCTAGGAATTGAACCCAGGTCCTCTGGAAGAACCTCCAGTGCTGCTAAGCCATCTCTCTAACCTCATGAGAGAAGGATGCACTCTTAAATGCTGTGTAGTGCCAAACATTTGAAGAGATTATAAAGTATGAAACCAGACATAGCTCAGCTTAAGCAAATATTACCATGTTTTATAGGACTGTTTTTGTAACTTTTGTTGCTTTTTAAAATCCATTTGAGGAAACTGATGCATTATGAGCAACATAAACACTGTTAATTATACAAAGCAGATAGTGAGCGTAGGAGTGTCACTGCACATTTCTTTTGCCACATTTGCCTTTTGAAAGTCTTGTAATTAAATGTTCAAGAATAAAATATGAGCTGTCTCCTAGCTTGGTGGCATAACCTTTAATCCCAGGACTTGGGAAGCAAAAGCAGGTGGCTCTCTCTAAGTTCAAGGCCATTGTGGTCTACATAACAGGTTCCAGGACAGCCATGGAAACATGGTAAGAACCTATCTCAAACAAACAAAAATCCCAACCCACCATAGACAAAGAACAACAGGCAACTAAGGAAAGCTAACTCTAGAAGAATACTCCTCCTCAGGGGTATACTTCCTAATTGTTTATCCAATACCAAGTGGTCAGCTGTGAAATCATATACATATAAGTAGCACTAAATGGACTGAGCAGGTTATATTTATCTATTTAGATGCACACACATAAACACATATGCTAATAGCAGCTAAAGAAAAAGAGGCCATGATTTCAAGAAGGAACAAGGCAGTTGGTACATGGGTTTAGAGGGTTTAGAGGAAGGAAAGGGAAGGGGAGAAAGATATAACTTCTATTTTAAAAACTGATATATATATTAAAAATCAGCTGTTATTAAGTATACTTGAAAATCAAGAGTAATGTGATTAAAGACCAGAAGTTTAGCTGGAAGATAGTGCCCCGTACCTTTAATCCCAGGACTGGGGAGACAGAGATAAGTGGATCTCTGTAAGTTCAAGGCCAGCCTGGTCTACAGAGCTAGTCCCAGGATGGCCAGGGTTACACAGAGAAACCCTGTCTTGAAAAAAATGTAAAAAACAAAAAAAAGATCAGAAGTCTGCTTATTACGTTAATGATCAGGTAATATTTTTCTTTCAGGTTAAATTCAGTGAATTAACTGTTGACATGTTCCGGATGTTGCAAGCCTTGGAGAGGGAGCCAATGAATTTAGCATCCCAGATGAATAAACCAGGAATACAGGTGACCTTCTGCCCACATTTGCCAGAGTGGTAGCTCTTACTGCTTCTTCTTCTCTCACATTTGTAAATAAAGAATTCTCTCAAGCCAGCCATGGTTGCCTCACATCTGTAAGGCACACTGGGTGGCTGAACAGGGGAATTGCTGCCAGTTAGAAGCCTGCCTGGTGAGGCAGTGAGTTCCTGTGGCAAACAAAAAGAGTGCTTGCTAAGACAGAAAAATGAAGCACAGTCACAGACACAATAATATGAGGACATTTGATTTAAAAAAAAAAATAGGAACTGTTGACCCTGATAACTCAGCTGTCACATACTACTTATGCATCATTTTGGGTATGTCACCATAGGAATCAGCTGACAAGCCCACCAGACGAGAAAACCCCCACAAGTATCTGCTCTACAAACCAACCTTCAGCCAGCTATATACTTTCTTAGCAGCATCTTTTAAGGTATGTCTGGCCCAGTCCTTTCTTGTACAGTGAGGAAAGTGTGCTCATGGTGGACTTGGTCACTCTTCAGATGTCTGACTTAAAGTGTTTAGTAATCTATGAACATGTACAAGTGCTGTTCCAGTAGTGATTCTGACCCCCTTGCTGTTTGGGGAATAGTAGATGCTGATGATGTCAGTAATTTTTTTTTACCATCAATCAGAGACTATTGGTTAATTCTCTCCCTTTCAGATTTTTATTACTAAACAACTTTAGGCTTAACACTCAATGAAAAACTGAAGAATGAGAACAGAATGTATAGCATTCATATGCTCAGGCAGCTCAGTGAGACATTGTTAATATCTGAATTAGATAAATGTGGTAAATGCCTATAATCCTACATTTGGACAGGAGTTGAAACCCTCTTTCTTGGACCACACAGTAGCAAGTTCAAGGACAACCTGGATATGTCAGTACACAGAAAGATTGAGGCCATACAGCCTCAAAAAAAAAAAAAAAAGAGTGATGAGAATTAGGTGGTATCTTCCCACAGTTTATATAGAGGAAGGTGTGGAGGGGAGTTTGCCCCTTTTTTATCCCTAGTGGAGTCTTTCTCTCTCCATTTCATGTTTTCAGAGAACATGCTTTAACATATGGGTAGTTGCAAGTAGAAAATGTGTTCACAGCTTTGGGTAACAGTTATGCAGTATAGATTATACTGAATCTTTACCATATGATTTTAAGTTAGAACAAGTGGGAATATGATAATTCTCTTGGAAATAATAGTAGTTATTAAATGATATCCTTTTCCCCACAACCTTAAACTGCCCTGAACTTTAAATAAAACTGTATTGTTTTTTCTGTCTGTGGTTTTGTGTGTGACTTTCTTTCATTTCAGGAGCTGCCTGCCAATAGTGTGCTTCTGATTTACCTGTCAGCCACTGGTGTTTTCCCCACAGGTCGTTCTGATGGTGAAGGTACAATAAAGGAATGCTCCCACCGTGAGCAGGGCTTGAATTCTCTCTATTTTCTACAAGACAGTGGCCCACAGCCCAGAGACCACCTCAAGCTTTCTAGAGAAGTGTCCAAATTTAAAACCTGGTCTGCTTGTTTAGTGACAGTGTTGAAAAGAATGTGCTTAACTCTCCACATTCAACTATTATTCCTTGAAGTCCAAATATCCTGAAATAGTACATAGATCAAATTCATACTTTGCTATCAAATTTATCAAAACCATCATACGTAGATTTATACATATGCAGTTTGATATTTGACATTGTAAAGAACTATGAAATCTACCAACCTATTTATTTGACATCATTGATCATTGTAAGCTTTTAATACATTTGGGGATCTGGTCAGAGGCAACATTATGGCCAAAAGTCTTAGTAGAAATCAGTATACTTTTGTAACTGTGAAAGTTCAAGTCCTTGTTACGATTTTATTTTCAATCCTTTTTATTTTGTTTCTATGGATTCAGTCCATGCAATATTGGGATGCTGTTTCAGAGTAAAACCTAAAACATATGTCAGAACATATGAGCTCAGAAATTGTTCAGACTAGATGAGCAACTTAGATGTAAATGAAGGAATTACATCTTTGAAGAAAAATAGTTTAACATTTTCAACATTTTCCTCCTCATCTGTCTGTTGGAATTGGCATTCCTTTATAAAATGCATGACCCACCATCTTCCTTGCATGACCTACAAAGTAGTAAAATGTTACAGTGAAAATAAAACAGGGCAAATCTCTATAGTCTTTACATTGCAATGATGTTTTAAAGGGCTATAATCCACATGTGATGTGAGGGAATGGGGTGTGGTGGAATACTAACGGGCAGATACAAGGGAGGGAGAAGACAATCACACCTGCCTTAGTTCTTATTAATCACTTTATATTTAAATAACTCTTGTTTGAAAACATGTTATTAAAGAAGCTATTCTGGGTCTAAATTAGAGTATTGACCTCTTATTTTGCTTTTGTAATTAATATAGGTATTAACTAAATGATCCTTTCTCAGAGATTATCTGAACATTCATAGTCACTGTTTAACTTAGACAAGGGTTAGCTAACTCTTATGACCAGTGGGGAAAGGCTAACATGTAAACCATAATTAAAGAGGTTTATAATAGTAAAATAGTGTATTTTTCATGTACTGGAATTTGGCAGAATATTTCATAAAAATAAAGTTTTGTTAATCAGAATTTTCAAGTTTAATTCTAATTTTTCTTTTTTTAAAGATTTATTTATTTATTATGTATATAGTGTTCTGTCTGCATGTATCCCTGCAGACCAGAAGCAGGCAACAAATCTCATCAGGGATGGTGGGAGCCATGTGGTTGCTGGGAATTGAACTCAGGACCTCTGGAAGAGTAGCCAGTGCTCTTAATTGCTGAGCCATCTTTCCAGCCCTCTAATTTTTATGTCTTACATTTAGTACTTAATTTAAAATAATATTTTCTGGATGAGGTACAATAGTGTGCCCCTGTAATGCTAGTTACTCGGGATGCTAAAGCAGGAGGATCACTTAAGCCTAGGAGCTCAAGACCAGCCTGTGCAACATGATGAGAGCCCTGAATCCTGAATCCGTAGATTGGGGGGGGGGGGGGGGGTAGGGAGCGAGATTGCAGTTTGCAGTTAGCAGCTTTCTTTGTAAGGGTAAACCAGAGACTGAAATTTTGTTTGCAGTGTAAATGTTATTTTAAACATCCCAGGTCTCCATCCCTTTTTACCACCCAAATTAATGGGATGCTGTTAGATTCTTGGTTTTGTTGTTGCTGCTGGGTTGTTTGTTTGCTTTTTGTTTGTTATTTTTGTTTTGTTTTGTTTTTGTCAGAGTCTGTCTGTGTAGCCCTGGCTGTCCTGGAGCTCACTATGTCGTGTAGACCAGGCTGGCCTCAAATACAGAGATCCACCTGCCTCCGTCTCCTAAATGCTGGGATTAAAGGGGCATGCCACCATTCCTGGCTGTAGATTCTTATTTTGTTTCTCATTATATTCTATTTGAAAAGCAGGTAAATATTAAGTGATTTTTTTTAAAGCATTGAAGTAGGCAATGTGCTGAAATCATGAAAGTACTGTGTTATATTAAAATATTAAATTTAAAGATTATTTAAATGTTTTGTGCTTATCTTACACTTGTATCAAAGGGAGATTCACTGGTACTCTTGCATCTGAGCTTCAGATCGGTCTGTGTTACCCTCTAGTTGAGTTCTAGGTTTCTTCTCTTTGTTCTTTAGGTCCTTACGACTTTGGAGGTGTACTTACTAATAGTAACCGGGACATTATAAATGGAGATGCAATCCACAAACGAAATCAGTCCCACAAGGAAATGCACTGGTACATATTCTAGTGTCTCTTTTTATTCTAGGGTTAAAAACTCCTTAAATATTAAGAGAAATGGAGACTTCATTTTGCTACTGGACAGGTTCCCATAGACTACTGTTGATAGCAATTATTTGTGTTCTTTTGTGAAAGCTTGCTCTTTCTCTAGCACAGAACCATCTTTAGAATTTCTATAGCTGAAAGAGAAAATTCTCCTTTTAGTGAACAGTTGGCTTGTCAGATAATACTTTATGTTTAATATCAACTGTTGAACTGTTCATACTGAAAAATGGATAAAGGAGGAGACCAGGCCTGTGCATATTTCAAATTCTTCATGCCTTAGCTAAAGTTTCCCCAAGTCACATATGTTGCTCACCTTAGTTTTAAATCATTTATTTTAGAAAATGTCACACATACATGAGTAGTACATGCACAGCATCACTAATCATCTGAGAAATGCAAATTAAAAGCATGAGAAGTTAATACTTAGCATCTGTTAGGAGAGTTGTTGCAAAACACAAGTGTTGTTGAGGATATGAGCAGAGAGCCCTTGAAGACTGTTGTGAGAATATCATTGGATTGGTACAATTATTATGGAAAATGGTATGGGTTTTCCTCTAAAAGATAAAAATAAGAGCCAGTGAGATAGCTAAGCAGGTGAGTGCACTTGCCACTAAGCTTGATGACCTGAGTTCAATCCCTTACACCTACAGGTTAGAAGTGAACTAAATCTCTACAGGTTGTTCTCTGACCTCCATGTCAGCACTGTGGTGAAGGTGTATGGTGGGTGGAGGGTGGAGGAAGAAAGAGATCACACGCACTAGGTAGATGGATGGACGGACGGATGGACAGATGGATAGATAAATGTAAATAAGTTTAAAATAGACTAAGTATGATGGCATATACCTCTGATCCTAGCATTTACAAGTACAAGACAGTCTGGGTGGGCTACATAGCAAAGTCATTCATGTCTCCATCTTTAACAGATGAATAAATAAATACATAAATAAATTTGAACTAGATAGCTGGGGAGATAGCTCAACAATTAAAGCCCTTGCCACACAAACAAGAGAACCAGAGTTTGGATCACCAGAACCCATGTAATTGTTGGGTGTGTGTGTTGGCCTGGGGTGGAGGAGAGGAAATTCAAGCAGTAAGCTGGTTTGCCAGACTACACATCTCAGCAACCTCTGAGTTTGACTGAAAGGCTACCTCAAATAATAAGGTAAAAAGTGATTTAAGACGATTCCTTACATTAACCTCAGGTCTCCATCATGTCCAACACACACATACAACACACTACAAAGAAGAAGAAAAATAGACTTTAAAGCGGTAACCCCATTTCATGGTCTATCTCTAAAAGAAATGAAATTATGTCACTTAGTACACTATCTAAACTAAATGTCTGCACCCCATATTCATTACGTTACTCACAAAAGTCAAGATTTAGAAATGACGTATTGATACTTGGCCATACAGTTATAAAATTCCTCACTGTTATTTTTCTGTAGCCTTCATCCTGGAGATCTCTATCCATTCACAAGAAAACCCCTGTTCATCATCGTGGACTCCTCCAACAGTGTTGCCTACAAGGTGAGTCCTTGGAGAGCTGGTGTTCATGCCAGGTATATAGTAGTAACCCCAGGGTCCCCATTCTAACATGTACCCTTTTATTTTGCTTTGTTTTACTTACTTAATTTTACAGTTTGTATTTAGTGTTTCTTTTCTTTTGAGGTTGTGCATGCTAGTCAGGATCTGATGGTATGAATAGAAATAAGAAGAAATGCATGAATGGACTCTCAGTGGAAAATACTAAATGCTCCTGCAGAAAAAAAAAAATTTCAAGATTTCCAAGATCTCTGGTGGAAGGTTTATTTTTGTTATATGACTGACCCAGAATGTTTTCCTTTACAGAGCTAGAGATAATATGGGTGGCTTATTTTCTAGTTTTTAAACACTTTTCACTTCTGCACACCTAACTGTTAGAGTTTAAATGAAATTCCCTCTCATATATTACATAGTAATGATCTTGATTATTAACAATTTTACATATGCTTTGTTTTTCCGTGATTGAGTCTGAATGTTGGAGTAAGTGACAGTGGTTTAACCAGGAAGTGCTTTTGCAATGTTTTGATACTGAAACAAATCCTCAGGGTCTTGAGAGATGGCTCAATGGTTAAGAGCACTGACTGCTCTTCCAGAGGACCTGGGTTCAATTCCCAGCACCTGCATGGCTGCTGACAACTGTCTGTAACTCCAAGGTCTGACACCCTCACACAGAAATAAAAAGAAAGAAGAAACAAACAAATCCAGAGCAACTAAAAAAGCACCAGCAGTGAAACACTTTGACATCACTAGAATTCAAGCTGTAATCATTTATAATAAAGCAAAACAGGCTTTAGCCTCTTTTGTGTCTTGTTAGGATGTCTCATTAGGGAAAAGCATGTCCACACTGGGCTGGGTGCTTGTTTCTGTTCCTGAAAATTCCACTACTGAATGGAGAAGCAAACATTAGTTTATTCTATCATGGCAGTGGAAATGGCTGGTAGCCAAGAATGGTGACCCAACATGTATGTTTTCCATTTTCTCATGTTTAGTTTCATTTTAAAAATAAAACATGAATTCTAAGAGCATATAACTCACCCTAAAATTTTTAGCATGTTTCTTGCTACCCATTTTGTTAAGTTCAATGTTAGATTTTTTTTTTTTTTATTTTTAGCAAACATATCTGTCCTTTCTTAATTTGTGTATTTGTATATATCTGCTGGATGGTAGGAAGGATGGGGAGCTACTAAAGGAAGGCCAGAGCAGGATTGGTGAGAATTCAGGGCAGCTTGGGCTACAGAATGAGTCCCTGTCTTGAAACAAAAATATCTAGACAAGAAGGTCCAGCATATAAATACATGAATTACTTGTACATAAAAGTTCTTTAAGAATAGAACAGAAACAGAAAAATGTGTGGGGGGGGGGGGGATCAATGGAGTAATTCAAGAAAATGAGCAGCTTCCATACTGAAAGAATTCACCAATAGCAGTTCAAAATACACCCAGATCATTGCCCTGCCTTTTTCTTTGCTATAGATACAACCAGAGAAATATAATACACACATACATACATGCACATACAATAGGCATATATAATTGCCTTTTTCTCATGTTTGAAATAGCTTCTCATATTCTTGAGTACGTAAGTGATTATTTTCATTTTGTTTGTATGTGATACAACCCAGGGCCTCATCATGATAGGTGAATGCTTTACCTAGCTATACTTCCAGCCACAGAAGTCATCTTATATTCTGCTTTGCTCTGTGCTGAGTTGTCTCTGTCTCTTGTTTTTTGGTGGTGGTGGTGGTGGTTTTTTTTGTTTTGTTTTGTTTTTTGTTTTTTGTTGTTTTTTTTTTTTTTTTTTTGAGAGACAGTTTCTCTGTGTAGCTTTGGTGCCTGTCCGAGAACTCGCTCTGCAGACCAGGCTGGCCTCAAACTCATAGAGAGATTTGCCTGCTTCTGCCTCCCAAGTGCTTGGATCAAAGGTGTGTACCACTACCTTCTGGCTTGTGTCTGTTTCTTTTTGCCTTTTATATGAGACCTTATTCAGAGTACCATAACCCTTGCTTGTCTGGTTCTGTTTTAGAATGGAAGCAAGAAACTAGGTGAGTGGATGTGACTTGTCATATTTAAGATGGATTATTTAGTTGGATGGTAAACGCTTACGTCAGGTCATTAGGTCTTCCTTTATGCTTACATCATATTTATCAGATAAAACCCATTATTCTACCTAGAATATAAAGTTCTGACTATCAGCATATGTATAATTTCCCTGATGTGTGCACTGTGGCTGTTTGGATACATAAATGTTTTTCTTCCCCTGCCTCACATTTAAGATTCTTGGTAAATACATAAGGAATCCTTATGCTAAGGATTAAATGTCCTGTGTAACTCTGCTTCCTGATTCCAAATTCCTGTTCTTTCCATTCTTGGAAAAAGAGGAGCTTTGCATGTTCATATGAGCTTCCTGGTAGGAGGAAGTTATTGATAAACCAAGATCTGTGTGATAGCTATGACCCATATTTTGTCTAACATGTTTCCATTAGTGTTAAAGTGGGCACATCGATTGGCTTTCTCTGTGGTAATGTAGCATTTAAATTAGCTGGTAATTTAGCCTAGATTCCTTGTTACCTTTGAGGTCTTTACATAATTTATTCATTTTGTTTACTGGGGAGCTCCCTGTATCTGCCACTTGCATCCGTGTCCAAATGTGATCTTCAGGGAGACAGGGCTTTTCTGTTTTGTTTAATATCCTATCTTTAGCATCTGAGAAAGAGTCTGCTCCATCTCCTCAATGAGTATTTATTGAAGATAGACCTTTTAAATGGATACTATATCTATTGATGTAAGTTAATGTTGGAGGTTTTATTCTGTTTCATTTTGAGACAGTCTTGCTCTGTAGATCAGTTTGGCCTTGAACTTGAGATCCTCCATTCTTAGCCTCCCACGTTATAGGTATGAATCACCAAGCCTTACAGTTTGACACAATTTTTAACTTACCAGTTTTTAAAAGTGTGTGTGTGTGCATGTGTGTGAGAATATATACCACATATGTATGGTTGTCCACAGAGACAAGAAGAGGGTATTGGATCCCCTGGAGCCAGAGTTACAGGCAGTTGTCAGTTGCCTGACATATCAGTGCTGGGAACCAAACTTGGGTCCTCTGGAAGAGTAGAGTGTGCTCTCAACTGCTGAGCCATCTCTCCAGTACTCCTAAATTGTTTGTAATTACACACACACACACACACACACACACACACACACACACGTTGGGGAGTGGGTTGTTATGTGTAGAGGTCAGAGTACTGTAGATGTAACTGTCTTGTTAAATAAGAAACACAGATCCAATTGCAAAGTTAAAAGCCAAGAGGTCAGAGCAATAGCTGAGAGCCAAAAACCTTACCCTTCACTGCTGCTGCTGTCTTTCCTCTCCGCAAGAGACCTACTTCCTGTGTTTTTCTCTTTTTTATAGACTTTCTGTTCTGCTTCTCATTGGTTGTAAACCCAACCACATGACCTCCTCATCACTGCCTGTCTGTACAGACCTCCAGGTCTTCTGTGGTTGGTATTGAGATTAAAGGCGTGTGTCTCCATGATGGCTGTATCCTTGAACACACAGAGATCCGCCTAGCTCTGCCTACCAAGTGCTGGGATTAAAGGCGTGCACCACCACGTCCCAGCGTCTGCTATAGCTTCCTCTGACCCCAAGGCAGTTTTATTAACATACAAATAAAATCACATTTCAGTACAAATAAAATATCACCATAGAGAACAACTTTTAGTCAGTCCTTTTTTCTACCATTTGGTCTCTGGGGATCAAATAGGTTGCCAGATGTAAAGCACCTTTACCTGCTTAGCCTTCTTGCCAGCCACACTGTTATTTTTAATAGATTCTTTCACTAGGACTTAGGATTTGTCTATCATTCTAGGTTAGCTAGCCAATGAGCCCCAAGTCCAACTGTCTCTGTCTTCTCAGTGATGGTGTTATAAGCATGTTACCACATTTTGCCTTTTACATGTTCACTAGGCATTGAACTCAGATCCTCATGCTTATGTGGCAAGTATTTTATCAACCAACTCCTAAAATTGAAATATAATCTGATATGCCAGGCATGGTCACCTATGCCTATAGGTTGAGGCGGGAGGTTCACTTGATTTTAGGAATTCAAATCCAACCTGAACAACATCACAAGACCCTTTATCTAAGTAAATAAATAATATATACAACCCAGTATTGTCTATCAGGATCCTACGATAACCCCCAAGATGTTCATAATTTCACAGAGGACTTAATACTCAGCATATAATTATGTGAAGACTTAATAGAGTAAAATGAAGATAGTAAAATCAGCAAAGGATAAGGAAATGTAAGAAAGTCTAGAGAAAACCAGGTCTAAACTACCAAGGTGTTGACCCAGAATGTTCTTCATTCCCAAGCATGACCATGTGGATTAAGTACTTTATTTTAGGGATGCTTATTACAGACCTTGGGGTGAAGATCAGTTGGTATTGTGTTTGCCTAGTATTCATGAAGCTCCGTTTTCTGTCCTCAGCACTTGGGACATGGAAACCAGAGGATCAGAAGCGAGCAACCTGGATTACATGAGACCCAGTCACAAAACTTTAAAGACTGACTCACTAGAGAGCTGAAGTCAAGGCTTTTAATGGGAACTAATCACTAGAGTGTCCTCTGCCATGCTTGCAGAGGGAATGTTGGGATTCCCCTCAAGTGTCTCATTTACCCCATCTATGCAGAGTAAGCCCAATCATGTGAGTCTTCCCACACGTAGCTTCCAGCAGCCAGCCAAAGCTAACTTTATAAGCTGGCACTCAGACCTAATGCAATATCTGGCACAATATTAGTAAGAATATGCGTGTATGTATATAAGATGTATCAGAAGACAGAGCTTGGCCAGCAAGCAGAAAGAAGAGACCTTGTGGAAATGAATGGTAGTCTTTTAGTGCTATCCAGAGCAAGAGCAGCACAGACTAGGACCCGCAGGCATTTCCAAAATGTGGAATAATACTGTGGTATTTCTTCAGTGCTGGGAATGGAGCTCAGGACTTCATACAGGATAGGCAAGCTTGGGTTTTTTGGTGGTGGTGGTGGTGGTGGTGGTGGTGGTGGGGTGGGTGGGTGGGTGGGTGGGTGGGTTGATTGGTTGGTTGGTTGGTTGGTTGGTTGGTTGGTTGGTTGGTTGATTGGTTGATTGGTTGGTTGGTTGGTTGGAGACGTGATCTTACAGAGCCCAGGCTGGCCCCAACTCCTGAACCTCCTACCTCATTTTTCAAGTGCTGTGACTGAGAACATTTCTACCTTGCATGGCTCATACTGCATTTTTCTGGGCTATGTTTTTGCTTATGTAACTAGCTTTATTAATCTTAGCAATCACAATAGTTAGGAAGGGCTTCCAGGCCACTAAAATGACTTGCTGTATTTTTGGTCACCACTTCTATTGCTTGCTTCTTTCATTTAGATTTTTGATTGATTTAATATTCACATTTATAGCATGAAATGTAGAGATAGCATGTTTTTTCTGAATGTGGGAAAAAATTACTGTGTTACACATACAGAAGTCCTATGTGTTTATAGTTCCTTTTCTGTACTTTCCATTCTGTTCCATTTGTTTTCTGCCTACTCTTGTACCAGTGCAACACATTTCAGTTACTGAAGTTTTTAAGTATACTTTAATATCTGATGAATCTTCTCTTTTGCTTTCCTGACTGATTTTGCCATTTGAACTTCAGCAGTACATTTTTTTTTTGTTGGCGGAAGAGGAGGTGGGTAGGAGGCACTAGTAGCTCTTTTTATTAAGCTTGGTTCAAATTTTAATACATTATCATGACATTTTAAAATGGGTTCATCTGTAAGAACATAATGTGTCTTCCCATTTCTTTACTTTTATTTATACCCTTTAGGATTTCTAACTTTCTGATTTATTCAGTTTAATCCTAGGAATTACATCTTTTTTGTTGCTTCACCAAATAATTTGTTATTAAAATTGTATCTATTATAATAGATCTGCCTTTAGAGAAATTATATTCTAAATTATGCAGAGTACTCCACTTGTAGTCTGAATGTCCACTTAGTTCTTGCTGTAATGAGCATGCTGGCACCATCCTGTATGAGTTGTTGCTGTGAGACTCAGTAAGGGATTTATTTACCCATTCCCAGAGCCTTTGAGACTGAAAGCTAGATCTTCCAGAAAATTCACCCTGGTGTATCCAGTGGGACCTCTGTTTCAAGAGACCCAGATAACCTGTATCTGCAAAGCTACAATTATGTATCTGCTATTACTTTAAAAAATCAGTCTACATAGTGAACATCACTGTTTTGGTGGCAGTCCTTTTTAGCAAATTGGTATGCATGGTAATGAAACATGAACTGCATATCTGCAACTGCTGCTGTTTCCATATCTGCTTGTAAGTTAGAGCCCAATCTGTACACTAGTTATATGCGTTGGAAAATTACTAGGTCACTACACTTTGTCAAATCTTTAATGAAAGTCTTAAATTCTTATATATTGCAGAATTTCACAAACTTATTTGGACAGCCACTCGTCTGCTTGCTTTCTCCCACGGCATATCCAAAAGCTTTGCAAGGTATGTTCTTTAGTGCCTGTTAGACCAATAGGTCTTAAGGAAACAAGACCTTATTTGTTTTGATCTCCCATCATGATTAGGCATGGATGTATGGTTCTTGTAGCAAGTGTCAGTCTGAAATATACCTGGAATCCTTGCTGGCAAGGTTTCGATAATGTGCTGTGATTAGGCCTTGAAGTGATTCATCTCTGAGAAAGAAGTGATTTGATCCATTGCTGAGAGAGCTCCTGGTTTATAGATTTAAAAATCGGCTTTGATTTTCTTGTCATGTTCATATAGCATGATTTTCCTACATCTTTGGTTATATACCTTAGGCATCTTTGAAGACTGTAAAATTGCTGGTCTAGGAAACTTCTCAGCCTATGTCTAAGAGTTAGGATACTTGAGCTGGCACAACTTCAAAGTTTCTTTCTCTTCTTGTTTTTTGTTTACTTTTTTCTTTGAATTTTTATCTTATACTTTTAAAATAAAATTCTCTTTAGAATTCACCAGAAGGACAAGTTTGTTTGGGCCATTTCTCCAGTTGCTACAAAGGGAAAGCCTTGTGTCCTTAGTATTTTGTCCTTGATAGGTTACACATAAAATCTAATTCTAACTCCCAGTCATTTCCTAGGTCAAATGCTAAGTGAAACTTCACACTGTCTTAGCAGTACTTGTCACTGTTTCACTATCTCCCTGACTGTGAATAGTGCTGATGTCTCTGTGGGAGATGGCATTATACTGCTACTTCCCAGCCCGAAGTCCAGTCTGCTGACATAGTTTGACACAGGAAGTGATGGTCAGCACTTGAATGCCTGAGAGAAGCTGGAGACTTACACCGTTGTTTTAAGGTAAGTTCTGCTGTTTAACAGGGAAAATCTTGTAGCAATTCTAAGTTCACATAGCCAAAGCCAAATCCTAAGGGATAGAACTTACCTTCAAACAACGGTAAAATTCTCCTGCTTTGAGGACTTTGCATCCTGTTTCTTATTGTTTCTGGAGGAAAGTAACCTCTTCCCACTACTAAAGAGTGCTGTCATCATCCTGTTTTAATGTAGTTTTAGTTAAAACTACATGGTCAAGTGGGTTAATACCAAAATTCAGTTAGTGACTTCATCGCACAAAGAAGGAGAGCACAGACATGCCAGCTGAACTTGAGTCCCAGCCTAGCCATTTACTAGCTGAACTTGAGTCCCAGCCTAGCCATTTACCAGCTGAACTTGAGTCCCAGCCTAGCCATTTACCAGCTGAACTTGAGTCCCAGCCTAGCCATTTACTAGCTGAACTTGAGTCCCAGCCTAGCCATTTACTAGCTGAACTTGAGTCCCAGCCTAGCCATTTACTAGCTGAACTTGAGTCCCAGCCTAGCCATTTACTAGCTGTGTGACTTTGAATGCTAGTCAGCCATTTTGTTCCTCGGTTACTTCATCTATCAAATAGAAATAATAATAAGACTTAACCCTATAGCATAGTGCTAGGTACCTAGAAAGTACTCAGTTTGTGATGTTAATATGTGTGTAGTTGTGATTTATTTCCTTAATTTTTTTTTTTGTCCAACATCCTGTCTTTACACTATAAAGTTTAGACTACAAATACCTCTAAGTAAAATTCAGCCACCAGACAGATTAAATATTCTAATATTCAATTCAGGATTTATTCAGTAGCATTGTTGCTTCTGACCTCAACAACAGGGCTTGGCACTCTGGCCACAAAATAGATGTATTTATTTGATAAGGTTTCTACAATTTTGATGTCTGTAGCTCTATCATTAGTCAAGACATACTTTATTCATGCAGTACAGTTTTTAAGATTAATTCATCAGGCTAGGCACTGGGGAACAGCACTGCATCTGATATTCCAGTTGTGTTTCTCATCGAGCCAGTGTCTAATAGAAGATAGAGATGACCTGACAGGAGGAAGCATAGTAGTACAAACAAGGAATTGCTACTAACACGCAGGAGTAAAGCAAAGGGAGAGATGATGGATGGAGATTCAGAGTGACTGAGCAGGCAGAATTCCAACAGAAAAACTGTATGTGTTATAGCCTTGAGCTATGAGAGCCTGTAAAACATTAGAGAAGTTTAAGTGGTGTCTCTGACTGAAGGGATTATGTGATTGAATGATTAAAAAAAAAAAAAAAAACCCTTTAAAGAGTGACAATATGACTTGAATTGGAGAGATTGGAGTGAAAAATGCTAAACAGAGGAGGAGGATAAAAGAGCGTGCAGAGAGAATGGATTAGAAGGATACTGAGGAAAGTAGCCAGATGATGGTGTCAGGAGCTCAACAGTGACAGAATGCTAAGCTTGCTGATGCTACAGGACTTGCTGATAGACTGGGAGACAGAAAGCAAGAAGACAGGTGTCTGTGGCTCAGGTATTGGTGGAAATCCTGAATCTTGATGAGAATCTGCATTAGAAAACTGTAGAGGAAAGCATGTGTTGAATTCAGGGTCTTTCTGAGAATGGAGTGGAATCTAGCCCAGAGCTGTTCAGTAGAAATGTAGGATGAGTTGCATATATAGTGAGTGTTAACAATATGCCTTTTTGTGCTAAGTCTTTGAAGTCTGTGATGCATTCAGAGATAGTTTGGAGCAGCCAGTCTTTGTGTATGGTAGATCACAGGAAAGCACAGAACCAAAACTATGGAATTCAGTCTTATTCTTTGAAAATTAAGCATCCATGAGCATGAGTGGCAACTAATGTCCTAGGAGTTAGTGAGATCAGCAATGTATATGGCCAAAGACAGAAAATATTGACATTGAAGAGCTAGGCAGATTATAGGTATGGTTTTACATACCTACAATCCCATACTTGGGAGGTAAAAAAGGCAGGAAGATCAGGAGTTCAGGGTTGTCCTTAGCTACTTCATGAGTTTAAGGCCAACCTAGGTTCCTTAAGACCCTGTCTCAAAAAGGGCCTGAGTTGCAGAGAAAGAACAACTATCAGAAAATTGGCAGATCAAGTACTCATCAGATATTTACATCATGGATGCTTCATGAGGCAATACTTGCCATATTCAGATGAAATTGGTTAGTTGTGTTAAGCTAGTAAGAAATGCGTTTAAGCCGGGCAGTGTGGTGCATACCTTTAATCCCAGCACATGGGAGGCAGAGATCTCTGTGAGTTCGAGGTTAGCCTGGTCTACAGAGTGATTTCCAGGACAGCCAGAACTGTTATACAGAGAAACCCTGTCTCAAAAAACAAAAAAGAAATGTGTCTACTTATCATTTTATAATTGAAGGAGGCTCAGTGTTTTTATTTTATTCAGAAGGCAATGTACCTGGGATGTGTTTTCATCGCTTCATGAAGAATTTACGTTGTTGAACTGTGATTTACTGATACAGCTTTAATTTTATACATTATCAGGATATTAAGATATTCCTCATGTGTTTGCTAACCCGTTGTAAACCTCTTGTCTGTTTGTAACATGTTTGTGATTACAGATCAGTCTCAGCGAGGTAGCCTCTTCACTCTCTTTTTGAACAATCCTCTAATGGCCTTCCTATTTGTCTCTGGATTGTCAAGCATGCGTAGAGGCCTGTGGGAAAAGTGTCAAGAATATCTTCGAAAAATCAACCGTGATATTGCCCAGCTACTGACCCATTCACGTTCCATAGGTACCCTGCTAATCTACCTGAACACTTCACAAAGCTTACTGTAGTTTCTGTCTTAAATGGTTTCCTACTGTAAACTGGGTATTTTAAGGTATTTGTCCCAGATAGGAAAGTCATGAAGGCTTTCCTTAACTTAGTTCCCTATTGAAGTGGCATTTTCATATTGCCTCCATTCACTGCCCCCTTCTCCTCTGCAGATCAGGCCTTTCTCCAGTTTTTCGGAGATGAGTTTCTTCGATTGCTTCTCACAAGGTTTGTCTTCTGTTCAGCCACCATGAGGATGCACAAGGCCTTTCGGGTAGGCAGTGAAATCATTAAAAATCAAGTTCATTATTTAAATCCATTATTGCTAGTCATGTATTACATTTTACTTACACTAAATAAGATTTAAACAGATTCAGAATAATATTCAGAAGAAAGCATGTGCAGCATTACGATGAGCAGTACTGTGGGCTTGGTGGTACGTGCTTATAATCCCAGTGCTTAGTAGGCTGAGGCAAAGCCTGTCTCTTAAAAGCTGAAACAGAAAAAGATTCACAATGCTGTGATGCATGTTCCCTTTGGGAATATTTTTATGAGCTGCCTGTATTCCCAGCACTTGAGAGGTAGAGGTCAAAGTTCAGGGTCACCCTTGGCTACCTAATGAGTTTGTGGTCAGCCTGGGACATATGAGACAATTGTCCTTTTTTTTTTTTTTTTTTTTTTTTTAAACTTTCTTTACCTAGGAGGACTGTTGTGGGTCCTGCCAAATCTCTCCTCAAATGCAGCTGATAACAAGTGTTGTGATTATTTACCTTTTATTAAAACCTTGTTGCTGGGCAGTACTCAAGAGGCATATCACTGAGTTTGAGGCCAGCTGGGTCTAAAGAGCAAGTTCTAGTACAGCCAGAGCTACACAGAGAAAACATGTCTCCAAAAAAAAAAGTGTGCTTTGTTTTCTGTCTTGTATATTAGTGGATTTATATTGCTTTATTTTAGTCAGTAGTGTTCTGAGGGCTGGAGATGTAGCTCAGTGGTAGAATGTCCACCTAGAATGTACAAGACCCTGAGTTCAATCAGCAGTATCACTGGAAAAATTATATATATAATATATGTGTAATTATGTTATAAATGTATGTACATGCATATATATGTGTGTGTATGTATGACATTGCTGCAGTTGAGCCATGTTGATTATAGTGTTTATTCTTTGGCATTGTCTGTGTCTCAGTTACTTACCTTTCTGCCAATAAAGGACATTTGGATTGCTACTAGGTGTTTATTGTATGAATGATGCAATAGTAGCTCAGGAGGCAGAGGCAGGTGGATCTCTGAATTCAAAGCTAGCCTGTCTATAGAGCAAGCTCCAGGGCAGCCAGGGCCAGAGAGGCCCTGTGTATGTTGGCCAACTATTCTTGGGCATGGGGCCTGCCCTGGAGTGTGATTGATAAATCCAATGACATTCCATTGTAGAAAACTGATTTCCTTTCCCTGGCAGTATCAATTGCAGATATCTCTTGATTGGGGTTGGGAGTTTGTCTGGTTTGTACTTGTGCTGGTCTTCTGCATGCTGTCAGTTTCTGTGAGTTCAGATGTGCATCACCCCTGTTGTGTTTAGAGGACACTGTTTCCTTGGAGTCACCCATCACCACTGGCTCTTAGAATCTTTTCATCTCTTCTTTTGCGTAGATTGCTGAGCTCTGGGGTTAGGGTTTGATGAAGATATCCTGTTTAGGATTGAGTGTTCCACAGCTCCATTCTCTGCACATTGTCCATTGTAGGTCTTCATGTTATGTCATCTACCAAAAGAAGTTTGTCTGATGAGAGCTGGGTGATGCACTGAACTGAGTCCTAAACAAGTTGATACTCATGGGGTTTTTTTTGTTTTTAATGTTGTCTGTTGCATTTTTTACTTCAGCGTGCAACATTAAGGGTTTTATTTATATATGTGTGCTGTTTGTTTTGTTTTGTTTTGCTTTTCAAGACAGGGTTTCTCTGTGTTACAGCTCTGCCTATCCTGGACTTTGTAGACCAAGCTGGCCTCGGACTCACAGAGATCTGCCTGCCTTTGCCTCCTGAGTTCTGAGATTGAAGGCATGTGCTGCCACCACCACCTGGCTGGGTTTTTATATATATTTATATTTTTAAAAAGCTTTTGTAACTTAAGTTTCAAAATATTCTGCCACAGATTTGATTTTCTTTCCGGTTTGATTTTGTATAGTTTGATACAGTCTCATTGTGTAGTCCAGGCTGGCCTTGAACTTTCTGTCTTCCTACCTCAGTGTCCTGACTGCCAGGATTATAGGTATGCCCCACTATTCATGCTTACAGTAAAGTGCACAAAGTTGAAATATACCACTAGTTATTGCATGTGTTACTACATGGTTAATACTTTGTGTTATTGTGAATGCAAACCTCTACTAAGTCATACATCATTCCAGAATATTTCCTCCCTAACCTTTTTGGTGAGTCTACAAGCCACTACATCATAGATCATTAATCATATGATAGTTTTTACACTGCCTTATGAACTTGAATCACATTGGATTGAATCTTGTGTAAAGCCATTACTAAGATTGACACATTTTGTTTCTTTTATCATTAGCTTTTTTTTTTTTCCAATTTTAGTTGGTTTTTGTTTTTTAGTGTTTGTTTTGTTTTGTTTTGTTTATGTATGTGTGTTTTGCTTACATGTGTATATGTGCACCACATGCATGCCTGGTGCCCATGGAAGCAAGAAGATATCATTAGATCTCCTGGAACAGGAGTTTTGGATGGCTTTGAGCCACCGTGTGGGTATTGGGAACTAAATCCAGGTCCTCTGGAGGAGCAACAAGTGCTCATAACCACTGAGCTGTCCCTCCAACTAACTCCACTTAGTTCTTTTTACTTCTGAGTAGTAGTTCATTGTTCTACTGTTGATGCTCACCTGGGTAGTTGTAAGTCATTAGTTAGTAAAATAAACTCTTCAGTACAAATAGAAGAGCTTCTGTTAGTCTTTGCAGATTTTTTTTTTCTTTTTGTAATTTCCCCACATGCAGAAAAGGCTTTGTTTTAATCAGAGTGTCATATTTTATACTGCTTCACCACTAGACAGCAGCTTGGTTAGCAACTTAGCTAACAAGACCTTTTCATTTTCGATCTCTTCCAAGATAATCATTAGGAAATTTGGACATCGCTGTCTCTGTTCCTACCTCTTTGTCCTCTTTCACTGACATGACCCAGTGTCTCCTATTGTCACTATTTTGCTTTTCTTTCTTGATTATTTGTCATTCAGTGTAAGTTCATCTTTGTAGAATGTGTCTTCTACTTCAGACCACTTGCCCCTTCCTACTTTTTGTTTTTTATCAGCAGAAAGTTGTTATATATTCCATTTCTAGAAACTGCCAGACCTTTTCTCAAAGCAGGTCATTATCACTCCCATGGTATGATAGTTGCTTGTGTACCTGGCTGCACTGGGTGCCATCAGGCCTACATTCTGACCAAGTGGGTTAGATCCAATATGTATTTTACTCATCAGTAATAGTGGTAAATACCTTTCCATCTGCTGGCTGGCTGGCTAGTTTGTTACTTGTGTTTGTGGTTGTTTGTTTGTTTTTTAATAGTAACAAAAGTTTGACTTGTTCAGGAGATCCAATTAATCAGGTTTTCTTTTTTCTTCAAGTCCCTAAGAAATCTTATCCATTCTAAGTTTACAAAGGTTTTCTGTTTTCTTCTAGGAGTTTTTATTTTAGATTTTGTCTTTTTTTTTTTTTTATGGTATAGAGTATTACACCTAACAGTCATAGAGGTTAACAAATATTTGTGAAGTAATGCAGTGTGCAGATGTATTAGGCTGACCCATAGGAAGCTATATTGAGAGTTTAAAATTGTCACTTGTTAGTAACTGAGGAAGCTGACTCAGGAACATTGCCATGTGTTAGAAGTATAACAAGATCCTGTCTAAAGTTAACAAATAAAAGTTCCAAACCAACAAAAAACACATATAGTAGTAATAATAACTGACAAGAGAGGAAAATAAACAGTGAGCTACTCCTGTCAAACTGAGTAGTTTCCTCCCATAAGATTGTGACACATAACTTTCCTTATTTAACAGGAAACTCGAAATTACCCAGAATCCTATCCACAACTGCCAAGGGATGAAACTGTGGAGAATCCTCACCTTCAGAAGCATATTTTAGAGTTGGCCTCCATTCTGGATGTTCGGAACACCTTCTTTGAGAAGTCTATGGACGACTATTAGAGCCTCCTGTTTAACAGCTTTCGCCTTCCACGGGCTTTAGACGGTGCAGTTTTTATGTAATGACAGAGATCATTATTCAGTTTTTGTTTTTGTTTTGTTTGTTTTGTGTGTGTGTGAATTTAGGAACCACCATTTTAAAAGCAAACTGAAAAAAAGTTCAAACTTTTAGAATAACTTTTAAAATACAGTCTTTCAAGTCTTTTAAAGTCTCAATCTTGAAATTTTTATTTTTTGGTTTTGAAATTAGATACTTACTTCCAATATCTAATCCTACATTCAGATAGGTATTATTGCCTCCCTAAGAAGAATAAATTGTTTATTTTTACATAATGAGAATAATTCAGAAGTTATACTTGGACCTTTAAATGTCTGGATTTAGGAAATCCAGAGGTGAAACTGGCCACATGGGCTACTGAAAATCAAGAGCAGAGCCCTTCTGTGGAGTTTCTTTCCCTGCACGATAATAGGTAGGAAAATAATGTACAAATGGATTTCTTGAGATCACTAAATTTCATTAAATGTTTTCAAACTTTTAGAATCTGTTTAGGGTTGATTTACATCTGGAAATTAAATATTCACTTGGAACTTTGAGGTTACAGAGCTTACTTAGAATGTGAATATATTATCATGAGATTTGTTTGTATATTTTATTTTCTCTCTCTCTCTCTCTCTCTCTCTCTCTCTCTCTCTCTCTCTCTCTCTCTCTTTTTTCTTTCCGGAGCTGAGGACCGAACCCAGGGCCTTGTGCTTGCTAGGCAAGTGCTCTACCTCTGAGCTAAATCCCCAACCCCATATTTTATTTTCTTTGTGGTCTTGAATGCTGGAAATATAAAGGAAAATCCTTTTAAATATTTCAGGCAGAAATCAAGTCGTTGGTTTCATAATCCTGCACTGTCTCCAGTAGGATTTCTATGTAGACTATTCATTGACAATATCAGGCTTTAAAGTGTATCTTGATGGATTCATTGGTATACTCACTGCACAGTTTCTAATTCTTTTTCATATTCAAGTTTCCAAGGCATCAGTGTCAGAGATACTGTCAATGTGAGTTGAGGATAACTGGATTACTGGAAAGTAAATTGTGAGTTGGTTTTACATTTGACAATTTGGTAGTAAGATATTAAAACTCCCTATGTTTTGTTATTTTATATTCATGCACAAGTTTTTATTTTTATTTTAAGTAGGGCTCAGTAATATAAAGGTTTTTGTGTGTTCTTCTCCTCCATCTCCTTCATAATCTCAAAGGTACTAGCTGTGAAGGTTCCTCCCATCATGGCTCCTTTGGACTGCATGGCATTTTAGGTCAGAAATGTATGACTCACAGGCCTTCTGCCTGTTTTCTGTATAGTCTCATTGTCTAACTCTGGTGGTTCCTAGAGAAATGGGGTATTTATTTCCTGTACCTCTTTCCTATGCCCCTAAGGAATTTTTTTCTCCCTGAGACAGGGTTTTTCTGTGTAGCACCCTTCCTGGAACTCACTCTGTAGCCCAGGCTGGCCTCGAACTCACAGAGATCCACCTGCCTCTGCCTCCCGAGTGCTGGGATTAAAGGCATGTGCCACCACCCCTGGCCCTTCTAAGGAAATTTTGATGTGTTGTTTTAAACTGGTTATCTATTCTCACCTAGAGTAACACTTAAGGATAAGTTACACTATCTTCATGAAGTCTGGGTTATGGTTGGATCAGGGACTTAGGATGTTTTATTTGTTTTTAAAATTGCTTGCTTGTTCTTTCATTCAGTATTTTTTAAAGCTTAGAAAAAAGTTACTCTGGGAAAAAAATCTACTTCCCACCAGGTGGTGGTGGCACACACCATTAATCCCAGCACTGGGAAAGCAGAGGCAGGGAGATCTCTGTGAGTTTAAGGCCAGCCTGGTCTACAGAGCAAGTTCCAGGACAGCCAGGGCTACAATACAGAGAAAGCCTGTCTCAAAAAAAATAATAATAAAAAATAAAACAAACAAGAAATAGCCTATTTGCCTTTGTTTGCAAAACCATAACATATCATGGTTTTCCTTTCCCAACTCTTCTCCTGGACTATAGCAGTAGATGATGATTAGCTGTCTGGCCTCTTGTCCAGTCCCCTTTCTTGTGTGCTGTTTCTACAGCATACAATTTACTGTCCCTGACATTTAAAGTGGCTCTGTCCTGTGCTTAATCCTTTTTTGCTAAGCATAAGAACCACTGCTTTCAAATCCAAGAAATCTGAGTTCTAATCCTGTCTTCTCTAGTAATTAGCATGATGCCCTTGACAAGTAGCTTCATGTGTCTGCTTCTTAGCACTCCTCTGTATAAAACAGAGTCAGAGCAACTCACCCAAGATCCTATTCCTGTCTGTGATTCTACAGTTTGGAGCCTTGATTCCAAAAATGTTGATTTCCTCCCTGTTGCTTCCAGAAAAGTTGATTTGTATGTTTTTAGCACTATAACATCCTTTTCATATCATGTTTAATAAGATTGTTTTTTTTTTTTTTTTAAATCCTACATCCTACTTAGTTGTTTTGAGACTTGCTTAGAGAGACTGTCCTGGGAATATTAGACCTTCCGTGATCAGAAATATATGTGTCTTAGAGATCATGAAGTAAATCTAGATTATAACACAGGCCCTTAAACTAATAGTAATGCATTTCCTAACTGGTGGTTAAAGATCTACTTTTTTTTTTTTTTGAGCTGAGGATCGAACCTAGGGCCTTGCGCTTGCTAGGCAAACACTCTACCACTGAGCTAAATCCCCAACCCGTTTAAAGATCTAGAGTGGACCAAAACTGAAGCTGTAGCTCAATGGTAGATCTTAAGCTAATATTCAGAAATCCAGTGTTTGGTCTCCATCACTAGGGGAAAAAAAAAATCAAAAAGAAAAAAATAGAAGCAATTTTGAGATGGGTATGGTGATGTGTGCCTATAGTCCTAGTACATAGGAGGTGAAGGCAGGAGGATTGCAAAGCCAGGGCTAATCTAGACTGTATAGCAAAAGCCCATCTCAGAAATAATTGCTAAAAGATCTTGAATCCTTTGAGAGCAAAACTACATAGGAAATTTGAAGCTTTTTTTAAATCTATGCCTTTAAACAAATAAACAAAAAACATGTATTATATAGTTGTACAGCTGCTGTGTACCACATTTTCTTAATGACACTTGGAATGCAAGAAAGGAAATCTAAAAATCCTTGCCTTGAAGATGAAGATTGCGGCTTAGTAGTAGAACCTTGCCTAGCATGCACACAGCCCTGGTTTCGGTTCCCAGTGCTTAAAGGTGGAGAGCTTCAGGAGTTCAAGGCCACCCTAGGTATACAGAGTGAGCTCTTGATCAACCTTGGCTATATCAGACCCTGTCACAAAAACAGATTTGCTTATTTTAAGCCTATTTAATCATAGGTTTTCTTTAAAAAAAAAAAAAATACCTTAAATATTGGAACTAAAGACAACAAAGCTGAGGAAGCAACATTTTTGTACTCAAATTGCACAAATCTCTATAGATCCTGGTAAATTTTCTAGTCTCTTAAGAAGCACACGCCTTTAATCCCAGCACTCAGGAGGCAGAGGCAGGCGGATCTTTGAGTTTGAGGCCAGCCTGATCTACAGGGCAAGTTCCAGGACAGCCAGGGCAACACAGAGAAACCTTGTCTCAAAAAACAGCAGTCAAGCAAACAAAAAACAGCTGTAAACCAACTAGAAAGCATCAAACTGCAAGAGACCAGTTATACACAAAGCAAAGTGAAACACAATGAGATTTTCTTTCTGTATTCATATAGTTCTGATATAAAGCAGCCACCTTCCCTGTTTTATGGAAGAAGAAGCTGAGATGTCAGAAGCTGCTAAACTCATCTCAGCCCCCTCTCTCCAGTCTCTCAGGCTTCTTTCTGTAATGAACAAGAGGGAAAACTTGAGAGCTATATTTAACATAAGAATTAAGATTTTATCCTCACTGTATCAAATACTCAAACTAGTCAGGATGAAGTTCAGTCATAGAGTGCTTGCCTAGCATCTGCAAGGCCCTATGTTTAATTCCCAGTACAATGAATATTCATGCCAGTGAATCATTAACTCTAGCATATTTTTAACAATTACAAAATCATGTTTTTTCCTTTGATTTTAGTCATGATATATTCTTTGTATGTGTTTCCTTCCTAGGAAGTGGTGCTCTCGAAACCTTTCAAAGCACAGAATTTATTGTGCCCTTTATATTTTTAAACAAAGTTTAAATGTTCCACAGTTTGGGAATTGTACTTGAGGTTTTCCTGACTCGGGTTTGGGTTTGGAGTTTGGTTTTGTTTTTCTTCTCTATCACGCAATAGAATTCTCTTAAATGGGTAATGGTACTGAATTTCATTAATGTCAAGGGAGAAGTCCAAATAAGACTCCTGAATCAGTTACAGACCCTTCTCTAGCATTATTCTCTGTCTGTGTCTGAGGTGTGGTTTCAATGTAGGTGAAAAGTCTCAATTATCCCTGGAGACTTATAGTCACCCCAATAACCAGAGAATGTTCTGGAATAGATACATATTAAGGTGCCAGGATCTGCAAACTTGGCCATGCCAGAATCATCTGTCCACCTTGTGTGAGTATAAGACAATATGAATCTGAATCTGAATGCCTTGAGTCTCCTGGTGATATGAGAGTGATTTCTGTTCTCATGTTTATTTGGAGAATTAAAGAGTATTTAGGTTGAGGGCTCTTTTTAGAACTTATTTATTTGAAATTCTTATTTTTAATGGCATGTGTATATTTTTGTGATGCTAAATGCAATCTCTATAAATTTTTTGTATATATGTGTACATATCTGAATATCTTGGTATGCAGTTATACAGTGTGTGTATATTATATACCCATACCCATTGTGGGCTGAATTTATTTTAGTTCTGTGAGGACATCAGAGTGGCATTGTTCATGCTACTATAATTAGGTTATGGCTGGATCTCATCCACAAGCCTCAATTTTAAGGGGCTGTGTTGGGATAAAATGGGCTCCTTTGGAGTTGAAATTAGGATATGAAGATATTAAGAAATGGCTGTATATTCTCAGCTTTAAAGTTATGTACAAACTTCAATTTACATTGATAAGTTTGCTAGAAACCTAGAAACCTAAGTTTGTGAAACTGAGACACCAGGAGGGTCGTAATCTTTCTTAGTCCCTTATTTTTCTTAGCACATATTTGAGAGCTACTACTGAGTAGAAAATTGTTTATATTAGGACTTTGGGGGCTATTGAAAAAATTACTTTGCTTACGTTTGAAAATAGGAAACGGCTTTTAAGTAGAAGAAATACCCATGTTTATCATTTCAATATCTGATATTAAATTTTAATTTTGGATTTTTTTCCATTAATATGCTCATACTGTATGTGTCACTGTGAGGCAGAAGAAAGGGCCGAACCTTGGTGGGCTGGACAGAGAGGAGCTGGGTTGTTGATGTGTGTGTCTATAGCAGTGTCTGTTTAAGTAGACTTTTCTTTCTGGCATTGCATATCAAAGATGAGTCTTTTGGTTTGGTTTGTGAAAGGGTTTCTCTGTGTAGCCATGGCTGTCCTAGAACTCACTCTGTAGACCAGCTGGCCTTGAACTCAGAGATCCGACTCTGCCCCTGCCTCCTGAGTGCTGGGATTACAGGCATTGTGCATCACTGCTCAGCTTGTTCTACAGTTTAACCATACATTCACCCTCGAAGTAGATTTCTTAATATGCAGTGCCTGAGAGGCTAAGAAACCCTCAGCGTGGGCTACAGGAAACCCTGGCTCAAAAATCATATCAGAAAGGCTTGGGATGATAGTGTTGGGGCAGTAAAATTATAGAAAATATGTACAGTGCCAGTTTGTGATGTTTGGGATATTACAGAGTATATCTTTAGTTTACACATTTATTTGCATGAATGAATATAAAGGATGTTTAAACACTTCTATACATTCACTGAAAAGAGTAAAGTTATTTCTGCATTGTAAAATATAACTACAAGACAACTTCCTAATTCATTCTTCAAAAAATCAAACCTCCTTTATTAACATTAAATTGTTTTAAAGAGAAAAACCAGTTCAGGTCAATTCTACCACTTTTAAAATTATTACATTTATCTCTCCATTGTTAATAAAGCACCCAGTTATTCATAACACCTTTGTGTTATGAATGGGTTGGGGATTTAGCTCAGTGGTAGAGTGTTTGCCTGGCAAGCACAAGGCCCTGGGTTCGATCCTCAGCTCAAAGGAAAAAAAAACACCTTTCAATTATACTCTTAGTTATCTTTTTTCAAAATACACTATGATGCATTAAGGTGTTGTTTCTGAGAAACACTTCAAAAAATATTCACAGGCTCTAGTGTTGGTTAAGCAACCAAAGCTTTTTTCAGGTTGTTTAAAACGATGGTACTAGGGACTCATGAGATGGCTCAGCAGTTAAGACTCAGCAGTTTATTTTTTTGCTTTTTTAAGACAGACCCTGTCTATGTAGTACTGGCTGTCCTAGAGCTTACTATATAGATTAAGCTGGCCTCGAACTCACAGAGATCCTCCTACCTCTGCCTCCTGAGTGCTAGGATTAAAGTTATGTACCACCATGCCCGGCCAAGAGGCCTCTTACAGAGGACCTGGGTTTCATTCCTAGTACCCACATGGCTCCTCACAACCTTCATTACTAGGGCATCTGACATCCTCTTCGGGTCTCTGTGAGCACTGCATGTGTGTGATGCATAGACATATTATGCAGGCTGAACACTCATACACCTAAATATTCATTTATTATTTTTTTTAAAAAAACATAGTAGGTAAGGTTGATGTTGTGCCTGTAACTTCTGCCCCAAACAGTTACAAAGCTGGTAACTTTGCAGTTGGATAAAACATGAATTGCTTAGAAAACCAAGTCTTTCCCCTACATTCTCTTGAATGCTTATATGCTGATGACATACACATAGTCAACTCCGAGTCTTTCCTGAATACTGGGACCACTTAACTTAATGAAGATAAAAAGGTGATTTGCCATCGTCCTCAGACTAGGCTTTCCAAACATAAATCTATACATAGTCCCATTTTCCTTGAGCTCTGAGCACAAGAGTTAATTTTCATATTTAATGGAGAATAATTAATGTGTGGATGGGATAATCGCCTGCTTACCTGGAAGGAATGATAAAGAAGAACATGTGATTAGGCGAGCATAAGTGTATGAAGTGTAACTAATTTGGTACCATAGAAGTATTTTCTTTGGAATTCTGTAACTATGTTTTCTAAAGTGAAAATCAGTATAGAACTCCATTTTTACACAACACTGTTAATTATTCAGAACTGTAACACCATTCATAATTTTAAAATATCCTTATTTCTTTTTGTGGTTTTATCTTTTTTTTTTTTTTTTTTTACATTAGCAGACTACTCAAAGCAATGGTTTGGGGGTTTTTGTCTTGTTTTGTTTTACATATTCTGATAGTAGATTCAGACTTTTAAAAACAATTTAAAGTACATTACATTGCATTGTACAGACTTGCTTACAGACTCAGTCTGAATTTAGTCACAGAACAGTCTACAAGTTGCAAATATTTTTCCTTTAAGTGGACAATTCTAGTCTGTATCCTAAGACAATCACCTTTTTAGATGTATTGTTTATAGGAATATCACTAATTTCAGATTTCAGACTTTAATTTTCTCAGAGGCTGATGAAATGAAAATTAATGAGTTGAGTTACATCACTTTAAAATTAAAGGAATTATGGCAAGTTGTTACAGGTCTGCAGTGCAAGGTATTTAAATTTTTGTTTTTGTGTATTATCACTGTTTTGCTTTTTTTTCCTTTTAATAATTTATTTTTACTTTACATTGGTGCATTACCTGCACATATGTCTATGTGAGGGTGTCAGATCTTGGAGTTACAGACAGTTGTTAATTGCCATGTGGGTGCTGGGAATTGAACCCAGGTCCTCTGGAAGAGCAGTCAGTGCTCTTAACCGCTGAGCCATCTCTCCAGTCCTCCCCCCCCCCTTTTTTTTCCTTTTAAAACTGTCATGAATGTCCACTGGTCCCTGGTTCAAAAGTGAGATTTATAAACATTACAGTTTGAACCATGAATTTTCTTAAACATGAAACAAGCAAAAATAGCTGGGCAGTGGTGGTGCACACCTTTAATCCCAACATTCAGGAAGCAGAGACAGGTGGATCTCTGTGAGTTCCAGGACAACCAGGGCTACACAGAGAAACCCTGTCTTGAAACCTTCCCCCCCACCAAAAATAAATAAATAAATAAATAACCATTATAAAATTTCAAATGATGTTACCCCTTTCCTCAGTAAACATTTCCAAACCACAGAGACATGCCATTGTATGTTTCAAAATTTAACTCCCATCCTCTTCTGCATCCCTAAGTTAAAAGGATACAATGATGTATTTTAAAAACTTCAAGGGGGGAGGGGGGGACTAAAGTGTCATAGGGTAATAAATTTTGTTACTAGTTCCTGAAAAAATGGGTTTTTTAAAATAATTCTTTATTATATCATCATTAAATTACATTGTGTGATTCAGTAAAGTAATTCAAAACTTGATTTTTGTGGCTTTTTGTTCACCACATGGACCATAATCACTAGTTTTCCAGACTTTTTTTTTTTTTTTTTTTTTTTTTTTTAATAAGCCTTGCTCTTCAGCTCAAGCCCTGTATGTTAGGGGGTTGTTAAAATTGAAGCAGAAAGGTCTTATGTACTAAGACATGCAGGTAAGTGTCCAACACATTCTTAATAGAGACTGCAAGGGAGGCACTTCTTCCCCAGATAAGTTGCCCTGGTTTTCGAGCACCAGTACAAGTAGTGGTTGCATTTGTCACTGAATCACATGAAGTAGTCAGAAATTACCTACTTTACTTTGCTATAAAGATTTGTATAATTTCACAGAACTTTGTTGTTTTCTGAGCAGTTTCCATTTTAAGACTGTTAGTTAGCTTTGTTCAACGTATCACTAAATGTTAATTTAATCAAGTAAGAAGTTTTTTAAAATTGTTTGATTTCTTTACCGTAAAAATAATGGTAAATCCATTGTCTACATTGTTAGTCAGAAATGCACTTGTTGAAATCATAGCAGAAACTATACTTGACTTTCTAGTAATATGAAACACTTTATTAAAAAATTATGCTTGTCTGTAACTGAAATGTTATAGAGTTGTAACACTGTAGGGATTATAGAGTATATTTATTAGCTCTCAAGAGATTGAAGCACAACAGCTTTCTTGTAACAGTCCGTATCCAAGTGCTCTCTGTCATGCAAGTAACAGAGCTAACCAGTTGTTTATGTCGTTGATCACAGATCACTGTCATCCTAGAGGCAGTCTTGTTCACTTGTATTAAAATTTGGGTATTGTGAGTTAATATTTTAGAATAAACCTGTCAGTCAGCTAGCTCTGTAAACTGTTCGGATTCACAAAGTTTATGTGTTAGTGATAAATTTTGAAGAGACTATTACTATAATGACTTAAGGGGAAAATTATATTGTCAGTATCATTTGACTTGAACATTTGCGTTGTAAAAAAGTCTTGTGTTTTGGTGTTTCTACATTGCTTAAACCATACTTTCTCTTAAAGGAGTTTTGTCTTGTTCCTTTCCAGCAGTCATTTTCTGCTTTTGTCTGTTAAATTAACATTTTATAAACCTTAGATATTGACAAGTTCTTGAACATTTTCTTGAGTTGATCACTTGACTCGTGATTTGTCATAAAGGATGCAAGCCTTTCACTTCTTCGCTATATAAATTTCAAACACTGTGATTCTGCAGAGCAGATTCTGTAGGCATTGCAATGTACTTTCCTGTTACACAGTGGCAGTCACTGAGGGCACTTAAGTACTAGAGGTTGGAAAATAAAATGTTGTTTTGATGTTTGTTAAATAACAAGATTACAGAACATTTGGTTTTTGTGGTCAGTGATTTTTGCATTGATAAATATTCTCTAGAATGTGTATACATTCATCAAGTGTGAACTCTTGTTAATGAATTTTGTATCTTGAATCACGTATATATTAAGTGTATCATCAATATAAAAAATAAACATTATTTGCTTAAAGTTTTGTGTATTTCTTTAGTATTATTGACCTGTTTCCTTGTTTGGGGTTATATATACCTCAGGCACGCTCATAATGCTACTTTGTAGATTTGAGAGTACTGATTTTGCTGTTTGCTACAACTAGGACATGGAGAAAACTAGAAACAATGGATGGAATCAACAAACCCATGGGCTGGTATTTCCTTGGGCAGGACTGAAGTTCCTTTAATGTAGAATGCTTGCCTTGGAATTGAAGAATATAGAAGTCCGGGGCAGAACAAGAATAATGAGGTTCTAGAAACTTCTTTCAGTTGTATGAAATGTGCACTAGACAAGAACTCGGACGTCAGGTGCTAAAGTTAAAACCTGGATCACAATGTGCAAGGTACGCCTTGTAGTTTTTCCGAGTAGTTTCCTGTAGCCAAAGGACCAGCCCTCAGGTACCGCCTGCCCCAGGACCGCGTCAGCCACGGGGCTCCTCCCACTTCAGAAGCGAAGTTCTCGGCGGTCGAGTGCAGCCTGGTTGGTATCAGCGGTCCTGCACATGCTGATGTGGCAGTGGCCGGGCAGCCAAGATATAAGTACCCGCTCCCAGTTGCCTTTCTAGCCCAATGGCCCAAACAACCCGCTGGCGGGCCGATGAGTTGCTTGTGAGCGCATGCGCGAGCATAGAACACACCGACGCGCAACCACTTCCGGCGCGCGGCAAACGTGCGGTTCCGGGTTGGTGCTCGGCTAGCCCGCTGGAGGTGGGGGGCTGGTGACGCTCCTCGCGCCCCCGAGAGTCCGCGGAGGCGGGGCCGTGTTGGCTGCCCCAAAAGCAGCAAGTTCGCTGCCGAAGCCGCAGGACGCAAGTAGGCCTCCTCCAGTAGTCTAGGGCGGTCCGCTGCCAGGCGGGGACACACCGGACCTCGACCCAGGGGTGGGGGCGTTGTTGGAGTACTCAAGGGACTCGGATGGGGGCGGAAGCGGCCCCTTGACCTGGGGGTCAAGCCGTCCTGCCACCTTAGCCAAGTCACCACTTCTTTCTGGGACGCAGTCTTCCTGCTGTCAAGCAGAGGTTGGGTCCCTCCCTTGGTTGACAGCACTATCGAGGACGCGGCTCCAGAGCGAGCCAGAGGGAGTGGGATCCGAATTGCGGTGGATGGCATCTCTGGACCTTAAGCATCTGTATGAACTTTGCTCCAAAGACTTAGTGCTAGTCAAGACACAGAAAGCAGACTCTCAGGTCTGACCAGGTAAACACTATGTGTGTGAGGATCAGCTAAGAAACACTGTCCCTTGGAAACCTTCAACTAATTCAGTACTCCTAGGAAGAAATGAATGTAGGCACCTAACGCTGTGAGAAATTCTTTCTGCTTTTGTAAGTGAAACTCAGATTGTTCACAGGGACTGCGGTGCATCCTCTTAACAGCTGTACTATGGTGACAAGATGTTTTGTCCATTTAACTCATCCCTGCCCTCCTTTCATACCGCCTTCGATGAACGTTTTGGTCTTGCACTTGAAATATCCAACCCGTTTTATCTTTGTTTTCACACAGGGCGGTGACTTTGACCTCCAGACTGTTTTAAATATAGTAGATAAGACAGGTGAGTACAATGGTTTACAGATATTGGGGGTAAAATTTTTGAAGGATTTTATAGACTTAATGGATAATCTGAAGTGGTAAGGAATTATTTGTCATCTTAGAGCAGTGTATCCTTCACAAGACATGAAAAATTAAGGTTGAAACAGAATGGTAGGAGTTTGTTTTGTTTTGTTTTTTAAACAAGATCACACTGTGCAGCCCTGGCTGGCCTGGAACTTGCTGTGTAGACAAGTTCCGGGCCAGCATTGAACTCACCGAGATATTTGGCCTTTGCTGGGATTAAAGGCCTGCACCACCACACTTGGCCCAGTAATGTTTTATATACGATTGAGAGGAAATAATTATTTAATCTCATGGTAAATATCATATGGGAAGAAAAGAAATTGTAGCTTGAAGTAATATTTTGAAGCACAAAGAAAATCACACATTTCCACACAAATGTGAAAAGTTAAAGAGTATCTGATGGCTATATTTAGTCTGAGTTTCTTGGGGTTTTTTTCTAGGTTGTGATTCTTTTCCCCCTCTGGGAAGAAGCACCTAATTGAAAACCAGGGATTGAGTTGCATATTTTATATCTTTTTACTTTTGTGTCTTTGACTTACAGAGAGCACTAAATCCTTAGTAAACATATTATTAGAAGATTCAAAAGCATTAAGTAATGATTACATGGTATTGACCTGGGAAATATTACTGCATGCCATACACCATTGCTAATGTAGTGTACTAAAACAAAAAGTTGAGATTTCTGAGTCAGAGAGCTCTGTGTTCAGATACTAGCCCTCTAATTTAGCCACATAGTCCTTGGCAGGTTATTCTGCCTCTTTCTGACCATATGCAAATGAAGTACCTGAGTGCTTTTGTTGTTGTTGTTTGTTTTTTGTTTTTCGAAACAGGGTTTCTCTGTAGTTTTGGAGCCTGTCATGGACTAGCTCTATAGACCAGGCTGGCCTCGAACTCACAGAGATCCACCTGCCTCTGCCTCCCAAGTACTGGGATTACAGGCGTGCACAACCACCACCCGGCCCCTGAGTGCTTTTTAAGTGTTTAATAATTGTGTTTTCTCTGTGGTGTGTGTGTGTGTGTGTGTGTGTGTGTGTGTGTGTGTGTACTTATGAGACTACTTTTGAAACCTGAAGCTTAACATGACAACTGAGATGTGAAATCTTTCTAGTGTTTAACTTGAAGCTATCTCTTTCATCTGATTTATAGATACTGTGTTGTCAAAATTCTTTGGCCAGCATTTAAGTGAGATGCAGCTAAACTGGAGACCTGAACCTTTGTAGGTACTTGTGTCTTTTATTTCATTCACTGAGAAGTTCAATGGTTAGTTACCCCTGCAAGATAGCCACACAGAAAAAATGTTCGCAAAACTAAAGAAGAAAATTGCAGAAGAGACTGCTGTTGCTCAGAGGCCAGCAGGCTCGACTAGGATCCCAAGGTCTGTGAGCAAGGAGTCTGTGGCCTCTATGGGAGCTGACTCGGGAGATGACTTTGTAAGTATCTTCTCCTGCTTTGAATATTTGGTACAGTCTGTATATACTTTTTAAATACTATTGCAAGAAATCTTTCCATTGGAAGCTTTTAGATTGCATGATTATTTTATGCTTTTTCTAGTTTATAGATGTAAAAAAAACTGCATATCTTTCTCTCTCTCTCTCTCTCTTTCTCTCTCTCTCTCCCTCTCTCCCTCCCTCCCTCTCTCTCTTTCTCTCTCTCTCTTTTCCCCCCTTTGGTTTTTTAGGACAGGGTTTCTCTTTGTAGCCTTGGTTGTCTAGGAACTTGCCCCATAGACCAGGCTGGCTTCAAACTCCCAGAGATCCACCTGCCTCTGCCTCCCAAGTGCTGGGACTAAAGCCCTGTACTACCATTGCCCAGCTTTATATTTCATTCTTAGTAGCATTTGGTTTTTGTTATTTGTCTGTTTTTCCCTTGTGTATTTTGTTCATTACCTTTTTTCTGTTTTTCTAGTTATATGACCTATGCATTTTTTTTATGTTTTAGTCTGTTAAAATGCATGCCTTGCTGGGTGTGGTGGTGAATGCCTTTAACACCAGCACTCCAGAGGCAAGCAGAGCTCTGTGAATTTGAGTCCAGTGTCATCTCCAGAGATAGTTCCAGAACAGCCAGGAACACACAGAGAAACCCTGTCTCGAAAAACCAAATAAATAAATAATAAAATGTACATCTTGTTTCCTCTTCAGGCACATACACTTTAAGTCATTGTTGGTTAGCAGGGTCTGTGAATTATGGACTTAAGTCAGACAGAATGCAGTTTTATTGGGAAGGTTGATGGAAAATTATTTCTAATGGATTCAGTATTCAACGTTTTGTGTGTGTGTGTGTGTGTGTGTGTGTGTGTGTGTGTGTGTGTGTGTGTTTGGTAAGATTTCACAATAAATATACTGCTTTATCAGAAAAGGGTCATGCTTAAGGATTAAACTAAGTTAAATGGCTCTTTAAGGGCTTATAGTGCTTGATAGATATTCTTATATATGAATGTATATAAAGCAGGCTTCATCTCCAGCTCTACAAGGAAAGAAAGCATGTAAAGAACAAGGTATATGTAAAGTGTAAGTCATGAAGTAAATCTAGTGCCCATCTAAAAAGAATGTTTTTAATACTGTTAAAGCCACTTACATGCAACTTCCAAATTCCCTATACCCTTACAGATAGGCGCCAGCTTAAATTTTTATGTTTATCAGTCACTTGCTGTTTAAAATATCTTAACAGTTTGAGCTCATAAATAATGTATTACTTAAAACTTTATTTTTTTAATTTAAATATATTTATTAAAATTTTTTTCATTTTACATACCAACCCCAGTTCCCCCTCCCTTCCCTTCTCCCGCCTCCTCACCTCCCTCCCACTCTGCCCCCATCCACTCCTCAGAGTGGGTAAGGCCTCCCATGGTAGTCAACAAAGTCTGGCATACCAAGTTGAAGGAGAGCCTAGCCCCTCCTCGTTGCATTAAGGCTGAGCAAGGTATCCCACCACATGGAATGGGCTCCAAAAAGCCAGTTCATGCACCTGAGATAAGTCCTGGTCCTGCTGCCAGGGACCCCACAAACAGATCAAGTCACACAACTGTCACCCACATTCAGCGAGCCTAGTTCAGTCCCATGCAGGTTCCCGAGCTGTCAGTCCAGAGTCAGTGAGTTCCAACTGGCACTGGTCGGTCAGCTGTCTCTGGGTTTCCCCATCATGATCTTGATCCCCTCTTCTTCTTCTTCTTTTTTGAATGCCAAATGCTGTTTATTGAAGGAGGGAGGAAGTCTTAAATACAGGCTTACAGCACAATGGGAGAACCCCGGAGGGCAGAAGTTCACTTTTTTTTTTTTTTTTTTTCTTTCTTTTGGAGCCTAGCATCGAACCCGGGCTTTGCGCTTGCTAGGCAAGCACTCTACCATTGAGCTAAATCCCCACCCCCACTCCTGATGTTTTAGAATCTTGCATCAAAGCTGTTAACACCCAATATGCTGGATACACAGATAAGGAGCTTCCCTTAAGCATTCAGGAGGGTGGAATCTAGCAGGGAATTAGCATAGGGAGGATATCAAGGTCAAGGTCGGCAAGCAAGGCAACAGTTACCCAAACGGAATCAGGGATCTACATGTTCCCCCTTTCACTAAAAAATGAGCTTCTGACTTAGGTTGCATGGGACGTCATGGAAACACCTGTCCAGGCCATACAGGCATTCTGTCTTAGGTTGGTGAGCGCCCCCAAAACTTTATTTTTGAACTGTATGAAAATGGCATGCCATAGTCTTCTTAGGCTTACCTTTTTTTTTTTTTTTTTTTAACTTAACATTTTCCCAAAATGTATCTGTGTTCCCAAAGCTATGGCTCATTTATTATTACCATTGCTAAACTATCAACATTTGAAAAGGCTGTGTTTTATCTTTATTCTTTAGCGATTGACACTTGAATATTTCCATGGTCAGCTGAGTCTTCCTTCTCTTTTCTTCCTCTACCTGAATACAGGTCATATCCAGGTCACATGCCAGAAGCTATTAGGTTATTGGAGTGGAGCAATAAAGTTACAAAATCAAGATTATCATTGGCATCTGTAATTAACAGGAACTAGGAGTGAATGTTTGATCAACTAGCTAAATAATTTAGTTTTAACACTGAGTTTTGCAGCAGAATGACCTGCTTTCCCTTTATGTTGATAAGTGAAATCTCATATCTCGAGTGTGTTTCATAGAGATGGATTCGAGTTTAGGGACTCTGGCTTTTAGACTTTTCCAGTAACCTATTTGAATTTAAGGAATTACATAGTCTGACTCTTATTCGCAATCTCTGAACCCTTATATCCAACTGAGTATATTTCTCTAAATAAACATCTTCCCTATGACATCTCAGATTCAAAATGAACAAATTGAATTCCTTAACTCCAGCTCTAAATGTGCATCACATCCTCTCAAATCCTTGAACAGAAGCCATAAAGGCTTTTTAGATCCCTGCCTCCTTTGACTTCTTAGTGCCTTATCAGTCAACAGGTACTTTGGGTTCTATTTGCCAAATGTCTCTGCACCTTACCTCTTTACTCCATCAGCTAGTGCTTTTACTAGTGTTTCCCTCTTATCCCAGGCTGACCTTTTTTCCTCAATTAAAAAGTCTCCAGTCTGGATGCCCTGCTTCCAGTAGCTTTCTCCCAAGATGATCTTCTTAAAAGTAAATCTGTTTGTGTCTCTCAATGCTTAAAATTCTATAGCTTTCTCCTCTTTTTCAGGAACTCTTTTTTTTTTTCCGAGACAGGGTTTCTCTGTGTAGCTTTGGAGCCTGTCCTGGATCTCACTCTGTAGACCAGGCTGGCCTCGAACTCACAGAGATCCACCTGCCTCTGCCTCCCGAGTGCTGGGATTACAGGCGTGCGCCACCACCACCCGGCCTCAGGACCTCATTATTGTGGTGAATAAACTGATGGTTTCATCACAGCTTACATACTCAACTTCATCTCACTCAACTCTCTTACACCCTATGCTAGATCCATACTTAATTTTTTAACATCCTGAAATAGACTTCACTGTTTCCTGCCTACAAATGTTTGCCTGTGCTATTTACTCTGTCTAGAATGTCTAATGTCTCCCTTTTGTACCTGTGTTCCTCTGAGAGATTCTTGGACTTCTTTCAGAGACTCCTCACATATCTCTAGTTCTAGAGAGCCCCTTGAACCCTGACCCTTCCCTCCTCCTGAGTTTGCTGCTTACCCCCTCTTGCCTTCTTAGTAGCCTCTGTTCTCGGGGTTACTAGTGCTGCCTCAGTTGATGACCTCCACTGAACTAGGGTTCCATGAAAGGCAATAAAGTGAAGCACTTAATAACTCACAGGGGTCAGTTACAGGACAAAGACCTGGGTTTTATTACTTTTCTTTTTCTTCTCTTGAGACATTATCTCACTATGTATCCATGGGTGGCCTGGAACTCACTATGTAGGCCAGGTTGGCCTTAAGTCTCATGGAGATCTCCTTGCCTCTGCTTCCTGAGGGCTAGGATTAAAGGCATGTGACACCACACCAAGCTGAATTTGAATTCTTGTTGTATTGTTATTCTATGACATTGGACAGCTTCCTTCACTCTTCTTTGTTTAGTTCCCACATCTGTGAAACAGGAATAGAAATGGTATCTATCTTTATTAAAGTATGTGTCAGGGATTTCCCAAGTCATTTCCAGGCTTGATGACATGCCAGGAGTACTCAGTGTTCTAGCGCAAGCACAAAGCCTGGGTTCCATCCTCAATCCCATGAAAAAAGAAATACTGTAGTAACCAGTTCTTAGTAAGCATTTCATAATCAGCTCCTGTTGTTGCTGCTGCTGTTTAGGAAAGCCTGTTTTACCACTTTTTCTAACATTAACACAGTGCTAAAGGCTAGGATATTTCACAGTAATAATCAAAACAATTTGTTCTGTTTATATCTCCTACAGTTTGCCATTGTTTGGCATTAGGAGGTAGGACCTTTGAAAGAGGATTAAGTCAGGAGCCCTGAATATTTAGTATTAGTGCCCTTATAAAAGCTCCAGACAATGCCTTTCCTTCTCTACTATTCAGGGTATGGCTAAAAGATGCCTATCCATGAACCAAAAAGTGAGTCCTTACCAAACACTAAACTCTTCCTGGGCCTTGATCTTAGACTTCTCAGGCTTTAGAACTGAGAAGTCCATTTCTGCCATCTACAAGCTACCCATTCATGGTATCAGTTTCAGCAGCCTAAACAGAAAACGGCTAGTAGAAGATGGTAGGTAATAGAAGCAGGTCTGTGGCAGCTTCTCTTCTGCAGCCTTAGATACATACCCTCCTCCAGCTCTGTGAGGTCAGTGATACTGTCACAGTTTGCCCAAGAGGAAGACAGTGTACAGGGCATTTGAGTAATTAGCTCAGGTTCTTGCAGCTAAGTGGTAAAACGGGTTGAATCCAGGTGCTGTGACTCCACAGATTTAACTGTCCTTGATACTGAAACTTGGGTTAAGGTTCACTGGCAAAGCACTTTCCTAGCATAAGTGGGGCCCTAGATTTAATCCCTAGTGCAGAGTTGTTGTTGTTTTTTTAAAGCCCTAGGTTTCTAGGTTTATTCAGTACCAGAGGAAAAAAGAAACTGACTCCCAGTAAATATTGAATGGCAAGTAGCTGAACAGGTAATTAATGTTTAAAATGGTTTGTGAGTTGTTCAACCACCTCTAAAATCATCTTGGGGATAAAATGAGGAAACAGTATGAAAGACTGGGTGTTAGTATTGTTTTAAATTTTGTTTGGTGTGGTAACAGAATTCTAAGTGGAAAAATACCATTCTTTAGAAATGTGTGTCAGAGTTCAGAATGAAAGGTCCTGATGTCTATCATTTGAACCTCGGCATGCACATTTAATAAGAATTAAAGAAGCAAATGTGAAAAAACAACCTTGCACTTGATTGAAAAATGGGAAATGACTACTAGGCGACTCATCCCTCTGCTGTTTTTGAAAACTTTTATAATAAAAGCAAAGACAGGGTAACACACACCTGTAATCCTAGCATTTGGAAGAAGAGTGTCCCATTCAAGGCCAGACTGGGCTACACAAAAAAGGGGAGGGGAGGTGGAGAGATGGCTCAGAGGTTAAGAGCATGGACTGCTCTCCCAGAGGTCCTGAGTTCAATTCCCAGCAACCACATGGTGGCTCACAACCATCTGTAATGAGGTCCGGTGCCCTCTTCTGGCCTGCAGGGATACATGCAGGCTGAATACCTTAAGTAGTTTCTTTTAGTATTTTAAATTTTTATTCCCCTCCACATGTGTGTGGCGTATGCATGTGCATGCACATATATGCAGGTACACTCACTTGTGTAGGCATATGTGTAGGCCAGAGAACAACTTTGAAAATCTACCTCTATTGATCCCTACTTTTTGGGGTGTACCTTCCTCTTGCTCTTTGACTTCTTGCAGAATGGGTCTCTCGCTCAGTAAGAAGTCCCTTTGGGCTATGCAGGCTAGCCAGGGAGTTCTTGGAATCCACTTGTCTCCAGCCCTCCTTCCCCAACACTGGGGTTCATGTACTTGCAGACATGCTTGGCTTTTTATCTAAGTGCTGGGAAATTCAACTCAGGTCCTCATGTTTGACTGACAAGCACTTTTACCCACTGAACCTGGAGGTCACCATTTTGCTATGTTATCTGCCTGTCTTCGTCCTCCAACCCAGTACTGGGATTACAGGAATGCATCACCATAGCTGGCTTTTATGTGGATACTGTGGATCCAAACTTAAGAGTCCTTATACTGTATATCTACTGAATCATCTCCCAGCCCAAATTTTTAAAAAATATTTTGTAAGTAGCTTGCCAATAGATTTCCTTATGACATTTTCCTACATGCTTACTTCTGTTTTACTGATCCCATCCCACCCCTACTTTCCTTCATCTCATTGTTCTCCATCAGAAGAAGAAGAAGAAGAAGAAGAAGTAGTAGTAGTAGTAGTAGTAGTAGTAGTAGTAGTAGTAGTAGCAGTAGTAGTAAAAAGGTGAGAGTCTGTATATCCAAGCTGGTGAGATGGCTTAGTGGATAAAGACTCTTGCTGCCAAGCCTGACAACCTGAGTTTGATCCCCAGGACCCATGTAGTAGACAAGAACCAACTCCAACTGCAAAATTGTCCTCTGACCTCCATACAAATGTACACACATATACACAAATAAGTGCAAAGTGCAAAAAAAAAAAAAAAAAAAGAGGAAAAAAAGTCATTATAACAGCTAGGTGTGGTGATTTATGCCTGTAATCCCAGGATTCAGGAGGCTGAGGCAATAATATAACCAAGTTCAAGGCCAGCCTGAACTACAGAATGAGACCTTGCTCAAAAATAATAAAAAGAAAAGAAATAGGTTCAATTCCCAGCACCCATATGGCAACTATCTATAGCTCCAGTTCCAGAGGATTCAACACCCTCACATAGACATACATGGAGACAAATCACCTATGCACATAACATAAAAATAAATCACTCTTTTTAAAAATAGACAACCCCCGCCCAAAAAAAACCCAAAGTAATAGTAGTGGTACACATAAATGTTTAGGTTTGGGTGTGTTTTGTTGTTGTTGTTTTAAGGGCAGGGTTTTTCACCGTGTAACCCAGGCTGGCCTCTAACTCACAGAGGTACACCTTCTCTTCTTCCTAAGCTGGGTTTGAAGGCCAGTGTCACTGCCTGGCTTCCCATAAGTAAGTAAGTTTGTTTTTGAGACAGGGTCTCAACTATATAACCCTGACTGTCCTATAACACCCTATGTGGCCAGGCTAGTCTCAAAATCATATAGATTCACTTGCTTCTGCCTCCCAGTGCTGGAATTAAAGGTGTACAACACCCAACTTTCCATAAGTTTTAAAATAATTGACAGTTGGGAAAATGGAAGCCTGTTCATATATTGAACTATTAGATGCATGTTTTCTGTGGAAGTCTGGTGCATTTCAGAGGTTTGGATTAATAACTTTGTTTTGTAAATCGGAATACTGCAGCTTTATCAATACAGAACAAAGTCTTAGCCATGTACAAGACTTTGGTTCTTGTTAAAAATTTCTCCCCTTTTATTCTAGGAGTGTAATCTTTAAAAGACAAAGTGATTTCTATTTTGTATTATATTCTTGGTGTAATATGATCATAAGGAACTCTTTTATTCCATGCTACTCCGTAATGCGTTTTTCCAGTAGTCCACACTTACATATGACTTGTGTTCAACAGGCCCTGCCACCTTGTTGTCACAGAGGAAGGCAGTGTTGCTTCCACTTCCCAGGTGGAGGAGCTAAAGTCAGTTACTTTAAGAAGGTTTTAGTAATTACAGTTAATTAAAATTAATCAAATAAAAGAAAAGAGGTGTTGGTTTTCTATCTGGTGCTGGCTCACTGGGCTGGAGACCCATGTGATATCTCCTTTTATCTGTCCCAACAGGCTTCTGATGGAAGCAGCTCCAGAGAAGATCTCTCATCCCAGCTTTTGAGAAGAAATGAACAGATACGGAAGTTAGAGGCCAGACTTTCTGGTATGTGTTAAAAAGCCATAAACAACAGACATAGGACAAATGACCCTCTCCTGATATAAGCCTGCTTTATAGGGTAACTATAGTAACTTCCCACAGCATTTAATCTCCTTAGTCAGAAAGAAAAATTCTATGCCCACTTTGTTGCCTTGATTCTTTATTTATTTTAGCATAGTGAATATAAAAGTTTTTAAGTTTTCTGCTCCTGAGGTTTCTAGTCATGGCTATAAAAAGTGTTTAAAGTTCATATAGAGGCTGGTATGGTGGTGCAGACCTTTAATAACAGTACGTAGGGAGATAGGAAGATTCTAAGTTTAAGGCCAACCTAGGCTGCATAGCAAGATGCTAGGTGAGTAGGGTTCGGAGGATCAGTGCACCTTCTGCCAAGCCTGACAACCTGAGTTTGATCCCTGGGACCTAAATGGAGGAAAGAGAGAACAAGCTCCTGTAAGTTGCCCTCTGATCTTCACATACATGCATGTATACACATAATAATAATAATAATAATAATAATAATAATAATAAGCTTGAAGAATTTTTTAAATTTATTTCCATTTATTTTACATGCATTAGTGTGAAGGTGTCAGATACCCTTGAACTGGAGTTACAGACAGTTGTGAGATGCCATGTGGGTGATGGAAATTGAACTTGGATTCTCTGGAAGAGCAGACAGTGTTCTTAACTGCTGAGCCATCTCTCTAGCCCCTGAAGAATCTTTTTTAAATTTTTAAATGAGGAAAGTGTGTGTAGAATAGATTTAGCCATGTTCCACTGTTAGCATATCTTATTTTCAGGTAGAAATTTATAGGGGCTACTCTGTCTATAAGGGATGATCAGCAGGTGTTGATGCTGGGCTGCTACTTGGTGTAGCTCACATCACCTATGGGAGTCTTGATCCAGGACTTGGGACCATTTTTCTGTGGTTTTCCTGGTTTCAATACCTGCTTTCAATACAAGGAGAATTGTATTTAGATGTAATTCTCTTTACATCTCTGTCTTAGTTACTGTACTGTTGGCTGTGAAGAGATACTATAACTAAGGCAACTCTAAAAAAGAAAACATTTAATTGGGGCTGCTTACAGTTTCAAGAGACTAGTCCATTATCATCATGGCAGGGAGCATGGCAGCAGACATGCATGGTGCTGTAGAAGTAGCTGAGAGCTACATCCTGATCCAAAAGAAAAGAGAAAATGGCCCTGGTGAGGGCTTTGAAACCTCAAAGCACACCCCTAGTGACATACTTCCTTCAACAGGGTCACACCTTCTCCAGCAAGCCATATCTCCTAATCTCTCTCAAATAGAACCTCTCCTTGGTGACTAAACATTCAAATATATGAGCCTGTGGGGGCCATTCCTTTTTGTTTTGGATCGTGTGTGTGTGTGTGTGTGTGTGTGTGTGTGTGTGTGTGTGTGTGTGTGTGGTTTTTTTCAAGACAGGATTTCTTTGTATAACAGTCCTAGAACTGCTTTGTAGACCAGGCTGGCCTTGAACTCACAGAGATCCACCTGCCTCTGACTCCCAAGTGCTGGGATTAAAGGTGTGCAGCTCCCACCCCCATGCCCAGCTGGGAACCATTCTTATTGAAACCACCACAATCTCTATTCAGTTTACAGTTTACACAGCTCCCATTATCTCCTTTACCTGAGCAATGCAAGTTCATGATAGAAATGTGAGGGTTTTTTTGTTTTCTTTTGTTTTTGTTTTGTTTGTTTGTTTGTTTTTTGTTTTGTTTTGTTTTGTTTTGTATGTGGAGCTGAGGATCGAACCCAGGGCCTTTCGCTTGCTAGGCAAGCACTCTACCTCTGAGCTAAATCCCCAACTGAAATGTGAGTTTTTATATTGGTTTTTGACAGAGAACACACTTTGATAGCTTCATCCTGTGATGTGGTCCATGGTTTATGTGTATCCTTTGCCTTATACCTATTTAGTTGGGGTAAAAGCAATAAACCAAAATTCACTAGATTGTATGTGAAATGGGTTTGTTTAGCTATCAAGAGTCCAAAGTATTGTTCACACTGTAGTTTTGTCTTCAGGATCAGCTTCATGGGGTCAGCAAGGTAAGGCACACAGGTAGCAAATAGTAAAGCTGGGATTCAAACTAAGATTCAAGCTCCAAATAGTCTGTTTAAGTCAGTTGTTACTGTCTTGAACACCTATCTGTAAAGTCAGTTGTTCTTTCTTGATCCCTATAAACAACACCAGTAACAGAAGTGAAATAACTGTTGCTTAATGTTGGGAAAGTACTTGCAGTGTAGTAAGTGCTTTTCCCAATACAGAAAGAAGATTAGTTGGCTTGACATAACAATGGCAGGGGACATTTAGAGAGTTGACATTTATCAGCCCACTTAATCTTAGGCATTGTCACTGGCCTCCTATGAGTAATAACAATGGCAGCTATGTTTTATTCATCATTGTGTGCCAAGCAGTTAATGCATACAAATTATTTTAATGCTTCCTTTAAAGTAGATGTGATTAGGTTAGGCATATAATTAGGCAGCACACTTTTAATTCCAGCACTTCAGAGGCAGAGGAAGGTGGATCTCTGAGTTTGAAGCCAGCCAGGTATACAGAGGAAGTTCCAGGACAGCCAGGTCAGAGAAATTCTGTCTGAGAGAAAGAGAGATGTGTTTAATATCAGTTAACATATGAAGAGACTAATATTCCAGGTCAGTAATTTACTTAAACCCTAGCTAAGAAGTGACAGAGTTGGGATTTGAACTACTTCTACTTTTATACTATATCATACTATTTTCTTTGGATCCCCAGGTAATTCTTTCACCTTTGAGGTGACATAGGCACACTTCTCTAGAGAATTAAGCACCTGCACCGTAAAGGCAGTTCTATGCTTAGGTGTTTGCTGTTTACCTAACCACTGCTGCCAGCTGTATGATCTACAAGTGAGCTTTTAGTGAATACCCTTAACTGCCATAATGCTAAGGGCAACAGGGAATGAGAACTGTCCTAGTCAGGGTTCTATTGCTGTGAAGAGACACCGTGACCACAACAGTTCTTATAAACACACACACACACACACACACACACACACACACACACACACACACACACACTTTCTCCAACAAGGCCACACCCCCTAGTCCTCATAATCATTCTTAAATAGTGCTACTCCCTGATAACTAAGCATTCAAATATATGAGCCTATGGGGGACATTCTTATTCAGACCACCACAGGAACACTGAGACTTAGAACTAAGTAATGAAGATTATGGCGGGTTTTTCATAGCAGGGAACTTCTGTGACCAAATCTCACCTAATTGTTGTTGTTCTTTATCAAGGCTAAACAAATCTTGTGTGTTCTCACTGTTAATACCATGGAAAGTTGTACTATTCTGTTTGCCTGTGTCATTCCTTATTACTGGAGGCTTTTTATCTAGCTTTCCTTAACAGGACTGGTTTTCAGGTTAAGAAAATCATCATCATTTTAATTCATTTACTTTTTGTTTGTTTGTTTAATTAACTTCCTTTCCTAATGTTTGTCCACTCCTGGTATGTGCATCACCCTCCTCACCCAAGACTATGCTGAACAGGTCCGAAACTTGCAGAAGATAAAAGAGAAGCTTGAAATTGCATTAGAAAAACATCAGGATTGTACGTATTTTTTTTCCTGCTTTCTTTAATCTTTTCAGGATTTAGCTCTTTTAATGACTTAGTATATTGTTGCATGTGTCCATCAGAACTCATATCTCTATTTTATAGTATTCTTAATCAGACTGATATGATGTTTGACTGAAAGTTACCAAGTATAAGCATATATCTGTTGCATTGTGGGCATACTTCTTAAAAGGGGATAATTTTGTGCTCATTTCTATCCTGCTGATTGTCCTTGGATGATTTTGGTATAGTCTAGTACCTAGCCCTTGAGTCTAACCTAGGAGAATATTCTCAATGTAGCTTCATTACTGTTATATTGACTAACTATGGGAAAGCTCTGACATTACTATATCATCGATAGACTGGACATATATTTTGTTAAATTACCCTATCCCAACTCATGTTTTCCTTGGGTATTGTCATCCAAGGAAGATGCTAAGGGAGAAGAAAAAAGACTAAAGAATATTTTTTTTTGTTATTTTTGTTGCTGGTTTTGATTTTGTTTTCCTTTTTTATTTTTTTCCAAGGCAGGGATTTCTCTGTGTAGTTTTGGTGCCTGTCCTAGATTTCGCTCTGTAGGTCAGGCTGGCCTCAAACTCACAGAGATCCGCCTGTCTCTGCCTCCTGAGTGCTGGAACTAAAAGAGTGTGCCACCACCACGCAGCCTTTGTTTTTTCAGTTCTGATAAAGAGGTAGCAGCTGTGACTTCACAGCAACCACAGTGGATGGTATTTTCTGCCCACCTACTGGTTTGATGTCTTCACTATTATAGAAGGCAAAGGTGAGGACCCAGACAGCAAACTAAATTCATCTTACCAGGGCAGAAAGGATGTGGGAAATTGAGTTCTTCACAATCTCATAATCCATTTCTATGAGCTTGCCTTTTTCATTTGGTGGCATTTGTAAACAATTCACATGGACTGTTTGTCATGCTGTTTCTGAAGTATTTCCATATCTCAAATAGAGCCTCTTTGTTAACAGCTTCCATGCGGAAATTCCAAGAGCAGAATGAGACATTCCAAGCCAACAGAGCCAAAATGGCAGAAGGACTGGCTTTGGCATTAGCCAGGAAGGACCAGGTATGTTATATGTGGTACTGCCCAAGGCTAGGAAAAGATTTCATTTAGGGACTTGACTTAAAAATCATGATGCAGACCTGGTAAAAATCTTTACAACCTAGAAGGAAAGGAATGAATATAAGTTCCTTTTTTTTTTTTTTTTAAGATTTATCTAATTTTATGTGCATTGGTGTTTTGTCTGCATGTATGTCTTTGTGGGGATGCCAGATCCACTGGAACTAGGGTTACAGACCGCTGTGAGCTGCCATGTGGGTGCTGGGAGTTGAACCCAGTTCCTCTGGAAGAGCAGCCAGTGCTCTCAACTGTTAAGCCAATAAGTTATTTAAGGATTCATTTGACCTTTTCTTATGGAGTCAGACTTAACACTTTAATCGCAAAGTGTGTCCAGAATTCTCTCTGTGTGCATTTTGTAAAATAGAGACAGAAACTGATGTGTCCATAATCTACTAGTTAGCCTACAAATAAGTAAAGGGTCTCACCCTCTAAAAAGTTGTCCCCCAACCTACACCCACAAACACCTCCCTCTTCCAGAGTAAGACGCTGTCACACTAGTCACAGCAGTTCACATAACCCTTCTGACCCCTTCTCCCGAACCAAATATAGGCAGGAAGAGACTCTTGATCTCCATGGAAACAGCTACTGAGAGATACTAAGTGAATAGCAGCAAATGGTAGTAAAGTAAGCCAGCTGTGGTGTGCTCTTCTACTCTTAACACTTAGGGCATACAGGAGGATCAGGTGTTCAAGGACAGCCTGGACTGCATGAACCCTGTCTCCAAAGAAAGGAAAAACAATAATAAATTAAGACAAAACAAAAAATTTAAAAGAGAAAAATAATAATACTACAGTAGCTATGGGATGTGTTTTGTTTGATATAGTGAGTAGTGTTTTGGGTCTTGTGGTTGTTGTTGGGTTTTGTTGTTTGTGTGCTTGACTGTTTGTTTGTTTGTTTGAGTTTTTTTGAGGCAGGGTTTCTCTGTGTAGCCCTGGCTGTCCTGGAACTTACTTTGTAGATCAGGCTGGCTTCCAACTCAGAGATCTGACTACCTCTGCCTCCTGAGTGCTGGGATTAAAGGCATGTGTCACCTCTGCCCTGCTAGTCAATAGTAAATATAAAAGCATAAATGTAAAAATATAAGTATAAATATAAAAGCATCATTTACAACTACCTAATAGATAGCTATGGTGTGGATATATATAAATATGAGGAAAAAAATCTAAAAGTATATTCTGATTAGCAGCTGTTGAGTTTGGTCCTTTTGTACCAATATTATTTTCCTTGTATTCTGTAGTTTGTGAATAAGGAGTGTAATATCCCCTCTCCTTTGTCATACACCAGAGTCTCAAGCCAAGGGAGCAGATTGTTACCAAATACTGTTGATCATGCTCCCCTAGACTTTCAGTAAGTTGATGTCTAAACATCAGCTGTGTGACCCAACTCAGTGGCTCCTAGCTGCCCACTCAGAAGAAGTAATAGCAGTATTCATAGACGACTTAAAGAATAGCAGAGCTTGAGTGTCCTCTGAGTGGACACCTGAAACTGTACTATGTTCTAGAACTTTATGTAAAGTGTATCTTCCTTTTCTTTTAGGATATTTAGCTTTCTTAATATTGAACCAATTTTATGGGTATTTTTGCTTGTTTATGTTACTGTTTATCTTTCCCTTTTTTTTGGTTGATTGATAGCTTTTAGGAGCAAGTTGTTTTCTGAGAGTCTTGATATTGTAGATTCTTCTCCCTAGAAACTGTTTCTTTTGTTTTGTTTTAGGAATGGTCAGAAAAGATGGACCAGCTTGAAAAGGTTAGTCATCTTTGTTGTATGCATGATAGCATTGTCTCTGAGGCTTAGGAAATGTTTTCTCCTGCCAGGCCTAGTTAGTAAAGGCTTGTAACCCCAGCTGCTTGGTAGACTGAAACAGGAGAATTTCAAGGTCAAGTCTGCCCTGGCTATTGCGTAAATTCAAGGCCAGCCCAAGCAATTTAATAAAGTTCTAGCTTTAAAAAAAGAAAACAACAAAGATTGCTTGTTAAATTCATATATGTGTGTGTGTGTCTGTGTGACTATATACACACACACACTGTATGTATGCAGGTGCCCATGGAGGCAGAAACACTGGATGCCTCCTTGAGCTGGAGTCACAGTTAGCTGTGAGCTACTAGGCTCCTCTGGAGTAGCAGAGTATGCTTTTAACCATTGAGCAAGCCACTTCAATTCTTCTAAAATTAGAAGTGGGAACCAGCAAAATGGACCAGTCTAAGTTCAGTCTCCAGGACCCACATGGTGAAAAGGAGAGAACCATCGCCCACAAGTTCTCTGTTCTACACATATATACCATGGCACACCTGTGCCACATTTACACAAACATATACATATACACATAAACTATACACATTAATAAAAGCAAATCTCACATGTAATGCAAAAAAGAAAAGTTTTTTTAAAAAATGAGCATTAGCTGGGTGGTGGTGGCACACGCCTTTAATCCCAGCACTCGGGAGGCAGAGCCAGATGGATCTCTGTGAGTTCAGGGCCAGCCTGGGCTACAGAGTGAGTTCCAGGAAAGGTGCAAAGCTACATAGAGAAACCCTGTCTCGAAAAACCAAAAAAAAAAAAAAAAAAAACCTGAGCATAGTGATTAGTGATACAGTGCCTACCTAGCATGTGTAAGGCTCTAGTTTCTTTTTTTTCTTTTCTTTTTTTTTTTCCTGGTTTTTTGAGACAGGGTTTCTCTGTGTAACTTTGCACCTTTCCTGGAACTCACTCTGTAGCCCAGGCTGGCCTCGAACTCACAGAGATCCTTCTGCCTCTGCCTCCCGAGTGCTGGGATTAAAGGCATGCGCCACCGCCCTGCAAGGCTCTAGTTTTAATCCCAGGAAACCAGAAGAAAAAGGTGGGTAGGGGTACTGTTTTCCCCAGTACCCAGCTCACAGTACGTTACGATAGCACCTCCTGGAAGCAGGACACTGGGCAATTGGCTTCGGCAGCCTGCCTCATACTCTTCCTTAGTGGATATGCTGGGCATCCTTTGTTGGCTCTTCCTGCTGTACCCCCTGCTCTCATCCTTTTCCTTATTTCCTGAAGGTGATGACATCACCTGGGCTTGGTACTTTCTGGATTTGAGTGGCTGCTTGAGAACACCAGAAGAATGTGATGGAAAGAGTATAATTCATATGTTTATTCCTCAGCTTTGTCCACAGCTGGTTCCTTGGATTTCCTTAATCCCATGGTCAAAACTCTGAAGCTTCCATTGGCCCATTGGTTCAGATGATGAACACTCGATACGGCTTTTCTCATAGCCACCCCCTCTTTTTAGTGCCCTAACAGCTTACCTAACAGTTACTACTGTATTATTTCTATAGATATCTCTACTTACGAAATGGACAGATTCTTTTATTAAACCATTCTCAAGATCCCTAAATTGACTCTGCTATCTGTTTGCTTATGGCCCCTGATTGACCTTGTACTCACATTGGGAGTTCTGCCTAACAAAACAGGAGAAACCAGAACGTTTCTCAAGACTTATCACTGAGGAAGTAAGAGAGCCTCTTCGATAGACAGAGATGAGATGATTATTCTAGAACCATTGTTCCATGGGCTTCATAGGCAGCTAGTTGCTACATAGCAAAGCCCTGACTCAGAATAATAGCTGAGGGCTGGAGTGATGGGAAAATCTCTTGTTGCCGAGTCTGTTGGCCTGAGTTTGATCCCTGGAACTCACAGATTATCATTTGACCTCATATGTGTGTTACGGCATGTATGTATATGTCTGCAGACATACAATTAAAATGTTCTGCTTGTATAGTACAGATTTCTAATATTTGGGTTGCCTAACTTGGTGTCTTCTTGCAAACAGGATAAAAGGTTTCTGACAACTCAGCTACAGGAAATGAAGAACCAGAGCCTGAGCTTTTTTCAAAAGAGAGATGAAATTGATGAGTTAGAGGGGTTCCAGCAACAGGAAATCAGCAAAGTAAAGCACATGGTAGGTCTTTCTGTTTCAGTAGCTCAGTAATAGTACCATGGAGCAATGAGTCCTTATGCCTCCAGAGGTCATCACTTTCATGACTGTAAACACCCTCATAGTCTTTGATACTAACCACATTGCAATGTTTTCAGATTTATTAAAAGTGGAAAAGTTCTATTTGAAATGTATCCTTTTTACCTTCTATCTGTGTAAGTACTACACATTAAGCCCAATTCTCATCCCACAGAAATGTCACCCTTCTCTTTTTTCTTTCTCGTGTATGTGGGGTTGTGGGTGTGGTGAAATAGAGGTGTGGGGTGGGGGCAGCAAGGGCATGCATATGCCATAGCATTTGTGTGGAGGTCAAAGGACAACTTTCAGGAGTCCATTCTCTCTGTCATGGGATCTAGGGATTGAATTCAGGTGGTCAAGCTTGTGCAGCAAATTCCTATACCTACTGAGCCATCTCAACGGTCTGGTCATGTATTCCAATTGTGTTTCTTAGTGGTGGCCTAATGGGACCTTATGTCTTCTTATCAGCTTTTAAAAAAAGAAGAATGCTTGGGGAAAGTGGAGCAAGAGTTGGAGGCACGAACCAGAGAACTTAATCGCACTCAGGAGGAGTTGATGACTTCCAATCAGATGTTTTCTGGCTTAACCCAGCAGCTAGAAGAATTGCAGAGACACTGCTCAACGCTGGAAGAACAGAGGTTCTTGATTGGTCTGTGGGGCCTTTGGGAGAGGTGTTGGTATAGCATTGCTATAGCCTACCCACATGTCCCCATTGCTCATCTCGACTTTGTGATCTCAGAGCTGGCAAAGGCTTCTGCATTTGTTCCTACGTGGCTAGTCCTCAGGCCCTCCATGCTGTCACAGCAATGGCTCTCTCCCTCACCTTCGTAGGCATGAGTCCATTCCATTCCTGCTGAGCAGTACAATCTGATTTGATTTGTAAGGTTATTGAGTACTCAAAGACAGATCAGAATTCCTTGCTTAGACCTTGGTGGTCTTCCTGCTTCTGCTTCTGAAAGCCAAGGAGCTTTTTCACAAAGATAAACTTATTGTGCATCCTTCCTTTGGAGAGTGTGTCATACAGGAAATACCAATATTTGCTCATTGTCTGCTTTCTTTCCATGAAGAGATCGTGTGGCATCTTCAAAAGCATGTGCAGAACATAAGATTATAGTCCTGGAACAAAAGGAACAAGAGCTCCAAGCGTTCATTCAGCAGCTTTCCATTGACTTGCAAAAGGTAAACACAGGAGCATGAGTAGGAATTTCCTTCTGCCAGAGTGTGTGTTGCCCATGTGGACCATGTGTCCTACTTCCTGTTCTAGCCAAGCTGCACTCATGTGGGGCAGCCACTCAGTTACGTAGGTTGCTTAACAGAAAAGATAGTATTCCTAGGTATGGTGGCACATACGTATAGTCTAGGGATTTTATACACTAAGATAGGTTTACTGGCCCTAGACATTAGAGGCTGGCTTTGAAAACAATGTGAAACCACCAATTTTTATATATAATATTTATTAAAGTAGAAGAGATGAAGGAGGAAAAGAAAAATAGTATCCTAACAGGCATTCTCAAAGCATAATATTTGTTTTGTTTTGTTTTGTTTTGTTTTTGATTGGCAGTCTAAATTGCTTAAAGTGATTTAGAACTTGGAATTCTCCAACTTCAGTCTCCCAAGTAGATTAAAAGCTTATGCCACTGTACCCATATAAAGTTTGTCATTTATTTGTTCTACCTATTCCTATGGGCCTAGAAGTATAGTGCAACTGTAGAGCATTTGCTTAGCATAAGGCCCTGAGGTCGATCCCTGTTACCTTAAAGAAAAATAGTATTATGTCTTAAAGTACCACATACTAGACCTTGAATGGAAGAACATGGAACAGTCGCTGACATGGCCACAGTTGTACTAGGATTTACATCACTTTTTAATTTTGTTTCTTATTTGGCTGAAAGACATTTTATTGCCCAGTAGGCAAAAACCATAGGCCTATGTTAAATTCTGAGAACAGATGGATGAACAATGATAGCTAAGTATGAAAGATTATTCTTTATTTTTGACATTTGTGTGTGTGTGCGTGTGTGTATTGGAAGTCGAACCACCACTCTCTCTCCACCACATAGTTCCTGAGAATCTCACTAGGTCATGAGGCTTGGTGGCAGGCCTTAACCTACTGAACTGCATCAGCCCTGAAGGACTATTCCATCCAGCTCTTCTTTCCATACTATATGTATTTTAAAGGTTGGTTGGGGGGCAGGGGTTATGTGTGTAAGTGTTGTCTGCATGAGCACCTGCACACCAGAAGAGGGTGTCAGGTCCCATTGTAGATGGCTGTGAGCCACCTGTGGGTGCAGGGAACTGAACTCAGGACCTCTGAAGGAGCAGCCACCACTCTTAACCGCTGAGCCATCTCTCCAGCCACACCCAATATATTTTGATCATGTTCTTTCCCCTCCTCCAACTCCTTACAGATCCCCCACCCCTACCTACCCAACTTCATGTTCTTTTTCTCTCTGTTTTTCTGTCATTAGTTTACTTACAATCTTATCTAGTATAACCATTTTTACTCCATTTTTCAGAGATTGCTTTTTTTTTTTTTTTTTTTTTTTTTTGGTTTTGCAAGACAGGGTTTCTCTGTGTACTTTTTGGTGCCTGTCCTGGAGCTCACTCTGTAGACCAGGCTGGCCTCGAACTCACACAGAGATCCACCTGGCTCTGCCTCCTGAGTGCTGGGATTAAAGGTGTGCACCTGGCCCCACCTTTTCTATTTTTAAGACAGGGTCTCATTATTGCCTTGGCTGGCTTAAAACTGACCTGGAACTGGAAGGTTGTTCTTTGCCTTACAAGTGCTGGGATACAAGACATGCACTGCCACACTCGCTCGTCATCTTTTTTGTTATTGAGAAAAAAAGGCCCAGGAAGGTCAAGCCTGTAGTTAGAAAGTTCTGTCCTTTCTGAAAATCCTGAGACTTCTATGTGCTTGGCTATATGCTGGCTATTAGAAATACCATGGTGAGCAGAACAGATACTACCCCTGCCTGTTTGGTGCCTTTAGTCTTGACAGTCGACAGATTTTACCAGTAATAGCATGAGTATGTAATTACTGACTTTGATGAGTGCACTGAAGGAAGACTGAGATGCTTTGGGAGCCTGTACAGGGCATCAGCTCAGATCTCCACACTGGGATCAGATTATCTCCTTCAAGTAGTGGTACCTGATAATTCCCTGCTGGAGTTGGAAGGGAAGGACGAAGGGATAGAATCTCAGTCAGGAAACGACATGTGCAAAAACCATGAGATAAGTAAAGAAACTGGCACCTTAAGGATGTGGAGGAGAGCTGGAAGGGTACTACAGCATAGAAGAGTAGACTCCTCTGACTGTAGGAGAGGGCGTACTGAAAGGAGTTTCCCTTTCAAAAAAATAATACCGGTGATTGGCTGTTTGTCCAATGGTGATGTGATGATGGCTTAATTTTTTTTAATTATTTTTTATTCATATGTGTGTTTGTGTATGTGTTGGTAAACATGTGCCATGGCACATATGTGGAGGTCAGATGACAACCTTCAGGAGTCACTTCTCTCCTTCCAACATGTGGGTTCTAGGGATTGAACTCAGGCTCTAAGGCTTAACAGCAGGTACCTTTACCTACTAAGACATCTCACCAGCCCATGATGGTAGCGTTGCTAAGAGTGATGGCAAATGGAGGCTGGACAGCTTAAGAAATAATGAGGAGATTGGCATAACTGTATTCCTTGGTTCCTGGCTTGAGCATCTTAGTTGCTGATACTGCCAGTCATAACTCAGAGAGCACTACAGGAAGGTCAGTTAGTACCAAGGTCCTAAGTTTAGAGTAGGTTTTTATTGTTGTTGTGGGTTTTTTAAATATTGATTGATTGATTGATTATGTATACAGCATGTATGACTGCAGGCCAGAAGAGGGCGCCAGATCTCATTACAGGTGGCTGTGAGCCACCATGTGGTTGCTGGGAATTGAACTCAGGACCTCTGGAAGAGCAGTCGGTGCTCTTAACCTCTGAGCCCTCTCTCCAGCCCTTTTATTGTTGTTGTTAATTCCCAGATATGACTTTATAAACTTTACAGATGTATAAAAATAAGGATGAGGTTAAAAAAAGTGTAACAAACTGCCGACTTCCCATGTGTATATTCTTCAGGCTAAAAAAACCAGTGCTTCGGCACAAAGCTTCTGTATGTCCTTCACTGTTCTATCCTGTCCTTTCTTCCTTCAGAAATAAGCACAATTGGCCGTGGTGGCACACACCCTTAATCCCAGCACTTGGGAGGCAGAGGTCTTGCCTCAAAAAAACAAATAATAATAATAACAATAAATAAGCACAAGCCATAGACTGTTGTTGTTTTTTTATTTATATTTTATGTATGAGTGCTCTGCATGTGTACCTGCACACTAGGAGAGGGCATCAGATCCTATATAGATGGTTGTGAGTCACCGTGTGGTTGCTGGGAATTGAACTCAGGATTGCTGGAAGAGCAGCCAGTATTCTTAAGCTCTGAGACATCTCTCCAGCCCTCCACCATAGATTGTTTTAATTCTTGCTTTGTTTTATATTTTTACCATATTTGATTCCTATACAGTATCTTCATTTGTTCTCATCCTTCTTAGTATTATATAAATGAAATCACGCTGTAAGTATTCTAAATCGTGCTGTTTTGTTAAAACAGAGTTGAGCTCACTATGTAGACCAGGCTGTTCACAAAGCTCCAACTGCTTCTGCCTTCTGAGTTCTGGGATTAAGTCATGCACCACCACACCACCCCACTTCTCTACCCCAATATAGCTCTTATTTTAGGTCCGTACCTGCGAGGTTCAGATGTGACTAGAGAGTAGATGAAGAGGGAGACTTAGGAAATAAGCAGGTTTGGCAGCAGGGATTGTGTTTGGTAGTAGTTCCATTAGTCAGCCCCAGATGCTGAAGACCTGATGTAGCACAACCAGACTGTACTATAGGATGCAATCCATAAGAAGACTAGCTGGAGTTTTGGCATCTTGATTCTTTTTCTGATCCCAACTTCATGCGCTACCTAACCAACACAGTAACTTGTGTAAGATGGTTGGTCTTCAGTGGGAAGGGTCGCCCTCAAGTGTCCCTCAAGTTCAGAGTGCTGAACAGCAGAACAAGTGCAGGCTTAGATCCTGAAGGCCAGTCTGAACCCTTACTGTGTTGCTGAGAGATCTATCTGTTAGTTTTCTTGTAACACAGACGCAATGATGAGTGGTATAAAGACTAGAGATAATGGGAAATGCTGGAGCTGCTGCTGCTGTGGCTGAACCATGCTTCTTGCAAGTATTTCTGTTGCCCTGATTTGCATTATAATGAGAGATCTATAGGATATATCATTATGAGCAAAGTTGTTTTTTTTTTTTTAAAGATTTATTTATTTATTATATACACGGTGTTCTGTCTGCATGTATGCCTGCAGGCCAGAAGAGGGCACCAGATCTCTCGAGTTGTGGGTGGTTATTAGCCACCATGTGGTTGCTGGGAATTGAACTCAGGACCTCTGGTAGAACAGTCAATGCTCTTAACCTCTGAGCCATCTCTCCAGCCCAGTTTTTCTTTCTTGTCTTAACATTCATCTCTCTTGTGTTATCTACTTTCTGAATATTGCCATTTACCTCAGCATCTGGGCCACAGGTTTCAGGTGTGTCTTCAGCCTTTCTGGCCTCCTCCACCAAGTTTCCTGATCCAGGTGAACTTATCTTAGCTCTTTGCATATGTTGTTTGTTCTAGTAAAACAACTTTAAGGGTGAAAGGGCTTATTTTAGCTTATAATTTCAGGTTACAGTCTATCTTAGTTGGTGTTCTATTGCTGTGAAGATACACCATGACCAAAGCAACTCTGATAAAGAAAACATTTAATTGGGGGCTTGCTTACAGTTTTAGAGGCTTAGTGCATTATCCTGGCCAGGAGCATGGCAGCATGCAGGCAGACCTGCAGCAGTAGTTGAGAGTTACATCCTGGTCCAGAGAGAGACTGGGCTTGGCATGGGCTTTTGAATCCTCAAAGCCCACCCAGTGACACACTTTATTTAATAAAGTCACACCTCCTTATCCTTGTAATCCTTTCAAACAATTCTACTCCCTGATGACTAAGCATTCAAATATATGAATCTATGGGGGACATTTTTATTCAAACCACCACATAGTCCATTATTGAGGAGAAGTGAAGGTGGCTAGTTGCATTATACTCATGATCAAGAGCAAAGAGAAATAATGCATGCATGCTCACTTGTGCTCAGCCCCCTGTCTGTACTTACATGGTCCAAGACCTAAAGCTAGGGGCTGGGCTGGTTTTTCCTAAATCAATTAATGTAGTCAAGACAATCTCCCACAAATATGCCCACAGACCCACTTGATGCAGATGATCTCTCATTGAGACTATTCCAGTGTGATTTTAGATTGTGCCAACTTGACAAACCAGTACACTGCTCTCTACCCACAATTCCATTTCCTCTCCTGCCTCTGTGCACCTGTTCGGGAGGCCTAGTCTGGGTATCTCAAATAGTTGTTCCCTACTGCCTTTGCTCTCTCAAGCACTTTGTATATCACTGTCTTACAGGATAATTATGTTACTTTATAGTTACTTATATGAGTAGGTATCTGTCTCTACTTCCAGAGACCAGACTTCTTGCTTTTGTGGGTTAGAACCTGTATATTCTTGGAAGGCAACAGATAATGTTTAGGCCTGACAAAAGTTGTTTGTTTGTTTTTTTTAATTGTGGGGTTGTGCATCCATTCTTCAGTCTTCCCACTCAATCTTGCTTTCACTAGTAACAGTTGAGAATGGCAAATACTTCTCCACCACCCTATACTCAGAGCTGCGTCTTCCTGAGGAGAAATTGACCCAAGTTGAACATGTCTGTGGCTTGAGCTGAAGCAATGGAAGTATAAGCATGGCATGCAAGGGAGCAGAGTGAGTGTGAGGGGTGTGCACACCACTGTTAAAGCCTGACACCCTGCACCTTTCTGGGAGAGGAGAATTGGCATCCTCAGTGGAAGAAGGACCACCGTGGATCTGAGTGCCTGTGTATTCAGAGCTTCCTGGATTCTCGGATCTGACATTGAGCAGCATTTGGTGATTGATTGGTGATGAAAGAACCAGCTCCCATTCTGTCACCACCATCACTGCATTCGTTGACAGAATGTCAAGCTGAAGTGGGCACTGTTCTCAGGCCAACCTGTGAAATTCACAGTGGTGCTGTTAGTTCCTATCATTTGTTTCAGAAGTTCTTTTGTTGGCCTTAAAGCAGTTATCTCAGCTTTGTCCCTGCTGTGCCCAGCTCTTTTTTTCCCAAGAACATCATTATAGCTTTCTAGTTTGGGATGTTTGTTTATTGCCAGTGTTAGAGATTGGATCCAGGGCCTTAGGAACGTAATTCCAGAGACACTGGGAGCTTCTTCAATGGGATTGGCCTTGCTCCCTCTACCAAGAGAGTGGTTAGTTTTCTTCCCAGGTTGTCGGGTACTTAAAGTAAAGATGTTTGTTTCTTGATGCATTAGGTCTCCTCATCTGGTGCTTGCTTCTTGTTGTGATAGGTCTCTTCTTTTAATGTTCCTGGTTCTCATCTGGCATCTCCACCCCCATTTTTAGGAAAGCTTTCTTGGTTACTTGTTTTTCTCTGATGTGATTGAGCACAGGATTTCAGAGAAGCATGATGATACAATAGGGCAGGGAAGAGAAGTAGGTAAGAAGGCTTACAGTCTAAAGAGGACTTAAAGAATGACTCTGCTTTCCCCTGCAGGTCACTGCTGAAACTCAAGAGAAAGAAAAAATTATCGCACAGTTGCAAGAAAAGGTTATATCCTTGGAAAAGAGACTAGAACAGAATTTATCAGGAGAAGATCATATACAAGAACTCTTGAAAGAGGTAATATCTGCTCATGCTGACCAGTGTTAGAAAGGCATGGTGATGCTGGTTGTTGCATATGTTCTAAGTTTCTGATCTGGAGGATTCGATGACAGCTCTCTACAACTAGGCATAGCTCTTTTGGGCCCCAAGCTCCTGGGCTCAAGCTGTCCTTCAACCTAAATTCCTGAGTAGCTGAGACTATAGGCACATACCATGACACCTGGCTTATGCAATTTTGGATTGACTTCAAAAATAGCCTTTAGGGGGCCAGGTGTTGGTGGCGGTACATACCTTTAATCCCAGCACTCACTCAGGAGGCAGAGGCAGTCGGAACTCTATGAGTTCAAGACCAGCTTGGTCTACAAAGGGAGTTAGTTCAAGGACAGCCAGAGCTAAACACAGAGAAACCCTGGCAGGTCTGGGCAATGTGTCCCAATTATTAGACTACTTGCTTACCTAGCATGTACAAAGCCCTGAATTGAGTCGCCAGCACTTCATAAACCAGGTGTGGAAGTATATGTCCGTAATTCCATAATTTAGAAGGTAGAAGCAAAAGAATCGGGAAATTTAGGGTCATACTTGGCTACACAGTGAGTTTGAGGGTAGCCTAGGCTACATGAGACCCTATCTCAAAATAAAAATCAACATGTGTCTCCTGTGTGTTTCTCAGAAAAGGGGAGAGCTTTGTTCACACAGCTACATGATAACTGATGCCACCTAAGCTGTCTTGTCTTGCTGCACTATTTCCTTCCTTATACTCCCCCAACCTCCACCTCTGCTGTCAAGGGAAATTATCACCAGTCCATTAGCTTGAGCAAGAACTACCTTGCATCATAGACTTCCCTTGGCTGGGGGAGCTATTAACAGATTGACCTTATGCCATAGTAGAGATAAACTTCCTCTCCTCTTTGTAGCCCAGTGATTGCCTCCTCATGACAAAGCTGACAAAGCCATGAGCTTTGAGCTTATTCTAGACTCCACTGTCTGTCAGGCTAAGCTTCTCCTTCTCTCCAACCACTGTGGTACTCCAGAGCTTCCTGAAGCACTAACTGAAGGTATATTGAAGTCTCCAGGTTGGCCACCCAGCACCAGTCTCTCCTTCACCTACAAAACTAACCTTACCAACCTGTATTTCTGATCATATCATTCCCTTGTACATCTTCCACAATTCCCTTAGACATCTATCTACATTTAGTATAAGATGGAATCTAATGTTTAAGATGGTTTCTAGAGGCAAGCATCTGTGTTTGTATCTTGTGTTTAGTCATTGTGACTTAAAGCAAGTAACTTATCTCTTTGTATTATCTTCTCTGTAAAATTAGGTTTAATAGTGTGTCAAACTTGATAAAATCAGAGTAAAAATTGAAGCATATAGCTATTATTGTTGTTGTTCCATAATCAGCTAATATTAAAGACTGAGTAGGAATTACTTGGAAGTTTGTTTAAAGCATATATCTCTAGTCCTTTTCCCAGAAATGCTGATATCCACATGTCTAGAGTAAGACCTCACGTTTAGCCAGGATCTATAGTAAAGCTAATGCCAGGTTTTGAATGATCTGTTTGAAAATTTTCTGCCTGCAAAGTAAAGTAAAATTTTGCAGCACTAAAGAGTTCCTCATCATCTGACCCTTTTGCCCAATGTTTGATTTATTGACCTAAGCCCATCATCACTTTGGTTTCTAAGGAGTCTCACTATGTGGCCCTACCTGGCCTCAAACTCAGAGATCCACCTCCTTTTGCCTCCTGAGTGCTGAGATTAAATGCATGCACCATTGCACCCGGCTTCTATTGTATTCTTTTGTCGTTAGTCATTTGTCCCAGCCTTTATTTGTGCGTCCTCTATAATATGTGAATTATATCTAACTTTGCTATGACTATCTATTCATGTCTCCTATGCCCGGCAAAATGTTACTACATCAGTAAATACTCATTAAATGTAGAAACAACTCCTTTGTCTTCTTATCTATTAACTTACAGAGAACAGTTGTGGAACAGAATCTAGAAGACACTAGGCAGCAACTCTTGGCTGCCAGGAGCAGCCACACCAAGGCCATTGACCTTCTAGAGACTCGGGTATGACCTCACTCCAGTATTTGCTGTGATGTGTATAACCTGGTTAGGAGGCAGTTTAGCTAAGAAGTCCTTGGTCAAAGCATCTGCATTCCAAGGATAGGTTTTTGGTGAGGTTGAAGAGTTGTTTTGTTTACTCTACCCCAACTGCATTTCTTAGCTCCCTGCATGGATATTACACAGCCTTAGTTTTGGTTTATTTGTTTGCCAGTTTAGTGACTGTGAAGTGATGGTTCATTATGTTTACTGCTGTAGTTATTAATGAGTTTTCACCTGCTCTAATTTTAAACCATGCATTAAACCTTTCCATCTTCTTGTGAACAGAAAGAATGTTTCTGTTTCCCCTCAGGTGAAGGATCTAGAGCAAAGCCTACAGGCCACTGAGGAGCAGCTGAGCCAGAGCAGGGATGTTGTGACTGCCCAGCAAGCCCAGATCCAGGAGCTTGTAAGTGTTCACCATGTGCCAGACTCCAGTGAATTCCTTCAACACCATTGCAGATGCTCCAGATGTGCACCTGTGCCTGCAACAGTATCTGTACTTGACGTGAACAAAGCAAGGGGTTACTCTAGAGGGTCAGTGTTACCCAGAACCATGGAGTAACTGGTAGTCTCCATCCAAAATCTGCCTGCTTTTGTTGATGATCCTGCCCTGTTGTGGGTCCTCAAAAGTTCAAAGCTTAGCTTTCAGCAGAGTTGTGGAAAACAGGTCAAAACCATGAAATGAACTGAGTATGGTGACACATTGCTTTAATCCCAGCATATGCAAACTGAGGAAGGCAGGTCTCTCTGAATTCAAGGACAGTCTGGTCTACATGGTAAGTTCTAGCTAGCCAAGCCTGCATAGGGAGAACCTCTTTTTTAAAAAGGGAGGGTTAATGCATTTGGATAGTCATCATACCCTGAGTGAGCTAATAAATTGGACATAGGGAAATCAAAGCAGCCAGCATTGATTCCCTGTTTGTGGCAACCCTGGCACTGTTCGGGATGTTTTTTACTTAGTCCTTGCAGCACACCTAATAAACTGTCACCATATGTTATACTCATTCTGTAGAGATGAGCTCAGAAGTGACAAGACTCACATCTGTCTCGTGTATGTCCCTATTCATTCTCCTGCCTCCCCTAGGAAAACCTCAGCCATAGAGGTCCAGTGAGTAGCTGACGGAGACCTATATCTGAAGACAGGGTGGTGCTCAGCATACACCATGAACGGTGTGCCAGTGGCATCAGGACAAATGCCAGACTTCAGTTTCCAGGGATGGCCAGACCCAGCAGCAATATGTAGAACATGAAGGTGTTTAAAGCCACACCAGGCCAGCAGAGGTCAAAGAGGGTAGTTTCTGTTAGACAGTCAGAAAAAGGCCCTCCTCTGAAATCTTTATGTCTTGACTAACTGTCCTCTGGTTTTCCTGCAGATCACTACAAACCAAGAGAGCAGCCTTTCTCAACAGCAGGTTCTTGCCCTGGAGCAGCATTGCAGGGAGCGCACCCATGCACTGGAGGCCCAGATTGAAGCTCTGGAACAAACACGGGTGGCCGACCAGATAGCTTCAGAGCAGGAAATGGTGAGTCCATGCAGAGCACTGTGTCATGGCAGTTGAGCAGATTGGTGCCTCTCTCGGCTGGGAAGCCACTGAAGAAAGCAGTTCACGTCTTTCTATAAGGACTCACCTGCTTAGGTGACTGGAAGTAAAAAGACTGCTTTTCACAGAGATGGACAACAGATGGGTTTTCTTTCACAGGGATGGTCCCATCAGCTTTTCCCAGTTTTTCCTGAAATCCATATTGTTCCTCCCTAATGGCTTCTCCTTTCTATGATCCCTCTGTGTGTCCCACAGTCTTAAGAAGCATGCTATTCTTCCTCGAGAGGATCCAGAGACTGAGCCTCATACCTGCTAGGCATGTGCTCTACCACTGAGCCAGTCTCCTTCCCCTAGAGAGTTTTAGTGTTTTTCTTCCTTGTCCCCACTCTAGTGCTTACTCTTACATTTAGATTGACCAAAAGAAAAGCCATTTCTCTTAAGGAGGCCAGAGACTGTATACCAGCTGCCTTCCTCAGTTCTTCTTTACCTTACTGTGTGAGATGAAATCTCACTGATTTGGCTAGACTAGCTGGCCAGCAAATCCCAGAGATCTAGCAGTCTCTGCCCAACACTGGGATTGCAGGCGTGCACCACCCCTCACTATTTCCACATGCTGGAAATCTGAGCTCAGATCCTCATACCTCCCTGGCTACTTCACCAATGGAGCCATTTCCTTTGCCCAGAAAGGCCATTTCAAAAGGTCTGCCTGAGAGGAAATACAACAGGTAAGACTTTTCTTACGTGTGCTCTGCTCAATTTACAGCAACAGCTGCAGCGGGAAAATGTGGTCCTTAAAGAAAGCAAAAATGAATGTGAACGTTCTTTACAACATCACCAATTTGAACTAAAGAAACTAAAGGTATTTATCTAATAGAATCAGTTTTACAGAAGTTCCTATCTGTCACAAGTTGAGTGGACAGGTGAAAGTCCTACACTTAGAACAAAGAGGAAATGGAAGTTGCTCCTGCTTCAGTACTTCTGTTAGTTATCTGCTCAAGTCTTCCCAGTGACCCAGAAGTAGGAAGAGTTGTGCTTCTTTTGTATGTAATGCTGTCTGAGGGCAGTCAGTCCAAGTGCCATAAGTTGGGCTAGTCTCCTCTATCTGTTCATGCCATTCCAAAGCCCAGCTCTTCCTCTGTGTCTTCTCAATAGCTGACTGAAAGCTATGTGATCAGAGCACTCCTCTGGCTTGTTTTTTCAAAAGGACATATAGAGAAGTCCTTAACAGGATGTTTGTGTATGATAGGGACCTTGTAAATAAGTGAACAGTGCTGAGTTGTTGTCTTTTCCCATCGGTGAAGTTAGTGTTTTAATCAGATCTTACTCCTACTGTTCCCTAGACAGAACTGCATGCCCACATTCTGTAGGCCCTCTAGGCTCCCTGGGCCCTTCAGAATACCTTTGGGAGGTGAGTAATGGCAATATTTGTCCAGTTTGGTCCTGGTATCAAGCCTTTGCAGACCTTCTCTCTGTGAACATCTATGGCTCGGGGCGTGCCCCTTGCAAACTCCCAATGACAGTGTCCAGTGAGTTGCTTAGGCACTAATGCAATGGTGCTGCATCATGAAAATCACATATCTTGCAATCAGATTTTCTTTTTTCTATTTAAACTAAGACTCAAACCCAAGGCCTTGTGAATACCAAATAACCACTATAATGCTAAATTATATCCATCACTTTCTATATTTTTACTTTGAGACAAGGTCTTACTAAGTTGTTTTAGGCTGGCTTTGAATTTCTCAGTAGCCCAGAGAAGGGTCCTGAACTTGCAGTCACCCTGATTGAACTTCCCAGGCACCTATGAATACAGACCTGCACCATAAAGCCCAGATTGGAGTAAGTTGTTTTGTTTTTGTTTTTCTGTTTTTTGTTCTGTTTTGTTTTGTTTTTGGTTTTATTCCATCAGCAGATGTCTGAGTGCCCCTAATCACCAAGCATCATAGGAGGTGCTGGGATATGTCAAGAACAAGACAGACAGTCCCTCTTTCATGGAGCATATAACTAGAAACAGTAAACTAGTTGCAAATAGAGGCAAATGCTGTGAGGGAAATGAAGCCGAAGCTTGGGAAGGACAGAGGAGGGAAAGGAAGGCTTCTAAGACATTTCAGCAAAAGATATGAATAGTGAGGCCAGCAATTAGGCATTCAAGGAAAGACTCTGAGGCAGAAGAAAGCTTGTTCTGTTCAAAGAACAGCAAGAAGGCCAGTGTGGCCAGAGCTGAGTGGCAGGGAGAACAGGTCTGACAGTACAGAACACACCAGAAATTAGGAAGTATAATGGAAAGCTGTTACAGGGTTTGAGCAGAAAAGCATGGGAGAGGTTTTGTTTTGAAGGGATTTCTCTAACTATACATAGGGAAATTTCTGTAAGGAAAGCTTTTAGTAAAAAGGAAAAAGTTGGTCATGCTAGTTGAGTATATGGAAAACACATTCAGATTCTGGATAAATGCTAGCCATGGAACATTTAAGACTTGCCACCAATTGCAGGGAGGAAAAGAGAGGAATGGGCATTCGAGTGACCCTAGGTTTGGTGTATGGAACTCAGAGTTCCATGGTTTCAGCACTGTTAGCATTTGATTCTTTGATGTGAGCACCTTGCAGCAGACTTGCATTATTGGGACTCTATTAGTATTTTGGTCTCTGTCCACTAGATGTCAGTAGCTAGCCCACTGATGACAAGCAGAAATGTCTTGGAGACCAAAATTCCACCTGCACACACAGTTGGACATTGAGATAGCCAGGCACATAGGCATACCATTCACAGGTGTCTAGGACATATCTGGTAATTTTTTAACTGAAAAGTCATGGCAGAGGTTTAGAGTAAATATAAATTAGAAAAACAGAATAGCAGCTGGGCAGTGGTAGCACACACCTTAGATCCCAATCTTAAGTCCAGCGTGGTCTACAGAGGGATTCAAGGACAGCCAGAGATAGAGAGAAACCCTGTCTCATGGGAATAGGGGGAGAAAGGAATGAAGGAGAGGAAGAAAGAGAGAGAAATGTACTTCTGGGCCAAGAGTAGTAGTGCACTCCTTTAATTCCAGCCTTTGGAAGGCAGAGGCAGAGGCAGGTGGGTCTCTTCAAGTTGGAGGCTAGCCTGGCCTACATAGTGCATTCCAGGCCTGCCAGCATTACATACTACATAGAGGCAGCAATGTAGGCATTCAAAAACAGAAAAGAAAAAAGCCGGAGCCGGGCAATGGTGGTGTATACCTTTAATCCCAGCAGGCGGATCTCTGTGAGTTCAAGGCCAGCCTGGTCTCCAAAGCAAGTTCCAGGAAAGGCGCAAAGCTACACAGAGAAACCCTGTCTCAAAAAAAAGAGAAAAAGAAAAAGTCGGGCACAATATTGGGCACCTGTAATTTCAGCGCTGGAGAGGCAGATAGATGGATCCCCAGGAGCTTGGAGATCAGCCAATCAAGCCAAAGCAGTGAGTGTCAGGTTCAATGAGAGACCCTATCTCAAAAGATAAGATGACAGGTGGTTAAGGTCAACCTCTGGCCTACACACACACACACACACACACACACACACACACACACACACACACACGAACATGTGTACATATATGCACAACTTAAATAAAAAATAAAGTATGTAAGAGTCATTTAAAAAAAAAAGTCATTGAAACCTAAAGTTGATTTTTTTTTTTTTAAGATTTTATTTATTATATATACAGTGTTCTGTGTGTATGCTTGCACACCAGAAGAGGGCACCAGATCTCATTATAGATGGTTGTGAGCCACCATGTGGTTGCTGGGAATTGAACTCAGGACCTCTGGAAGAACAGCCAGTGCTCTTAACCTCTGAGCCATCTCTCCAGCCCCAGCTGTCTCTCCAGCCCGATTTTTTTTTTTAATTACATTTATTTGGGGGCGGGGCAGGTGTAAAGGTCAGAGAACAAGTAGAGTATGTTGTCCTCTGGTCCCAGGGCTTGATGAGATCACTAGGCTTGATGTCAACACCATTACTTGGCTTAACCATCTTGTACGTCCCTAAAGTTGATTCATTGAAGTCAGTAGAACTGTTAAAACTGAAAGTGATTAAGTAAAAAAGGAAATGCCACCAAAAAAATGGCACAAATAACCAAAGTCAGGAAAGAAAACTGAAATATAAACTGAAAATATAAACAACTAATTCCTAGCTACTTGGGGAGTTTGAGGTCATCCTAGACTAGAGACCCTGCCTCAACAAAACAACAATAACAAACAACAACAAAACACCCCAAAGTGTTATATCAGTATATTTTGTACAAGTTATATGAAATTGCCGGGCAGTATTGGTGCACATAGTTAATCCTAGTACTTGGGAGGTGGAGGCAGAGGCAAGTGGATCTCTTGAGTTCCAGGACAGCCAGGGCTACACAAAGAAAATCTGTCTTGTGGAGGAAAGTTATATGAAATCATTTATGTAGTGGTACATGCTGTAGTCCCAGTACTCAGAGGCTGAGGCAGGAGCAGAAGCTGAAGGGCAGCCTTCTCTCTGTATGCACATCCTAATTCGTAGTCATCTTTTATGGCAAAGGGAGCTATCGGTAAGATTAAGTGGAGGAGCTGGAACTGGATTGAGAGTTTTCCCTAGTTTATTTGGGTGAGCCCTAAAGAATCAAGAGTTCTCACTGAGGCAGAGGCACAATGCCACACAAGACAGAAGGCATGATGTGACAGCAGAAATAAGTAGAGGTGTTTTGGTTTTGATTGAGACAGAGTCTCACATAGCCAAGGCTTGCCTCAAAAATCACTGGCCAAGGTTTTTTTTGAACTCCTGATCCTCCTGCCACCTAAGTTCAAGTAGTGATAGAGAGACACTGCTACACTGCTGCCTTTGAAGATGGAGGAATGGGGCCTGGGACTGAGGATTGCAGTTATGGAAGCTTGGAGAGGCAGAAAAAGGACTACTAATATCGTGGTTAAGTCCTGTAAGGAGGGCTAGGGTGTTGGTTTAGTTGGTAGTGTTTGCTCAGTGTACACAGAGACTTGCAGACCTAGTCACATGGTCAACCATGTTAATAAGGTCAAGGTACTGTGTTAAAGCAGCTCTAGCAAACTAATATGCAGACACCAGAAGCTCTGCTATCTAGGGTGTTGGTCCACAGCCATTTGAATGAGAGAGTATTCTAACGGGATGGTCTCAGCTGGTTATCAGGTGTGTAGTGAAGCACATGGGCAAAAGCAGGAAAATGCTGAGCCAAAGGCCACCATTGCTACATTGTAGGGCCATGTCTCAAAGCAAAATGAAAAGGGACACTTTTGTAAACATCTGTAAGAATGATAGCTTTGGGTTGACTTACAGTCAGAAAATAGAACTGATTGACCACTGTTGGTGCTGTCAGCAGTCATGCACAGGGCAACATTGGGCTTCCGTTGCCACAGAAGGCCTGTGGATGCGTAATTTCCCATCAAGGCCACTCAGGAGATGAATCTCTTGGTGAAATCTACAATGTTGGATGACAAATTCATTGGCAGGGTTCAAATGAGGACAAGTATTATTCGTTCAGTATCTCTAGCCCAAGGGAGTTAGTCCTTGAAGGAAAGATACCAAACTTGTTTCACACTTAGCTGGTTTGATTTAGCAAGCCACACAGTTAAAAACAAAAATCTTACACATTTGGGGGATATCATCCATATTTTAGAAGAAGCAAGCTGATGAATAAGATCAGTGACCCAGCCACAGAAACAAGACCTTGAGTCATAAGACAATTTGTGATGCGTTATGATGCAATAGAAGACTTCTATTGAAAGAACAAAGATGTCACAGAGGTGGCAACTACAAAGGCATCTTCAACCCTCAGAGGAGGGGTAAAGTGAGGAAGTTACAATTGTTTTGTTTTGTTTTGTTTTTCGAGACAGGGTTTCTCTGTAGCTTTGGAGCCTGTCCTGGACTAGCTCTGTAGACCAGGCTGGCCTCAAACTCACAGAGATCCACCAGCCTCTTCCTCCCAAGTACTGGGATTACAGGCGTGCGCCACCACTGCCTGGCAGAAGTTACAACTATTAAATTTAGATAAAGGAAGTGGTTGTGTACATCTGCCACACAGACTTCAGATGGAGTGCTGGTGTATGTGGGAAGGAGGCAGTGGAAGGACTGGGTGGCAAGTGTTAGGAAAACTGCAAGGTAGATGCAGTTGCTATTTCAGGAAAAATTACTGTTGACAGTGCAAAAGGATGTGTATGAGGACCAAGAAGACCCCAGGAAGGAGCAGTTGTAGGTGGACTTTTCTGTCCTTCCTGCCTCTCCAAAATAATCACACACAGAGACTTCTAATTAATTATGAAAGCTCAACCAATAGCTTAGGCTTGTTTCTAGCTAGCTCTTATAATTTAAATTAATCCATTTTTGTTAATTTATGCGTTGCTCTGAGGTGCATTACTTGTTACCTCATCTCCTACATGTCCTGCTTCCTCTGCATCTGGCTGGCGATTCTCAGTTTCCCCACCCTTCTTCCCAGCATCCTCTCTGCCCTGAAAATCCTGCATAGCTGTTGGTGGTTCAGCTTTTTATTAAACCAGTCCAAGTGACAAATCTTCACAAGAGTGAAGTGTATAAAAAGATTATTCCCCAACATTTCCCCCTTTCTGTCTGTATAAAAAGGAAAGGTTTTAATTCTAACATAATAAAACTATAAACAATAACAATTATCAGGTAAGAATTACATTTACCATTTATATTTGGCATATTTGGAGAAAATACTCCATTATTTATTCTATCTTGATGAGTCCAAAACTCTGTACCTAATTCACCTTCTATCATAACTAAGGAAAACTAACTATGACTAGCTAGTCTTCAACTCCATCAAAGACTCCAGAAGAATATAATATTACCTTAGTAAACAGGAAGTGCAGAGCAGGCAACTTTTGAAACAACAGAAACAGCTGGCTGCCTGGACAGTCACCCAAGGTTCCTCTGCAACATTGGGGCATCCATCTTCTACCTACAGGCTTAGAATATCTGATAGACTTTTCTGTAAAGCAGGAATATTTGAAGGGCTGTCCTACTCTGTCTTGGCAAAGTTTGGCAGTCACTTTTTTTGTGTCCTGCTTGTCTAGTTTGGACAGCATATTGTCAGCAGTTGAGGCAAGGGCAGTTTCTTCCCCAAATAACTAGCTTTTGCCAAAAAGAAAGCAAATTCCATGTGGAGGTTCGTTGATGCCCATCATCTTTTTTTTTTTTTTTTTTTTTTTTTTTAAAGAATGATTTATTTATTATGTATACAGTGTTCTGCCTACATGCATGCTTGTAGGCCAGAAGAGGGCACCAGATCTTATTACAGATGGTTGTGAGCCACCATGTGGTTGCTGGAAATTGAACTTGGGACCTCTGGAAGAACAATCAGTGCTCTTAACCGCTGAGCCATCTCTCCAGCCCCCATCATCCTTTTTTTAAGTGGATTGGTGCCACCAGGAGCAGGCATGTTTCACTGTCAAGAAAAGCCTCATGTTATGAAAACATTTTAAATGCCATAATCTGTGGTCTTTGAAGTATTTGAAGATCACCTATATAAAATATATCTCTGTATTACCTTGAGAATAGATCTAACATGACTATAAGTTTGATAGATATAGATGACTATTAACCTATATCTACTATCCTAAATAGCTTTCGGAGACTAAAACTTTATATAACCTTTTAAAATGAGCTGCACAGATATAATACCTTAAACAAGAATAGAAACAAATATATAGTATAACAAAAATAGCCCTAAATTTGTGTCAATATACAAAAATTCATACCAATGTAAAGTATTTAAGACTAATGGTTGTTTAAAAGTAGACTCGCTGGGCGGTGGTGGCGCACGCCTTTAATCCCAGCACTCAGGAGGCAGAGGCAGGAGGATATCTGTGAGTTCAAGGCCAGCCTGGGCTACCAAGTGAGTTCCAGGAGCGGCACAAAGCTACACAGAGAAACCCTGTCTTGAAAAACCAAAAAAAAAAAAAAAAAAATTTATGGGAGCTGGAGAGATGGCTCAGCGGTTAAGAGCACTCATCTCCCAGAGGTCCTGAGTTCAATTCCCAGCACCCACATGGTGGCTCGCAACCATCTGTAATGAGATCTGGCTCCCTCTTCTGGCCTGCAGGCATACTTACAGACAGAACATTGTATACATAATAAATAAATAAATCTTTAAAAGTAGACTCAACAATCCACCCTCTTATTTCATCCTTTTTATACTATATCCCCCTTTGTTTCCTTTAGAAAGAGATCCTTGAATCTAACTCCCTTGTTTAGCTTCTTTTCCTATGACCAATAACAACTCTTAACCAACCCCCCTAAACGATGACAAACATCTATAACCCACTAAATACCAAAAGCCATCCATTCGTTCTCTAAGATTGCTTCCTGTCGTCTGAGGGTGCTGGCATCTTTAAGAGACCCTGGGAAGTGGGGTAATGGTCAAGTCCTGGGAGAGGCAGCTGTATCATTTGTTGTCCAGTCTCTGCAATGGGAAAGTGCAGGGCTTGTCTCAAGTCCTGTTGCTCTTGGAGTAATCTGTGAGGCCAGACTGTCTCAACCATCAGTCTTCAAGCTGTTCTGGATGCAGAACTCTGAGGAAACTGCAACAGAGGCTTTCTGAGATGCTGGATCACTGGACCACCAGTTTTCATTGGTGTCTGTTCTTTGATTTTTATTTCACGTGCTTTGGTATTTTGCCTGCTTGTTTATCTGTGTGAGAATGTCAGCTCTCCTGGAACTGAAGTCACAGATAGTTGTTAGCTGCCATGTGGGTGCTGGGAATTAAACTGCTAAGCCATCTCTCCAAGCCTTTCTCTCTTCTTCCTGTCTTCGTATGTTTCTAATGGACTGTCATTTGATGTCTATAAATGTTTAGGGTTTCTGTTGCTGTATTATTGTTTTAAGTCCCATCTGGAACTCACAGAGATCCGCCTGCTTCTGCCTCCCAAGTGCTGGGATTAAAGGTGTTCATCACCACACCCAACTTTTTTTTTTTTTTTTTTTTTTTTTTTTTTTTTTTAGCTGAGGATCGAACCCAGGGACTTGTGCTTGCTAGGCAAGCGCTCTACCACTGAGCTAAATCCCCAACCCTGTTTTTATTTTTTAAAACAAGCTATTCCCTGAAAATCTTCCCCCCAAAACCAGGCTCAACCCCAGGTGCATAGCTGCCATGTGTGGGAGGCCTAACAGCTCTTGAAAGATATAAAACCATGTTTTATATCATATCTTTGGCAGGCTGGAGTATCAACTTAGTGTCCAATAGTTGGATGCTCTTGGGACTCTGAGGCACTTCAGAGTTATATTTACCTGGCCATGTATGCCAGTGTAATCCCTCATTATCATAAATCTGTTATGCATGCTTGCGCGTGTGAATGCGAGTGTATGAGCTTGTGCATGCCTGTGCATATTTGTCTGTGTGTGTGTGTGTGGTGTTGCTACAGTTGGTATTTATTGGTATTTGGTTATTTAGTTGTCTAGTGGTACTTGGCCTAAAACATAGAGTCTCCCTCATGCTAGTTGAGTGCTTTACTATAGAGCAGCCCCCCAGCCTTGTTTGTTTGTTTGCCTTTTTGACATAGGGTGTCTCCATGTAGCTCAGGCTGGTCTGGAACTTGGAATTCTCTGCCTCAACCTATCAGACACTAGGATTGCAGGTCTGTGCTACCACATCTGGCCCATGTTCTCCTTTTAAAATGGAAGTTGTAACCTCTGGCCTCAAGAAGACTATTTAGAGGATCAGACATGACTGCAGATGAAAAGTGCCAATGAGCCGGGCGGTGGTGGCGCAGGCCTGTAATCCCAGCACTCGGGAGGCAGAGGCAAATCTCTGTGAGTTCGAGGCCAGCCTGGTCTACAGAGGGAGTTCCAGGACAGGCTCCAAAGCTACACAGAGAAACCCTGTTTCAAAAAAACTGGGGTGGGGTGGGGGAGGAGGAGTACCAAGGGTAGTTCTCTAGCATGCGTTTCCTTTTTGACCCAGCCTGCCTTCCTGTCTTCTCAGACATATTGAGACCATCTGCCTTTCTAGACACCAGTAGTCACAAGCATCTCTCCTAAACTTCCCAAAAAAACATTCCTTAGTAGGCAAAGCATTCTTACCAAGCCAGAATCTCTAGCTCCTTCCCCTGTGCCAACAGAGCCCCATCCTAAACCTACATTTGGTAGTAATAGATGAGCAGAGGACCTTGGCAAGGAATCTTGTACAGTGTATTTCAAGGTCTCATCTTTAGCCTCTCAAATTCAAGTATCAGTTGTCCTTGTCTGCCAGAGCTAGATTCATTGTGAAGACAATTGTGATTACTCCATTAAGGTCCAGCATACCATGGTCCTACAGCTGACCCAGGGAGAGTTGGAAGGAAGGTCAGGATCTCACAGACCCAGAGAAACTGATGGTCTTCTTTCTCACTCAGTAGACAGTTTCCTGTATGGGAGGACAGACATACATCAGCTCTGATCTTGGAACATTTCAGGTTTCAGGAGGCCTTCTTCAACTTAGTTTCAGAATATAAAGAAGGGTCCTTATACAAGAGACTATAGTTGGCCAGGTGATGGTGGCATGCACCTTTAATCCCAGCACTCAGGAGGCAGAGGCAATGGATCTGTGAGTTCGAGGGCAGCCTGGTCTACAGAGCTAGTTCCATGACAGCTAGAGCTGTTGCACAGAGAAACCTTATCTTGAAAAAAAAAAAAAAAAAGATTTTAAAAAGAATATGGTTGTTCATCTCAGTGACAAAACTACCTGATAGCTGAATTTGGTTAAGGGGAAGAGATGTTAGTACAGGTCAGACTTGAATCATATGCCTCAAAATTAGGGCATCATTATTGACAGCCTAATCCTTGCCATCTAGAGTCTCAAGGTGGGAATGGGATACAGAAATAAGATGCTTACACAGAAAGAGCAGGGGGGGTTTGAGTAGATAGAAACAGCAGACGTTACTTCATGTTCTCCCCTGGGTATTTTCCTGACCATGGTCAAGACCCAAGAGGTTGTATTTTACACTGTGATTCTTAACAAACATGAACACACTGTCAGAGGACAGTGGTGACTAACAGTCCTATGCTGCAAAAGCCCTGCCAGTCAGCTAGGGGACTGATGTGTCTGCTCTCATTGAAGAGGCTTTAGGAAGGAGAGGCTGGCACCCAGAGTCCCTGGACTTGGGTCCAGCTGGCTCTGGCTCTCAATCTGGTCCTGCCACCTGCTAGCTCTGGAACCTGAGGCAAATCACCAAACCTCTTGGAGCCTGATTTCACTCTGAGAAAATGGGCTCATAAGCCAGGCGGTACTGGCACACACCTTTAATCCTAGCACTTAGGAAGCAGAAGCAGGTGGATCTCTGAGTTCAAGGCCAGAATGGTCTACAGATCAAGTTCCAGGACAGCCAGAGCCACACAGAGAAACCCTTTCTTGGGGGGGGGAAAAAAAAAAAAGAAGGAAGGAAGGAAAAGAAAAGAAAATGGGCTTATGATCTAGTGATTAAGGCTAAGCAGATAAAGGCCTTGCTACTAAGCCTTCTGGCCTCCACAGGTACACAGTGGCATGCCTACCCACATGTATACACACACAATAAGTAAATATAACTTTAAAATTTTTAATACCATTATAGGGACTAGAGAGGTGGCTCAGCAGTTAAGAGAACTTCCTACTCTTCCAGAGGACCTGAGTTCAATTCCAACCTCTCAAGTTAGCCAGTTCATAACAGCTGAGAGGTATCCAAGGCCCCCTCTGGCCTATGCAGGTCTCCATACACACATGATATGCACTCACACTTGCACACACATAAGTAATAAAAACAAGTCTTTTAAAAGGGCTTTTGTGGATGAGAGTGAGCTCTTGTAACGCTCAGCAGCTGCTTCATTGCATTTCCTGTTACCAGGTTGTGCCTGTGAGTCTTGTTTTGTGTGGATTTCTTAGACCAGGTCTGGTTACTAGATGGTGAGCTCCCAGGACCATCAACCCTCATTGATGTGCCCATTTGTGAGAGCAGATGCGGTGTCCAACAAGGCAGTCAGCAGAGGACCCTGCAAAGTGGGGGGGCCCTCTGTTGGGCTAGAGGTGAAAGACATAGATAAGAAAATATAGACTCTTTGGGGACTCAATCACACACCTGTTTTTTTAATTCTAGGATGAATGGAGCCAAAGAGAAATTGTGAGTGTGGCTATGGCTCAAGCCCTGGAGGAGGTGCGGAAACAGAGGGAAGAGTTCCAACAACAGGTATGCTCCCCCCTACTAAGTCTCAAGAGCACTGTGCCTCCCATTGGGGGCCATCAGAGAGGCCACACACACCCAGGGTAGGCATGTCAGGGGTCTCAGGCAACATAGTCAATTGGGAGATGCCCTATTACCTGTAGTATTCTAGGAGAAACTATTACCAAGGAACCTTATCCCAGGTAATGCCCTTCCTAACTTTTCATGGCTAGTTACTTAGTTGTAAAATATTGATTAGAGAAAAGTCCTTTGGTAGGGATCTAACGGTCTTAATTCTGTGAAGTGGTACATCACCATCTGCTACCCACAAAAGGGTGAGTTCCCAGCCAGAAGTATAGGGAAAACTATATGTGGGGACAGATAGAGCACCTAGCTCTAGTCTGCTGGCTGAGGCCTCCAATGAGTTCTTGACCAATCTGAAGGCTAGTCACCTCTAAAAAGAACCTAGGGTAATCATACCTTCTGACACCAGAATGGGGTGATGCAAAAGGGTGGTGCAGCATGCTCAGGAAAGGATGGATTGAGAGGCTGACCAAAACTTCTACACTCTACCTTGGCCCAGCATAGGCCATAGGGCAAATGCCCTTGTAGGGCATTTACCAGAACGGATCCAATTGCCATAGGTTTGTTCTAGGCTACGGATGTCATGGAGGGCTCGCCACTACCGCCCCCAATTGGAAAATGGAGTCCCTGTAGGAGAGGGGATTTTGTCAGCCCCTCTCATGCTAAGTTTTCTGCTAAGGCTGCCCAGCTGACAGCCATCATAGAAGAGAAAAATCAGAGCCTGTGTGAAAAGGACGACGTGCTTCTCCAGAAGGAACAGGAACTTCGCCAGCTGGAGAAAGGTAAGTCTACCCATGACCAGCAATGGTATCACTAGTGAGCCAGCCTGTCACAAAGCAGTGTACAGTTACTGGCTCACACTATACTCTACCACCCTAGGTCACGATTCTGCCCTGCTGCAGATGCAGCAACTGCAGAGTGAAGTGGAGGCTTTAAGGAGCTGCAGAGCCCAGGAGGCAGTGCAAACCGCAAGAGGAGAAAACGCCCTGCAGCTGCAGGGCCAGGAGCCACTTGTGAGTGCTAGCTCTATACTAGGGTTAGGGTAGAGTGCCTGCTCTGCACCTTTAGGGTCCTGTCTTTATGGTAAAGGTGCTCACCTGTCTAGGGGACTTGAGACCTATAGGGCCATCTGTGTGGCAGCACCTGTTAGTGTGCCAGTTTGCCTCTAGTTTGCCTGGCAGCCACTGAATGGAATCTTATGTCTGACCTTAGTTCCCATCAGGTGCTTGCTACAGCATGCCAAAGAACACCTATGCAATGAGCTGGCACTTCTTCCTCACAGACCTGCATCTCAGCTCCTGCCTTTTGTCTTGTTGCCACTATCCCATAGGTCATCGCAAAAGCCATGCAGGATTCGGAGTATGAGCTTCAGGTTGCAAAAGGAACTCCAAATGGTGAGGTTGAGGCCATGGATCTAGAGCAGCTACAGAAAGAAAAGCAGGACTTAGAACAGCAACTTACAGAGAAAAATAAGGTGAGGACACCCTACACCTGGCTAGCTATGGGTCTTCTCTAGCCCAGCTCTCAGGCCTGAGGCCCTGCTGTTCCTCCTCACTGTTGTTTTCCCTTCCACTAAGTCTGCCATCTCTCCTTAAGAGGTTGGTGCTGACTTTCTGATGGCTGTTGGTCTCACTCCTCTGTCCTACTATGTTTACATCTCTGAGTGCAAATTGAAATCCTTGCTGAGTGTAGTGATACACACCTGTAACCCTGCACTCTGGAGACAGATGCAGAAGGGCCAGAAGAAAAGGCCAGCCTGGGCCATGTGAAGCTTTCTTTGGAGACTGGTCTTACCATGTAGCTGTTTGTTTGTTTGTTTGTTTGTTTTTCAAGATAGGGTTAGGGTTTCTCTGTGTAACAGCTCTGACTGTACTGGAACTCACAGAGATCCACCTACCTCTGCCTCCTGAGTGCTGGGATTACAGCTGTGTGCCACCACCACCCAGTGTACATACACAAAGGGTTTTTTTTTAATCTTTAAAACATTTTCCTTTTTTTATTTTTATTTTTGTTTGTTTTTTGTTTTTTGTTTGTTTGTTTGTTTTGAGACAGGGATTCTCTGTGTAGCCCTGGCTGCCCTGGAACTCACTCTGTAGATCAGGCTGGTCTCAAACTCACAGAAATCCGCCTGCCTCTGTCTCCCAAGTAGCTGGGCAGTGGTGGTGCATGCCTTTAATCACATCACTTAGGAGGCAAAGGCGGGTACATTTCTGAGTTTGAGACCATCCTGGTCTACAGAGTTCCAGGACAGCCAGGGCTGCACAGGGAAACCCTGTCAAAACAAAGCTTTTCCTTGAGCTTGATCCCCCCCATCGCTAAGGAAGATAAAATCCCTTGTTATAGATTATGAAATTTTAAATTAGGAAAGTGGAGTTCAGCCTTTCTAATGAATGATGGGATATGTAGTAAACTATATTTAAGCCTTATAATAATAAACCCACTGATTGTAATATAAAAATAAAATCAGAGGAGCCAGGCAGTGGTGGAGCACACCTTTAATCCCAGCACACAGGAGGCAGATACAGGCAGATATCTGTGAGTTAGAGGCCAGCCTGGGCTACAGAGGGAGTTCCAGGACAGCCAAGACCACACAAAGAAACCCTGTCTCAAAATTAAATTAAATTAAATTAAATTAAAAAATAAAATAAAACAGTGTTGGTGGATTATACAGAAAAACTTCATGACCTTTTACACTATCTTGAATTACACTGTAGAATATCAATTCAGCAGTGATAACTGTGAGATCCAAACCAAAAAGAAAAAAGAAAAGAAAAGAAAAAGAAATCTGAGGGGCTGGATAGATGACTCAATGGTTAAGAGCACTGCTGGTAGAGAACCTGGGTTCAATTGGCAGTATCCACGTGGCAGCTCCAGTCCCAGGATCTGACACATCAGAAAGCAAAACATCCACACTTTAAAAAGTGGCATGTATTCTACAGAGCCACTCATAGGAGCCCTCTCCAAGTGTACGGGCACTGCCGACAGGCCTAAGGGGCCGCACACAAGGTGTGGTAGGCAATGTGCTACTGAAAGAACATGATGATTCTCTGGACCCTCTGGGCCCTGGGAAGGCGAAGGGTGGAGCAGCAGCAAGGAAGCCCAAGGGGTCACTAAGAGTGACCCTATAGGAGGGCCTCTTAAAGCCTTCTAACATGGTACTGACAGCTGGCTTTGGGGTGGGGGTTACCTCAGATTATGAAGCAGATGCAACAGAGGATGCTGGAACTTAAGAAGACTCTGCAGAAGGAGCTGGTGAGTGCCCACTTGTGCCCTCCATGCACTCAGTCCCACATCTCCCCACTCCCATGCCCTTCCTGATTTTCTGCTCCTCTTGGGGTCCTTGGCTGCCTGGGGTGCTCCCTTAGTTGATTGCAGAGGGTTCTCTGAGAGGTTGGATGTGGGCTGGTGGGAGAAGGGTCTTGAGAAGTGTTCTTGTGACCATGCAACCTTGGGCATGAGGTCTGAATCTGCCTTCTCCATGCCTGCATGCATTCTCACTTAGATAGAAAAACATGACCTAGTTCCCTCCTCTCAGCCACTGACCCCAAGAGAAGAGCTAAGCCTTCCTCAGGTTCAGGCACTTCCTTCTAGTCAAGGGCCCTTTTGCCCAATGATGTACAGTTAGTCAGGAGCTGGTCACAGCTAGGTCTGGTGAATCTTCCTGTGATCCTAGACCTAGCTGGAGGGCTTTGACATGGCACATTTCCCATTGTTTCCCATTGCTTTTCAGAAAATCAGGCCTGACAGTGAGCTTTTTGAGGTCCGGGAGAAGACAGGTCCTGAGATACCAAATATGGCCCCTTCTGTCACCAATAATGCTGACCTGACTGACGCCCGAGAGATCAATTTTGAATACCTTAAACATGTTGTTTTAAAATTCATGTCCTGTCGAGAATCTGAGGTAAAGACTTGCAGCTGCTTTTTTGGGTGTTGGGCTTGTAGAGTCTATCCTGCATGGCTTCCCTCAGTCTCCTACCTACTTCCCCTCATCCCTCAGTGCTGACCTGCTAAGCAGACTGTAATGGGAAGTAGCTCCTGGGGAGATGTGGGTTCCCCTCTGAATTCTAGCTTTAATGCTGCTGAAGGTAAAGACCTAGAAACAGTGTGTCCAGCATGAAGAGCAGGGTAGCTGTTGAGAATGTTCTCTTGGCTCTCAGTCCCCAAAGTGAGAGATAACTCAAAAAGCTGGAATTGCACCCACTACCTCATCCTTGTGAACCAAGGCAAACAGGAAGTGCCATTTAACTCCTTAACTGCCTGCCTACCTACACCCTCCTCTCCCCACCCCCCAGGCCAATGGCAATAAAAGTGGGTTTTGTTTCAGGCTTTTCATCTCATAAAGGCAGTGTCAGTGCTGTTAAACTTCTCACAGGAAGAAGAGAACATGCTCAAAGAAACTCTGGAATATAAGGTAAGCTTCCCTAGCCTGCTGTTTCCACTGCTGCACAGGATTGTCAGTTACCCAGGCACTGGCATCCAGACCAGATCCTGAGGCAGGTGACCAGCCACAGCTGTACCTCAGCTTATTTGCTTCTTGCTTTTGGTTTTTCAAGACTGTTTCTCTGTGTAGCCCTGGCTGTCCTGGAACTTGCTCTAGCCTTGAACTCATAGAAATCTGCCTGCCTCTGCCTCCCTAGTGCTGGGATTAAAGGTGTGCGCCACCACCGCCCGGCAGTTTACTTGCTTTTGTAAGATGAAATTGGCCAGGCAGTTCAAAGAACAGTCTTTTATATTTTATGTATGAGTGTTCTGCATGTGTACCTGCACACTAGAAGAGGGCATCAGATCCTATATAGATGGTTGTGAGTCACCATGTGGTTGCTGGGAATTGAACTCAGGACCTCTGGAAGAGCATCAAGTTCTCTTAACTGCTGAGCCATCTCTCCAGCTCCTAAAGAACATTCTTTAGCCCAGTGTTCTGTTTTTTGTCACCACCAAATGCCAGACTTTGCTCATCACAGCATTTTCATTGATGGCACTTCTCTATTGCCCCAGTTCTGGCCTGGCACCTACATTTAACATTGTTTTTTTTTTCCCCTGGGCTAGGGTATAGCTCAGTGGTAAAGTGCTTGCCTAGTACATGCAAAGTCTCAGATTCAGTCACCAGCACAGCAAACCCCATAAAATTGCTAAGGTGCCTGCATAAATGCTGTAATAGAACGGGAGGAACCCACCTCCAGTCCCACTCTCCTCTCACCGGTCCACTTCCTTTCTACCGTTTCTTTTCCTGAGTCTGGGCTCTTGGCCCTGCAGACTGGGGTATTGGAAACTTCCTGGTTACTCCTCTGACCAGCTGGGATGACTAGAAGACAAAGGTTGTTTCTGCTCCCACTGCCCCTAGTTCTGTTTCTCAGCTCAGGAGCCTTTTCTGTCTCAAATGCAGATGTCTTGGTTTGGATCCAAACCAGCTCCCAAGGGCAGCATCCGGCCATCTATCTCCAACCCTCGGATACCATGGTCCTAGAACCACCCAAGGATGGAGCTACATGGGCTGACACTCTATCTGTGAAAAGAACACTGACACACCAGACTGGGTGGGTTTTTAAACGCTGTAACTGCAGTATTTTGTACAAGTGTCTAGACACTGTTTACAAGCCTACCTGCCTGCAAGCTGATATGAACTTCAGAAGGGAGCCAACCCTGTCATTCTGGTCACCAAACAAGAGGGATCCTGAGCACTGACCAGATCTTCACTGTGCTGCTAATATCCCAGCCCTGGCCAGCTGCAGTTGAGTCCTCTATCTTTTAACATTAGCACTTAAAATTGAAGTGATTGGCATGTGAGGTAACAACTAATTATCAAACAGAGGTGACATGACTAAAGGTGGAGCCAGTCCTTTCATAAAAAGCCAACTCAAGGGTGGTCTTTGAAGTCCCCTTGCATTAGCATGTTAGGGTTCTCATGAAAGTGTCATTTCACTTTGTTTCCCCAACCACCTGGAACTTGAGATGTGTTCGTCTCATAGGTAATGGGGCCAGTGTGGACTGACAAGTTTGCAACTTTCCAGTCCTGAAAAAACTAGCAAGCAGATGGAATGATCTCTACATATAGCACCAAATACACTTAATTGCCTTCTTAATGAATGTACTCATCTTGGATGGGTTGCTGGTAAACGATTTTAAACTATTTTTTATAGCAAAAGTTCTTCACTATTATAAACATGTCTCCTGTATTATAAAATCCACTTAAAAAGGAAAATCAGAGCACCATGTCTTTCTAGTGCCAGGACTCTTGCCCCTTTGTCATTTTGCTTGCCTTCTGTGGCACCTGCTCTCTGAAGCAGTAAGTTTCTCTGGCTTTGCTCTGAATTCTATCATATTACCACTGAGCAAAGCCAATCACACTTTTCTACTGAAGGACAACCTGCTGAATTCAGTGGAAGCAGGCTCTCAACCTCCTACCCTCAGTATTCAACACTACTTTCATACGTGGCATCCAGACAGCCCAGCTGGCTGCCACTTGACAGCACACATGCCTCAGTTTTAGCTGATAGAAGAAACTTAGGTTCATTTTTACACTTGTTCTGGATAAGTCACATCAGATCTCAAGGGAAACAATTTGAGTTTGATCAAAGTTTCACTAGCAAATAAACTAATAACTGGAGCTTCTAAAGTTACCATTTATCTAAGTAAATTTATGTTTTTCAGCTTCAGGTCAACATATGTATGTACATACATATACTGTGCCGTACAGAAATCCAAGTATTTGCAGCCTTTGCCTTCTAAGTCAGGATGGCATTGCTTTGGCTGTGGCTCTTCCTGAAGTTTCCCTGTAGGGTGCCCCTTCCCATTTAGTGGGGACATGAAACCAGAGTACCACTGTTCTGTGACGTTACTGAGGAAGATGTAGCTTCTCCAAGTAAGAATTCCTCCTTTCCTCCTGTCCCAGGTAAGAACCCTCCGAGGACTGGGCAGTCCAAAAGTAGCTACAATCCTAGCTTTGGAAGCCCTTTCTAGGCCTGAGGTTTCCCAGCCCCTTGAGCTGGTATTCTCTCTGTCACACACACACACACACACACACACACACACACACACACACACACACGCACACCACTGCAGGTTGAGGTGTGGCCGTGGGGCCCACTCATTTAAATGGCTTTCCTGCTGCATGTTGAGCCCCTCTAGCCTAGAAGAGTGCAGTAGCTATTCCAAGTGGCTTGATGCACTTTACTTCTACAAACTTTGGTGATGAGACAGTGCGTGTAACCCTTTATACATGAGCACTAGACTGTGATCGTACTACCCATGTAAATAGGGATGGATGGTATTATCTAAAAACTGCTGTAACCGAGTCATTTGTGGTGCAATACTTTTTGATTAAAGCTCTTCAAGATGCAACTACAGTGAGATTTACTTGATAAAGCTTGAGATGTGGTTTTTGGGTTGGGTTTTTCTTTCTGGTTTTTTTTTTTTTTTTTTTTTTTTTTTTTTTCAAGACAGGGTTTTACTGTGTGGCCCTGGTTGTCCTGAACTCACTCTGTAGACCACACTGGCCTCTAACTCGAGATCTGCCTACTTCTGCCTCCAGTGCTAGAATTAAAGTCATGTACCACCACTGCCTGGCTTTGTATTTAGTATTTCAAGGGCTATAGATGTCTTTCAAAAGGAAGCAAACTCCCCAGGTTACAGGCGAATAAATGCATGGTTTAACAAAGCCTGCCTAGTCCTCTCAAGCGTCAGTGGTTCTGCAGGGAATCTGGGAAGGGCAAGGCCATGGCACTTGAGCCACAGAGCTGCAAGAATATGAAACAGGGCCTCTGCCAGCTTTTAAGCTGCAGTTATGATGCTCAGGAACTCTTGCTTTATGGCTAATAGCTAACTGCCTTTGCTGGGTTTAATTTCGTCTAGAAAGAAAATTTGTCAAGGCATGACTGACTCCTATAATACATCAGACCCTACACCAAGAGATGGTGACCAGAACCTTCCCAAGACTCCAAATGTAATCATACAAATGGATGACTTTTGAAGCCTCAATTAAACATTTGACATTTTATTAAATAAGCTCCAAAATTACATACAAATCAAAGGAGTAAGAAACAATAGATATCAGCAAAATGCCTCTTGGTAGCGTCTAGCATCACTGTGGTCAAAGTGTGGCATAGCCATGGCACTGTCATGCTTGCCACCACCCCCCACCCGCCTCAGGGATAGCAGGACAGGGACACCTGTATCCCTTCTACATCAGCTTTCCAAACCATCAAACTCATTCATTACCACCCCTTTCTTTACCATTTAACATACAGAGAACACACCGCAATGAATAGACTAGTAAGCCAAGAGCTTTATTGATGCAGCAGGCACTTTACAATGAACCCAAGAGAGCCTGTCTTCTCTGGGAAGACAGAGTGTCTGTACAAACTCAGAGGTTTTTTCCACTTCAGAACCCAAGCCCTCCTTTTCACAGCAGCCCTTGGATCTGCACCTGCCCAAATAGTCCCTCCCCATTTCAAACAGTGTACACAGGTACACCTGACGTAATCTAGCCAGTCAGTCTGATAGTCAAGTGTCAGTTCTGTATTACTCTGTAGACAAAGGCGGAGACACTGATCCTGCAAAGAATTTAGGAAACAGTAAGACAATTTCTCCCTCCACCTTAAAAGTAAAATACATTTCAGCAGTTATGTTTCCTGAATATTGAGCTGGGAGTTCAGGAAGATGGTCCATTGTCAGTCCCTTCTTTACCAGCCTGGGCATCCAAAATTCTTCTCAAGGTAACATTCTTTTTTTTAAACAGTCTTTCTTGCTGTAAGAACTCTTATAATGGAGCCCAGTCCTCCTACAGCTAAGGCCTGTGGGGACAGGAAAAGGAAACATGTCAAATGGTACCTGACTGGCCAGAAGGGAGCATCACTCGTCTGGAGAGATAAGGACACATATTCCCAGACCTAAATCCCACCATGTTCCAGACTTGCTGGGAAAGATCAAGTTCTAGGGAGAGTCCCGTCCTAGAGCCAAGGGTCCCAAAAGCTGCCAACTCTTGACGCAATAGAACTGGCTTGTGACCCCAAGCACAAAACAGTCCGAGTTTCCTTGTAACAAGCTCACTGCTTCCAGCCTGCCACCACCTACCTATCCATGGAAATGCACAGCAGCCCATGGAGAACAGCCTGCTGACAGACACAAAGTCACCTCACAGGGATGCAAGAGCCTTGCATCACCACCTTGAGTCACCACCAACACCAGCAACTTCTGAGCCTAGGAAAGGTGAGGTTTTAAGGGCTCAGCACCCTTACCAAGAGAACCAGAGGCCACAGCCCATTGGCTGGAAACTGACCTACTAATAAAAGCAGCATTCTTAAAACTCAATACTGAGCCAGGCAGTGGTGGCGCACGCCTTTAATCCCAGCACTTGGGAGGCAGAGGCAGGCAGATCTTTGAGTTCGAGGCCAGCCTAGGCTACCAAGTGAGTTCTAGGAAAGGCGTAAAGCTACACAAAGAAACCCTGTCTCGGGAAGAAAAAAAAAAAAAAAAAACAATACTGCCAAGGGGTCTAGTTCAGTGACTCACTTGCCTAACACATGCCAGAACCCTGGTCTGCCTCTCAAAAAATCTCAAGCTGGAGAAGTGGTTGCATTGGTAGAGTACCCAGCCAGCATATATGAAGCCCAGGATTCCATTCCAACACCATATAAACCCAGTATGGTGGCACATGCCTGCAACAATCTCTGCACTAACATCACAAGTTCAAAATCATCCCCAGTTAAACAAATTTGAGGTGCTAGGCGGTGGTGGTGCATGCCTTTAATCCTAGCACTCAAGAGGCAGAGGCAGGTGGATCTCTGAGTTTGAGGCCAGCCTGGTCCAGAGTGAGTTCCAGGACAGCTAGGACTGTTACATAGAGAAACCCTGTCTCAAAAAAATAAAAAATAAATTTGAGGGTAACCTGAGCTACATAAGACCCTCTTAAAAATCTTATGCTGACCCTCTTAGCAAGACCTGTATTGGGGGGGGGGGGGGGCGCCGCACAGGCAGTGCTGGAGAGATGGCTCAGCAGTTAAGAGCAGCTGCTCTTCCAGAGGTCCTGAGTTCAGCTTCCAGCACCCACATGGCAGCTCACAACTGTCTGTAACTCTAGTTCCAGGGGACCTGACACTCACATACAGACATGCAGGAAAACACCAATGAAAACAGAAAATAATAATTTTTTTAAAAAAAAAACCTGTATCCATCACAGACCAGTCCAGTCCCCTTGAGTGGTGGGTGTATTTGCTGAAGGGGAGGGAGGGAGGGTTGGCTGACATATAAGCAGGACAAAAGCTTGACACATGGCCTTAGTCCTATACCCTTCAAGTAATGGACCAAAAAAAGCCTTTTCTGCTTCAAGTGAATAAAAGCCATATTAAATAACTCCGATTTCTGCCAACTGCCCCTTCTGTCAGTGAGACTAGACCAGCATTTCTAAAATGTCTTCAATTCCCTCTTTGCAGCAGCTCTCTTCCACAAAGAAAACATCAAGCCCCTTCCTACCTCACCATGCCACCTGCCTCATGTTCAGTATCAAGGGTAGTTTGTCCTGCCTAGCCTAAATCCACAGCTAAAAAGCAAACGTAATAAGACTGCCAGTATTTGAAGATCCTGATAAGGTGCTTCCAAGGTGAAGAGAAAGTGCAATGTCACAGCTGAGGCCTGCCATACCTAAATGATCGTCATACTTCTGTTCTGAGTCTGACATGCCAGTATGAACCTTGGGTGAACTGCAGCCTGCAGTGGAGCAATGTGGTCACATACCTTTTCATGCCACTGGAGTAACACAGCACTGCTGTTTTCTGTAGGCTTCTCAAATCCTTTATAAATGTACTTCATTAACAAGTCAATGCCATTTCTGTCCAGTGACTGCACAGCCTGCTCAATTTCACTGCTCTTAAAGTTTGTGAGTACTTTCAGAACTACACCCTGGGCTCGGTCCTACAGAGGAAAGAAAAAGTGAGTGAGACCAGAGTTTCAATCCTAACACTGCTACAGAACACCACTGGACAAAACATGACAGAAACACCATCCCTTTCTAATTCATCTAGGGAAGAGCTACATAGATGAGCTAAACTTCTTTGGCTTTACATTTCACTGTATCTCATATTTCCACAAATAAGTGACTCCACTTAAGTGTTGAGATTACAAATAATTTACTGCAGGTAAATATGACTTTTTTCCCCCAGTGCCAGGGATTGAACCCAGGGCAGTCCATATGCTACATAAGTCCTCTACCACTGAGCTCAGCCTAGCCTCAAGTGTCACTACTTTTGATACATCAGCAAGGCCTTAGACTACAGATTACAAGGTTATCAAGCTACCTACTGCACCAGTATCTGGGGAATAGCAGGTGGCTTCAGTGGAAAGCAAGGCCCAGTAGCACCTCACTCCCACTGATGTGTAACTGCTGTCTAGGCCTCGGGGAGCTCATGCTGCTGCTGAGGACACAATCAAAGCCCTGGTCCTACCTTCACAGCTTGATTCTTGGTGTTGATTGGAGAGTTCCGCAAGGCTGCATGGAACGCCCGAAGCATGTCCCCTGTGCATCGAGGCCAGTTAAGGATGGCTAAGCTCAAAACATGTCCATGTTATCATTAATGACCTTACTTAATAAACAGCTCAAGAGTAATCAAAGGGATCCTTATCCATACCAACTACTGTCTCCTGCTGGGCTCTTCCAGACAGACATAGCCTGTTATAGCCTTGAGCTTTCTTAATCTACAGGAAGGAGTGAAGGTTACCTCTGTTCACCTGAAAGCTCTTCCTGTGTATCTCCCTAAACCTTCCTCCTCAAAAAAACTGCCCACCTTTTTAAGAGTCTGATAGAGCCTATGTGCACCTCCTCAGTACTAGACACTGTCTGCCTTGCAGGATCTTCATGCACAAGTGGACTGGAAGGAGTTCTCTGTCGCCTTCTTAATAAGAGGAAGATCAGAGACATAAACACATCCTAACTCTTCACTCAGTGCCTCTTATCAAACTGCTACAGAAATCAAGTTGTGTCAAGTCTACCTCCCAGGCCAGGCCTCCGAGTAGCACATACCTTTAAATCTCAGCATTCAGGCGGAGACAGATTAAATGACAGCCAGAGAGAGCTACATGGTTATACCCTGCCTCAAAAAAAGAAAAGAAAAAGGGGGGGGGGGTGCATCTATTTTCCAGGTCAGCAAGGTCTTGCTTTTGGCCCACAAAATGAGCCATTTGCTCCCTTGTCCCACAAACCTTAGAATCCCAACTCCACATTCACTGCTGAGTTCTGAATACCCAGCACACAAAAGAAAATTACAAAGTAGGTTATGTCCCCAAAGGTGACACCTATTTTAAACTGAATTACATCAGCCAATTTCATTTCCTCATGTGAAACATTGGCTTAAGCCAAAAAACTTCAAAAATAGAACAAGGACTGACTCTGCTGACTCTGCCCAATGAGGCCTTTACCCCTGCTCAGCAACCCCCATGTGTGACAGGTAGCCTCTGGTGCAAACCTGAATTCCCAGCTTCCCCAGTAAGTGCCATCTAGAAAAAATGGTCTATGCCACCAGGCAAGCCACTCACTCAGTGTGCTGGATCAGACCTACCTGATACAGTAGACCAGCACCCACACCTTATCTTCTAGTTTTAGAATTCTTTTTCCTCAGACAAACAAAGGCTAGTCCTGATACAGTCACTGATAATCCTCTTCCCCATAAGTTTTCTAACTTGGTATCCCTAGACAATATCCCCAGAGGCTTAACAGTACACATGGACTATCATTTCATTTACAAAATGGATGATGGGGAAGGACAGAAATGATTAATTTGTCCATGAGGACAAAAATGTTAGGCTGGGTACTGCTTGACCACCTACAGCTTTCTGTCAAGCAAGCTCTGCAGCCACTGACAATCAAGGGCCCCCAACTGCTGGGTAGAATGGGGAGCAGGGGGCATCTCTGCAAACACACAAAGTTTACTAATCTACCTCTACACCCAGATAGCTTCCAACACTTTCAGAAAACAGGTTGTGATAACTGAAGAACCTTCTAGACTATTTCTGCCATGGCCCTTCAGCCATTTAAACCAGAAGATTCTTTGATGTGTGCTGCAGAATGCTTAAAAGCCTCTCTGACCTCCACCCTAAAGTTCCCAGTAACATCCTAAAACTATGATAATCAAAATGTCACCAAACTTTACCAAATTTCTTTGGGGTGAAGGATGTGGAGGGTGTGGGTGAAAACTATAAAAGCCACTGCTTCAATGACCAAAAGCTGCTTCACTGAGGAAGAAAATGAGCTATAGTGATACTTTAAAGCTTCCAGAGTGGAGGAAAAATTCTCCCCAGGGTCTTGGACCCAGGACCAGATGCAGTCAACATCTGCAAAATCCTCTAGGACAAGAACCTGACTTCTTCCTCTGAGACAATGAAACTGAGTCAGAAGAGAAATTTCCTGCCCAAGGTCAAGGTCACAAAGCTACAATGACCTTCAAATCCAAGCCCTCTCTACAATCCATTGCCATTAGCTGTGGAGGACACCAGATGTTCGTTCAGTAAACCTCCCAGTAAAGTGGTGAGGACAACATAGTTGTCTCTATCATTTGGGAAAAGAATGCTGAGGCTGAGAGAGTATGTGACTTATGGAAGGTTTAAGCAGATGACAGCTAGCATATGTGGATGCACAGACAGCTTTCCACTTTCTCAGTCTCCTATTCCACAATGACAATTCTCAGCACAGCCCTGAGACCACTTCCTCCTAGTCTTCCCCCCAAACCTCTTTGCTCTTCTATAGATTGAATGCAATGATCTAAGTGCAACACTTGGCACCTGGCAGGGACTCAGGTACTAGCTCCAGCCTTGGAACTCCTCCCTACTTGCCTGACATCTGCTCGGGTTTCACTTGTCATCTGCTAACCTCCCTTCTCCCAATCCCAAGAGGTACACTCTCCATGGTAACAAGGCTTCTGATACTGCCATGAGTGTAGAAACCATCTCTATAAGCCAAGGGCAAATGCCTCACTCTGGGGCCTTGTCAACAATGAGTGCCCATAAGCCGGTCAATCTCCTGCACCACACTAAAAACCAATTTTCCCTCCAGGGGCCGTTCTCATGACCCCATTTAACCATCTGAATAGTGCAGGAAATACAAGTTTTAAATCTCCACGTTTGAAAACACTCCTGTTCTGTCTGGAAGGGTTTTAAAGATATATTAGACAGCCAGGCAGTGGTGGCGCATGCCTTTAATCCCAGCACTCGGGAGGCAGAGGCAGGCAGATCTCTGTGAGTTCGAAGCCAGCCTAGGCTACAAAGTGAGATCCAGGAAAGGCACAAAACTACACAGAGAAACCTTGTCTCAAAAACCAAAACAAAACAAAACAAAAAAAGATATATTAGAGAAGCACTAAAGGACTCCTCCCAAAAGCAGTAGGCCTGACTTCCCAGGCTGAGTCAACTGATTAAACACCCAGAACCTGATTTATATACAGCAAGAGCCTCCAACCCTGCCCTAGCAAGTGCGGGGGAAGGGTACACTTCCTGTCAAACCATCTGAATAAAGAAAAAAAAAAATCTTCCTGTGAGAATAAGTCAGTTTCCTGTGTTGCTCAAACTGCTAAGAGGCCAAGCCAGCTGTGACAATCACCTCTATTTTTACTCTTCTGTTCTAAACGTTTGTTTTCTGTGGCCACTAAGCAATCATTTCTAGTCGCCTGGGAACTACTTTAATGACTGACACTGTATGGTGTTTCTTAGTCTCTGATCACTAGCTTTTTTCCATGCTTCCTGCACAAAGCAGTTAATGAGAGAGTAGCAAATCACTTGTTGAACGTGCCTCGGCCTATAAAGGCTCAAAACCCGACGTGCTCAGAGGAATGTGGTGACAGGTGAGAAAAGGTGGCACGGCAATCCCACATCCTCCTCAAGCCCCGCCCTCTGGTCCGGCTACCCCCAACAACCCACCCACCTATTTTCTTCATGCTGGGCTGCAATCCGGCCCAAGAAAGCCACGGACAGGAGCAGCAAGACAGTGGGCCTGGCTGTTCAATGAATCCAAGGTCGCTCACCTCCAGCCCTCCCGAAGATCAGTGGCGGGGAATGGCCCGGTTTCCTGCAAGGAAGAATGGAGGGATACCAAGGCCCATACATGGCCTCCCTGAGGGATGCGGAGCACAGCCGAGCGGAGGTGTAAAACGAGCTCCAAGGCCGCGCTGCTGAGAAAGGCTTGAGGCCAGGGACTACGGACCCGGGGACCCCGGGACTGACAAGCCGGACAGGGGCAGGGACTGGGGCGAGAAGGGTGAGAAGGCCGCGCCAGAAAGGATATTGCCGCAGGAGCCCGTCCACCTCGCCGGGGTCGGGTCCTGGCTCGCCCGCCGCCGCCGCCGCCTCTTCCTGCTCGTCCACAAATTTGTTCTCGTCAAACTCGTCGATATCCACCCGACGGAAGCGCGAGGACAGCGTGTTCCGGGCCATAGCGGGAGCTCGACGGCCGCCCAGCCGCTTCGGCTCCACTCCCCTCCACACCGGCTCCGCTCGGGGGCGGGAAGCGGCTGCACAGAACCTCCTCCCCTCCTCCGCGCGCAGCAGCCGCCGCCCGCCCACTTCCGGGGCACGCCGGAACCGGAAGCTCTCGTGAGCTGGGCAGCTCCGCCACACAGCTGGTGTGGCGTAGTCTGTTAGTGCACCTCTTATGCGTCCTTCTACCAGCAACGGGCCTGCGAGCCCAGCCACGGCCACCATCCGCTCCTGAGGATGAAACCCTTGAGCTGAGGGATGAGTGGGAGTGAAGCGAAGCGCCTGACAACTTTGAACGTGAACTGCACTGACCCACAAGAGGATCCCTGTCCGGTTACATAGAAGTGACTTCTTTGTTAAAGGAGTAAAGGGTTTTAATGGCGTTAACGTGTAACCCAGGGGCTGATCGGACGCTTGATGACATCTTTACTTGAAGATGTAGCGACCCCTGCGGGCGCTCTGGAAAAAAAAAGATGATACTGTGACCACCTGTACTCCTGGAGGCTGATCCTGACACTTCGAGGCGTATTTTAGGAGGCGAAAGCAGCATCATTCAGGAACTGATGGAAGAAGGGCAGTGGCTAGGACGCCTAGGATGCTGGTTTCTCCTGATTTCAGCTGTAGGCTAAAATGTACCTTTTTCGTAATAATACGGGAACTTTTATTACATTTTCATCTAATAGCACTGGAGCAAAAGTCGGTAGTTGAAACATGGTTTTTGCTTTGCATACTTATCGAACTGTGTCTGAAGATCAAAAACTGCAAGGCTGATGCAACATAACCTTGGGATGCTAAAGCCAGGCTCTCATGGGAACGAGTAGATGATGGATAAAGTCTCAGATCCTGAAAGTAATCAGAACCCACCTGTATTCCTGCTCCATGCCTGAGAAGAAATTTGGGACGCAGGCAGGTCATAAAATAGCATAAATTCATATCTGCTATTATAAAGATGTTCTGAGGAGAACATCTTTAAATTTTCTTTATTATTTTACTTAAATGAGTGTTTTGCCTGGAAGTGTTTCTGTGCAGCACCACGTGTGTGTAGTGCCCACTGGAGGACAAAAGGGAGTGTGGGATCCTTTGGAACCGGAATTACACAGATGGTTGCAAGCCATTATGTCATATGGATGTTTGGGACGGAACCCTGGTTCCTCTGGAAGAGCAACCTGTGCTCTGCAGAGCCATCTCTCCAATGTGTCCCCTAGCATATCTCAATATCAGAAATACCGGTTTAACAGGGAAATGGCCTCAAATTATTATTTGAGTGAGTGAAATAATGTTCTAGTTCATGTTTATGGATGTTTGTCAGATAGGCTTTTAAATCCATGATAAGAAATATTACGTAGTAGTGCACCCCTGTAATCCTGAGGATCAAGAGTCTGTTCATTATCCAGGCAGTGGTGGCACACACCTTTAGAAGCAGGTGGATCTCTGTGAGTTCAAAGCTAGCCTGGTCTACATAGAGAGTTCCAGGACAGCCAGAGCCTCACAGGGAAACTTTGTCTCAAAAACCCAGAAAAAAAAGGGGGGGGGGTGCATTTAGTGAAACCATGTCTCAAAATAAAAAGTACTTGCTGCTCTCACAGAGGACCTGGGTTCAGTTCCCAGCACCCACACAGTGGCTCACAGTGCTCTGTAACTCCACCTCCAGGGAGATCATCACGTCTGCTGGCATTGCACATACATAGGACACATAAAATAATTTTTAAAAGCTGTCTTATATTACATCAGAAATGGCAAAGTGCTACGGAGAAAATTACTCAGTACCTGTAAGTCTCTTAAAGGGAAGTGATTCAGTCTTTTAAAAAAAAAAAAAAAAGACTGTACAGTAGTGATGGTGGTGGTGGTGATGATGCACACCTTTAATCCTAGTACTCAGGAGGCAGAGGCAGGAGGATCTCTGTGAATTCAAGGCAGCCTGGTCTACAGAGCCAGTTCTAGGACAGGCTCCAAAGCTACACAAAGAAACCCTATCTAAAAAAAAAGTTTATTTAGGAGTATGCTGGGGATTGGGGATTTAGCTCAGTGGTAGAGTGCTTGCCTAGCAAGTGCAAGGCTGTGGGTTCGGTCCTCAGCTGGGGGGGGGGGGGGGGTAGGCTGTAGGCAATAGTAGCTCATGCCAAGAAGATTTTTAAAAAAGGGGTGATGGGAACATATCAGGTGTTTTCAAGATAAAGCTTACAGGATTTGCTGGTAAATTAGATGGGACATGTAATAGAAACAAGCAGTATCAGATAACTTCAAAGATGCCGGTGCAGGAATGTAGCCTAGTGTGTAGTAGTATTCACCCAATACAGTGGAGATCCTGGGTTTAATCCTAGCGCTATAAGTGTTACAGATCTGAGGGGAAGTGTGTAAGTGTTACAGCTTGGATAGGAAGGTATCCTGAAAATTACTTTGTCTTTTTTTTTTTCAGAGCTGAGGACCAAACCCAGGGACTTGTGCTTGCTAGGCAAGTGCTCTACCACTGAGCTAAATCCCTAACCCCAACCCCGGTATCCTGAAAGTTGAGAGCCAAGGAATACCACAGTCACACCACACAATAAAACCTCACACAAGAGATTTATTGGGAAGGAGAAAACCAGGATGGTGGCTGTCTCTGCTTGGGCAAGAAACAGCAGAAAACTGAGCAGAAGGCAGGGTTTATATAGAGCTTCTTGGGAAGGAGGGTAGAACTTTTTAGGATAAAGCTTTCCAGGGTAGGTATTGGTGGGATTAAAAGTTCAGAGTTTGGGCTTTTTACTCTGTAGGGAGAGGGCTGGGTCCAACCGTTAGGGCAGTTAGTGTGTTCTGTGGGTGGAACCTGACAGCTGGCGATCCTCAAGGAGAGGGGCTTAATAAACACTATGAAAAATTTCCAAAATTATGCATAATCATAACTCTAGTAGAATCCTGAGCATCTAGGAAGTTGTACCTTTAGGCTTCCATTTAAAACTAATTCACACTTTCTGCTCATTTCTCCATATCCCTTGACTTCACAGTAGTCTGGGACAAGGCTCATTTATCCATCCATCCAGTATTCACAAGCTGGGCCTGGAGAGCACAAAACCGAATACGTTATTCTGCCCTTGTAGACCTTTAAGACTGGCTCTGGAATTGGGGCTGGGGATTTAGCTCAGTGGTAGAGTGCTTGCCTAGCAAGCACACGGCCCTGGGTTCGATCCTCAGCTCCTGCCAAAAAAAAAAAAAAAAAAAAAAAAAAACAAGTAAGACTGGCCCTGGAAACAGGAACGCATCTTTTAACTCAGTTTCATACTGAGCATTTGGAATACAAGGGTAGGCTGCTACTCCTAGGGATGGGAGATAACTAAAAACCCTCCTTACACGACCTATTGAGTCCCTGTTTGTTTGTTCTGCTACCCAAGTCAGTTTTATGAACTGAACAACGTTGAGAAACTGCTAGAGAGGGTGGCTGCTGACTGGAAGGCTCCAATTGGTCCATATGGTTATTTATTACAGAAACTGACTCTGTTGCTGACCTAGGTGCTAGTGGTCTGTCAGACTGTGGAGATGAAGAGCTGTGGACACATTAACTATGTTAATATCAATGATACTTTGCCCAATATCAGGTCTTGGCTGGGAGCTTTGCAGGTTGTCTCTAATCCTCAAAAATAGACTATTTGGCAGTAAGAGAACCAACCAAAGATGGGAATGGAATTACCAAGATATCAACTAGTAACTAGCAATAAAGCAAAAATCTGAGTTTGGAGTTGTTTTTATTTATTCATATTTCAGTGTTGGGGTTTGAACCCAGAGCCTTGTGCATGCCAGGCAAACACTTTACCTTTTGAGGCAGGGTCTCAATAAACATCCCAGGCTGACCTCCAATACTCTATGTAGTTGTGGGAGGCTTGAACTCCAGATCCTCCTTTTCCACTGCCTGAATGCTAGAATTACAGGGCTGTGACACCATGCACAGACCTAGAGCAATAATCAGAAATCCAAAAAGTCCAGGAATGTAATTTGTACTATTCTACACTGTCTCCACCAGTTCTTGATTGACAATGGAGTTTGACTGTATTGTTAGCCTTGAAAACTCTTACCCTTTGCCAGGTGGTGGGACACTTTCAATGCCAGCCTCCTCAGGTACATAAGTTCCAGATCAGCCCTGGAAACACATGGAGATCTTGTATTAACAAAAACAAGCCGGGCGGTGGTGGCACACGCCTGTAATCCCAGTACTCGGGAGGCAGAGGCAGGTGGATCTTTGTGAGTTCGAGGCCAGCCTGGTCTACAGAGCTAGTCCAGGAATGGCCCAAAGCTACAGAGAAACCGTCTCAAAAAACCAAAAACAAACAAATAAACAAAAACAGCCGGGCGGTGGTGGCCCACGCCTTTAATGCCAGCACTCAGGAGGCAGAGCCAGGCGGATCTCTGAGAGTTTGAGGCCACCTCTAGTCTCGAGATCCAGGACAAGCACCAAAACAACACAGAGAAACCCTGAATCGAAAAACAAAAAAACAAAACTGGATTGACTAGATGGTTCGGAACCTGACCACCTGCGTTCAAGCCCCGAGACTCACGTGGTGAAAAGAGAGAACCAAATATCGCAGGTGGTTCTAACCTACACACACACTGGCAGGGCATGGTGGCGACCCCCTGCAGTCTCAGCATTAGGAAGGTTCCCGGCCAGCCAGGGACTTACAGTGAGACCCTGTCAAATAAAGTTTTAAAGAATGAAACCCTCACACTTCATGCCCTACGCACCCAGACCATCCACGACTAGCTGAGAGGGGAACAGATTAGGGAATGACAGACTTCGCGAATAAACGACTGATTGGACTACTGCAGCCTTCACTGCGCCATCTCCAGGCATGAGCTGCGCAGCTTAAGGTTCAGTTTCCCCAGCAGCATTGCTTAGAGACCAGGCAACTTAAGGAGGGGGGGGGGAGGGGCGACACCCAGGAAGGGCCGGCACCACCGACGCGACTGCGCACAGGCGGGGCGGGCCTTCCACGCCGCGACTCTATTGGCGGTGTTCGGCGCCACCGGCAGTAAGTAACGGAAGTCGGCCCCGCCTCTTCCTCTTTCTCTCTGACCAGGCGGCCTCGGCGGTGAGCAGCTGAGCCATGGTGAGCCCGCAGAATCGAGTGCCATCCGGGCGGGGGAATGCTTGGGGACAGCGGCACAGGGCGTGGGGCGTGAGCGGGGGACGCAAGGAGCGTCTGGGTCTTACGGCTTCGCTCTGCATGGTTGCTCCTGGTTCGGGCCGGTACAGACCGCCTACCCTACACTATCCGTGCACACTTCCTCCGCGATCTTCCGCGGGGAAAGCGGGAGCTTCCGCTTCGTGACCCACAGAGTCGCCTCTCATATAGGCCAAGATTAAGGCTCGGGACCTGCGCGGCAAGAAGAAGGAGGAGCTGCTAAAACAACTGGACGATCTGAAGGTTGAGCTGTCCCAGCTTCGCGTCGCCAAGGTGACAGGCGGCGCCGCGTCCAAGCTCTCCAAGATGTAAGTGGCCCTTGTGGGCCCAGTTGGGCACACTTTTTCTGCCTTGGCCCCCTATGCCCTTCCCCACCTCACCCTTGGCCAATTTATGTAGTTTTAAAGAACTGGGCATTCCTCAAGGTCTATGGCGGTGCCACCTACCTGGACCCTTTAATGGGTTGTAGTGGGACTTAGAGTCACATGCTAAAGACCAGGGAGACTTGGCGAAGAGAAATGGGTTGTTTTTAATGGTTGCCATCAGTATACTACCCCAGACAATCTTGTGAAGATGCGCATAAGCAAAATTACGTGCTGAAACCTCCAGACCATGTGTTACAGTAACAGACCTGCCCTTGTCCTCTGACCACCTGCTCTCAGCCTGTTTCTTTCTTCGGTGTTCTCTCTTCACACATGTTTTCATCAGATTGTGATTCCTTAGAGCTGGACTAGTTCCCATTTCACAGCATAGCTTCAGTGTAGCCTTTGGTATAAGCTCTTGGCCTGAGTTAAAAGACCTTTCCTTGTCCTGTCTGCATTAAGTTTCCGGGCACATACATTTCCCTGGGGAGCCTGTTGACAAACTTGCCCTCTCGGTGATAGATGGGGGACTTGGGGAGTTGGACACAAGTTGGCACTTCTTGGTTTTCACTGACGTGTGTTTTTATAGACGAGTCGTTCGCAAATCAATTGCCCGTGTCCTCACCGTCATTAACCAGACTCAAAAAGAAAACCTCAGAAAATTCTACAAGGTGAGCACTGGACAGGAGCTGTTGTGGAGAGGTTCTGTGGTACACGGGCCAGGGGGGATGCCCTCAAGAGGCTCCCATTTTGTGGCCGAGTTTGCCTTGTTACCAGATTCCCTTACTGGCATAAGTTCTGCTGGTGTCAAAAGGACAGGGGGAGAGTCGGAGAGTGCTCTGTCTGGACACAGCTGAGTCCAGCCTTCTCCGCTGTTGTGTTGCAGTTACTGAGTTTGTTCGGAGCTGGAGCCCTGGCCAGTTGTTCGGGGTTGTCTCACTGTCAGTGTCTCACCTGCCAAGCACTTGCTGGGGGCACCCACAGTGGGTAAACTGTAGTCCCAAAGCTCCTCTTAAGAACCCTTTCTTGAGGACAGTGTTAGAGCATTGCTGGAATAATTCATATTTGTCATGTTAGTGTAGAGGCAAAGCAAAGCTGCAGAGTCACAAGATTCATTTATTTATCCAGGAAAGGCGCAAAGCTACATAGAGAAACCCTGTCTTGGGGGGTGGGGGGAGATTTAATAATAAATATGTAAGACTGCAGGTCAAGAGAGGGCACCAGATCTCATGACAGATGGTTGTGAGCCACCATGAGGTTGCTGGGAATTGAACTCAGGACCTCTGGAAGAGCAGCCAGTGCTCTTAACCTCTGACCCATCTCTCCAGCCCCCGAGCCTCATCATTTTAAGTCAATTCCCCTTAATTGAAGTCAGTTGTTTGAGTAGTTTAATTGCCTCTGCAAACTTCACCAAATTAGTATTGGGATTTGGCACTTCAGAAAGCTGTCGTGGTTCAAGGGAATTTTGGCTTGGATGAGTCTAAAGGCCTGAAGTGTTCCTCAGTTTCTGAGAGTCTGGGGACCAGGCACCTGTCAGTCAGGGAACTGGATGTAGAGAACTTTGTGCTTCCCTGTGACTGCTGGGCTGTGGGTGTGTGTGGTGAGAGAGAGACTGGAGGTGTAGGTTTTTTATTTAGGTGTTTGGTGGTTAAAACCATGAGCTTTCAAATGTCAGGCAAGTAAGTAAACCAGCACTGAGTTACCCCTAGACCACAAGGTTGGGGGTCCTGTTTTTGGTTTCAGAACAGGGTCTCAGTAGACCAGGATAACAGAGAACACACAATTGCCATCTAGCCACCCTGTTTTTAGAAAGAACATTAGATAGGTGTGTTTAGTGGGGGTTCTGGAGGCAGAGCTCTAAGTGGATGGATTACCTTAACATGGATGAGGGCCTCCCTGAGGTAACTTTGTTGTGTCCCCACCCTATCCTGCACAGCTTTTCTAGGGTCCTCCATCCATCTGCAAGGTGCATGAGAATGTGACCTCATGGTGCCTGTCCTTTGAGGATAAGAGTAGCCATTAATAGAGAGCATGGTTATGCTTTTTTGTTTGTTGGTTTTTTGGGTTTTTAGGGCAGGGTTTCCCTGTGGGGCCCTGACTGTCCTGGAACTTGCTCTGTAGACCAGGCTGGCCATGAACTCAGAGCTCTGCCTCCTGCTTCTGCTTCTTGAGTGCTGGAATTAAAGGCATGAGCCAGCATGTGGGTGCTAGGAATCGAACCCGGTGTTCTTGTTCCTGGGCCATTTCTCCAGCACATGACTGTACCTCTTTTTTTTTTTTTTTTCTTCAAGATAGGGAAGATAGGGTTTCTTTGTGTAGCCCTGGCTGTCCTGGAACTGGCTCTGTAGACCAGGCTGGCCTTGCATACACAGATGCCTTCTTGGGGGCTGGGATTAAAGGCTTTGTGCATGCCCTGCTCTGCTTTTCAAATGGCTGCTGGGGAGCTTGCTTTGAAGTTCTTGGTGGGGCTACTCTCCATATGGACTGCCTACTTTAGAACACTTGGGAAAGACTAGGAGATAGAGGAAGGTGTCAGCCCTTGTGTCAGGGTGACCTTGGCCAAGCCTCTGGAGCACTAGTAAGCCTTGCCTGATGGGCCATCCAGTTAATTGTAGCCAAGTGGCAGTAGCCACCACAGAACCCCAGTGTGTGTCTTGTGCCCTTTGGATTGTGCAGTGGTTTTTACTTAGTTACTAGCAATTAATACATAGGAAGAATGAAGTTTAGCCCTGTAGTCTTGAAATTAGGGGTTCAGTGTACAAGTAGTAGGCCTGCCAACCTTCTAGTACCTTATTGGCAGTTCCCAGCTGAAAGGCTCTGGGTGCCCTACAAATTGCCTGGAGAAGTCCAGCTTCTTGTCGCATGTGCTTTCCTGCTTCAGCACCTCCCTGTAGCCCCTCATACTCAGATTCAGCCTGTTGTCTCTGTCCCAGGGCAAGAAGTACAAGCCTCTGGACCTGCGACCCAAGAGGACTAGAGCCATGCGCCGCCAGCTCACCAAGCATGAAGAGAAGCTGAAGACCAAGAAGCAGCAGCGCAAGGCGAGGCTGTACCCACTGCGCAAGTACGCAGTCAAGGCCTGATGGGGAGCAATAAAGTGCGAGACCGGCTTACTCTGCTTCCTGTTTCACCCGGCCACTGGAGCCGGTGGGGAGGGGTGGCCCAGGTGACCACTCATCTACAGTGGGTGAGGTCTGGTTACAGGATGGGGTAGTCCCTGCATGCAGCCAAGGTCTTACTTTAGGCCTGTAGTAAGTTACGTGGAAGAGACTTGGAGTGGTAGACTTGTCATCTTGTCACATCAGCAGCCCCTGACACCAAAAGTTTGCCATCGGGAGTGAAAACACAAGCGTGGGCCACATCCAGCAGGCCCTGTCAGTAGCACAGCATCAGAGTCAGGGTTGGCGGGTCCTGCCAGTCCTGGGCCTCTACAGGGGCCTTTGCAATTGATCCTGGTCAGCACTGTAGGACAGCCTTACCTTTAGGGTCTCTAGGCATTCTCCTGTGTGGCAGTCCCAGACTTTGACCTGGATGTAAAAAGAGGCGATAGAGTTACGAGTCTCTGTGTGCCAGCCATGGTCTGGGCTCTTATGCAGGCAAAGTTTAGTGTAGCCTCTGGCACAGAAATGTGAAATGTTCAGAGATTAGCCCAGTCCTTTGTGCTGGCTTTAGGTCTTGCCGTTGGAATGCAGCTGGGCCCATGGGCATACCTAGTATAATAAGGCTGAGGTTTCTCTGAAGAAGGTGCTGCCTTGGGTTTGGGTGACTTACTGTGCGTGAGTAACCAGCACTGGCCAGCCTCAGCTCATCAGGAGAAAAGGCTAGGCTTTTCACCCAGGTGGCATGGCCCTTGAGCTGGAAAAGCAGGCTGCTAGTTGTGGGCTTCCAGATGCGAATGGTCTTGTCCCAGGAGCCAGATGCCTAAACAGACATCCCTGAGCTCAGTGAACCCCACAATGGCCTGTGCCCTTGAGGGTCTCAGGGCAAATAGGGACCGGCCTGGAGCACTGGTTAGCCCACCTTACCAAGAGCCCAGATGCTGAGTAGCACAAGCAGCTGATGTTGCCAGTGTGGCCCTCCAATTCCTGATAGGAGGCAGTTGGGGTTGCCCCCCGCAGGTCCCAGATATGCACAGTCGAGTCCCAGGAACCAGTGGCCTGTTGGTAGTGACCATGAGTATGAAATGGCTCTTGGCACTCCTGTGGCCACTGATGGTAGGGTGGGGTGAGGCTCACCAGAGAGTCTGCATTGGGGGAGAAGTCACTGCTCTGGACGGAATCACGATGCCCAACCAAGAGGCGTACATTGTGACCAGACTGTAGAGAGAGAGTGAGCTACAGAGGTGGAGGTGGGCAGGCAGATGCTCCTTGCCTGGCCACAGGAAGGAAGGGCATGCAGGCTGGAAAATGCTGTGCAGGGAGGCCTGGAAAGCCTGCCATAGCCAGATAGTCTTAGGTACCTGGTTGGGGAGGTGGGGGACCACTAAGGATCATTGGTGCAGAGAACACATGTCACCTCTGACTTGGGCCCCATTCGTTCATACCTGCACCTCCCAGAGAATGACCCTCCTGTCCCAGCCACCTGACGCCAGCTGCTTTGAGTCAGGGCTAAAACTGACTGTCTCCACGCTCCGCTGGTGACCTGTAGACACCAGCCCAAAGATGGGAAAGAGTACAGGACACAGTCCACAAAGCCTGTGGCTCCTAGTCAAGCCAACCACTTTCTCACCTTTCAGCACATGTAGACACTTGAATCTTGCCACATCCCAAAGGCGAATAGTGCAGTCGCTGGAGGAGCTGGCAATGAGGTGGCCGTCGGGGGAGAAGCGGCAGAACTTCACTGGGCCTGAGGCAGGAGCACATGTTTGTTCTGCCTCAGACCACATTTGTCATCTGTGAGTAACTCAGGCCTAGACCTGAGCTGTACACAGCTGAAATACCATCCCAGTCTGCCCATCTGAGAAACCATCGTTAGAACCAGATTCCTCCTAGCAGCACTCTGGCTCTGGTCTAAACTGCCTTCAGTGTTAGTCACTGTCCCATCATTCCCTCATTTGTTTCAACTGGTTAGACACCTGCTTGCACAGGCTTATCCCAAGACCAAGAACACAGTTAAGTTCACACCTACAGGACAACAGGTAACCTCGACATGAAGCTAAGTGAAATAAGCCAGTTAAATACTGTTGATTTACCGGGGCGGGGGGGGGGGGGGGGATTTTAGAGAGGTCAAACGTCATTGTTGAGGATGGAAGGGAATGGGGTGTTTCGTGGGTGAGTTCCGCCAAAAGGAAAGTTCTGGAGAATTAGCCTGAGTGTATGTACCACTGGGCTGCATGTCTAGGCTTTTGTAAGATTTGAGCCAGGTGGTGGTGCACACTTTTAATCCCAAGTACTTGAGAAGAGGCAGGCAGATCTCTGAGTTTGGGGCCAGCCAAGGCTACACAAATCTGTCCCAGAAAAACAAAGTAAGAGTTGAGTCGAGGTCTCTTAGGGTGAGAGGCTGTACCCTGAGTGCTAGGTTTGGTTTCTCCCTACCAGCAGCCCCTGCCAGACTCTTGCTCCAACCCTCTCCCCCAAAGTCATATGTCACCAAGGCAGGTTCCAGGTGGCTGAGCCCCACCTCTGTGGGCTGCCATTCTCCACAGCAGTCGTCTACTCTTCGTCTCCCATACATACACACAGCCATCATCTGAGGCTGTGAGCAGGGTCTGGCCATCAGGGGAGAAGGCAGAGCAGTTGACCTGAAAGTACAGGGCAAAAGTACCATGCCTATCAGAAGTTGTCTGTCCCCTCAGCTCTAATCTGCCCAGGAACCCAGGGTGAGGTCATGACCTCCAAGTCCGCACTCCACAGCCAGGATCCTTTAAACCTAGGCTAGAACCCAAATCCTAAAGCCGGTTCTGAATCAAGAATTGACAAATCAGCCGGCATTGTAGAGTGGACATTTAATCCTAGCACTTGAGAGGCAGAGGCAAGTGGATCTGGAGGCCAGCCTGATGTAAGTTCCAGGACAGCTAGGGTTGTTATATAGAGAAACCCTGTCTCGAAAATAAATAAAAGAATTGACAAGTTCAAAGTCGACTATAGGAAGCATTGAGTCTAGGCTGGCTATAACAGTGCACTCCTTTAAACCCAGCACCAGGGAAGCAGAGGACAGGAGGATTGCCTGATGATGCCTCAAAAAACAAAACATCCATATGAGTCTGAGGCCTGGTTAACATGGAGCGTTCCTGGCTAAACAGCTACACAGTGATACCCAATCTTCAAACAAATAGGAAAAAATAAATAAAGGCCTAGCACGAACGCCTGAATCCCAGCACAGCAGAGGCAGGTCTATATAGTGATTTCCACAACAGCCAGACCCATATAGTGAAACCCTGTTTTAAAAACCAAGAAGAAAAGATAAACCTAGAGTCTGTTCTTGAGCTCCAGAGACCCGGGGCTCACCTCTCCCTGGTGTTGACCGAAGAACCTCACTCTGCCCACCGCCAGCTTTGTTGGAGCCTTGATGTTCATGGGCGCCCGCTGCAGAGCCCGGCGGGCTCCCTCCTAAGCAGGAACCAGTCCCGTCAGAGGGGCCTCAGCTCAGGACACAGTGGAAGGGGAAGGGAAGCTGTGTACAAGCAGTCGCCATGGTAATGGGGTGGGGTGCGCAGCCGCAGTGGGGAAAGGTCTCTGAGAAGCCTCTGTGTAAGGCCATAGTGACTTGCCCATCCCTCATCCCCCTGGTTACAGGAAAAGGAGCTGCTGCAGGTAGGTTAGCAGGAGACACCAGTAAAGGGTCTCACGACCTTGGGACAGTTCTGCCCGCGGTGGAGCAAGAATCTGAGCAGAGTGGCTGTTAGAGGGCGAGCCAGCTACATACCTGGACAACAGCTGCAAAGCCCCACAGTCTCCTTCCTTACGCAGAACTGGATCCAATTTACCACCGCACAACGGGTACTTGAGTCAAATATGGGTGGTGGGGGTGGCTAGCACATAGTATAGTGACCACGAAGAGCCAGGCCTCCTGGCTGGGCCTGAGCCTGGAGACAACATGCATCTCCACCTTCCAGGATGCAAGGAACAGGAGGCAAGAGTGTGTCCAGTACAGGTCATGAAAAAGTAGGGCATTCTGGGCTAAGTTACCTGCTGTGCCAGCTGAGTACCTGGGGATGGAGGTGTAGGTGGGAGGTTCCAGGAGCTCTCAGGATCGCACATGGATTGCTTGACCCGAAACGTCCAAATAACAGACCTTTACAGACAGGAAACTGAGGTCTAAAGAAATACAGAGGTGGATAGTGGTGCTGGTCCTGGTCCTTTCTATCATCACCAGAGCCCTCACAGCGGGTGTCTGAGGTCCCTTGTTTCTGATACCTTTGGGAAACAGGCTCCCAAGGTGGGATGAGGGAGGCATGGGCAAGTCACTCAGTTCCTCCATGACAGAGCTGAGGCCAGAGCCACGCCTTCCGGCTCCCCAACTAGACCAAAATGGACAGGGATGGGTGTGGAATGCTCCCCCCTAGGGGATTTCAGACTCCTTAGGTTGGGCAGGGAGGCAGCTTTGGGAGTGTGAAATTCAAGAGTTCCTAGTGGTGACTCACTCCCTTTCCCCATAGCCCTTTGCCAGAATCTTCTCACGGGACCACTCTATTCCTGCTCTATTTTAGTCCGGTATGTGAGGTGGCGACACTGGCGGCTTTGAGCCAGGCCCACCCTCGTCCATGCTCCCAAAGGGCCCAAGTCACTGAGTTGGCTCCTCAGAGACCTGTGTGTGCTGACTTCAAAGCCACTCACCACCAGACATGACTCCCAGAGGGAGCACTGGGAAGCCGAGGTCCCTGGCCTCTCTCTTCCCTGCTCAGGCACCAATACCCTGCAGGCATGTTCCCTAGCCACCTGACTGCTGCTTCCTACCTTGGGCCTGCCTGTTCACTGGACTGTCTGCCTCCAGCAACCCTCCCCATCTGACCTACTTAGTAACCCTGTGATGAAACACATAACCAAAGTGAATTGGGGAGGGAAGGGTTTTTATTTGGCTCACATTTTCACATTGTAGTCCCATCATTGAAGGAAGTCAGAATAGGAACTTAAACAGGACAGGAAACTGGAGGCAGGAGCTGATGCAGAGGCCATGCTGCTTACTGGCTTGCTCATCATGGCTTGCTTCCTGCTTTTTTATAGAAGCAAGAGCACTGTATGTAAAGCAGGCACTTGAAGATTTGCCTGAGGAAGCCGTGCTGCCTCCCTCTCAGGAGTGGTGACTGGCAGAAACCCTCCTCCTGAGGGTTTGCCCTTCCTGCTAAGCATAGAGCTGGGGACACTGATAATGCAGAAAAGGCCTGGCAGCTAGGAGCTTCATGCCCAGCAGATGTGCAGGCCCTGATTTGGGGCAGTTACAGTCTCTGGGAACTCCTGAGGTAATGATGGTGACTCAGGCCCTGCCCAAACGTCTGAAGGATTTGGATCCAAAACACTGTCACTGAATACGTTCTCCAGCTACCTGACTGCTCCTGGGGCCCAGAAATGCATTCTCCATACCCATTACACCTAGCAACTCCAAGGAAGGTCATGGGAAGCATTTTATACCACTTATCTTCTCAGGGAGTGTATCCCACCATGACTTTCTTTCAGCCATTGCTGTGACCTTCCTTATGTCTCTCTCTGTCCCTGCTCTGCGACTTAACTACACAAGCATGTTCAGCATCATAGAAGGTCAGCCCTACTCTAAAAACTGAGGCTTGCCAGGCAGTGGTGGCACACACCTTTAATCCCAGTACTATAAGAGGCAGAGGCAGGTGGATCTCTGTGAGTTCGAGGCCAGCCTGGTCTACAGAGTGAGTTCCAGGACAGGATCCAAAGCTACACAGAGAAACCCTGTCTCAGGGAAAATACATACATACATACATACATACATACATACATACACACATACACACATACACAAATAAAAACAAGACTTACAAAAGAGAAGCCTCTAGTCCTTAGGCCCAGGAACTTGTGGTCATTTTCAAATGAACAAGACAGCAGGAAAGCCCTGAGCTGGCGTTAGTGCTTGCCTTGAAGACTGGGAAGAGCCAGGGCACAGTAGGCATCATCTCCCTCATCCCTTAAGAGTCAGTTCTAACTATTGTAGCTGCTGCCCAGTCCTTGTTTCTGAAATCCTGCAGACTGTAGACCAGGCTGGCCTTGAACTCACAGAGATCCGTCTGCCTCTGCCTCCTGAGTGCTGAGATTAAAGGCGTGTGCCACCACTGCCTGGCTGAAATTCTTTAAGATTTGATTTGATTTGATTTGATTTGATTTGAGAGAGAAAGAGAGGGAGAGTGTGTGTGTGTACACATGCATATATGGGTGGGTAGGTGTGTGCACATGTGTGTGGGTGGGTATGTGCACATGTGTGTGGTGGGTGCTCTTGGAGGCCAGAAGAGGACTTGAGTTTCCTGGCGCTGGAGTTACAGGTGGTTGTGAGCTGCTTTATGTAGATGCTGGTAACTGAACTCTGGTCCTCTCAGAGAACCACAAGTACTCTTAACCACTAACCCATCTCTCCACCTGCCCACCCATCCCCAAGTCCCCTTTGACTCTCAGCTGGCAGGAGACTTCTCCCATACTCCAGGGTCAAGGGTTTCTTTTCTATATCCCCTTAATCTCTCATGTCTTGCTATCCTGCCCCACCACCAGGCCTTGAGACAAACTGCATGAGTCTTAGTGGGTTCCTCTCTCTAGTACTGTGTGTTCAGGGTGGCTTCTCTCCATCTCCCTTCCCCTTCCCCACAGTCACTTGCATACAGGGGTCTTAGCTTCTCAGGGAGCTGCAATGCATGCCTACAGGTACTGTGGTTTTCCATCTTCACTTGAATGCACTAATTTGTCATTGTCCTTCTTGATGTATGGGATTCTGTGTTGACAGGGCCATTCCAAGGCACTGTCCCCTCCAGTTTTCCGGAAATTCTATGTCTAGTAATGTAGCCTTCATGCTAGGGTTATTTGAGGTTGCACCAGCATTATTCTCTTGAAAATGCCGTGTGCATTTTTCCCTTGAGTCCCTGTCCAGCCAGGGATCCCTCCCACATTTGCTACTTGGATAACAATTCTTCAGATTCATTTTAGACTTTGCATTATGCTGGCTAAATGTCATTCCCTTGGCTCCCTTCCAGCCAGCTAGCCTGGGAATGTGGTAGGAGTCCCACTCTGGTGCACAAAGCATTCATTTTGATGCATAGCAGCTGCAAAAATTATAAGTTATATATAACTCATAATTAGGAAGCAATGATCTAGAAAAGAGCTCTGTGACTCATCACTAGTGGGTCCAGTGTCACTCTGTGCCTATGCCACTGGGAGCTTGGACCAGCTGCTGGAGTGGGGTGGGAGAAGGACACACTTCATAGACCTGGATTAAGACTCTCCTGTGCAACTGAGCTGAGCTGAGCCTTGGGTTGGGGGGTGGAGGGTGTCGCAGATGGGATGGACAGGAGGTGGAGCTACACATCAGGGAGTCAGAGGCCAGCAACTTCTTTGAAGAGTTTGTGATTCGTCCTGTCTAAGTCATGTGACAGTTGGCTTGGGGTGGACCCACCTTGAAGGACCCACCTTGAAACTCAGGCCTGGGCTGGCCTCTGTGTGTTCTTCAGGACTACATTCAAATCTGGCTCTTTCCTTTTGTCCTTCACCTGTCTGTCTGTCCTGTTCCTCTATTTCATGTTTCCTCTGTAATCCTTCACTCTGGCTGACGGTGGTGACAAACACATTTGCTTTGGGGGACTGAGTTCTCACAGCTGGGTGTCCGGCACACTGTAAGTGCTCTCATGGGGATGAGCTGGACTGACTCTAATACACTGGGCTTTTGTGGGCTCTTTTCCCAGTGGCCCCAAAGACACCAGGAAAAATACCTGTGTTTTTCAGAAATCCAAGGAGCCAGCATGTAATAAGGTGCGTGCCAATGACCCCAGTGCTAAAGAGACTGAAGCAAGAGGGTTATGAGTTTGGGGCCAGACTGCGCTGTATAGAGAAACTGTAGAAGGACTCCAAAACAGTTTGGTGACACAGCTGCCATGACAGGCTTAGAGACCCAGCTTCTGTGACAGGATTACTGGCAGGCAACATCCAGACTCGGGAAAAGCCATAAGCTTACCCCACCCAGGGAGGGCCTACATCTAAGGGGAAGTACCTGACATCCCAAACATTGCAATTGTTTGGGTGGGAGCTCCACCTCAACCCCTGGCACCCTGGCATCCCTATACCCAAAGAGTCTGGAATGTTGGGAACGAGTCTGGTGGAAGATCCTCCTCAACTCCCCTCCCCATCTCTTTCCCTAAACCTGCCCCTTCAACGTCCACCAAACACAGCTCCTCCCCAAGAGAGGCTCAAGGCATCCCCAGTGGCACTTACTGAATCTCTGCAGAGAATCACCCTGGAGCATTTTACTCATTAAACCTGGCCTTTCCAATTTGGTCTGAATCAGTGTGCTGCATCGACAGGCTGAGAGGCCTTGAGGAGGCCTAAAACTTATCACCAACCATTAGATAAGGTGGCCAGATGTCCCTGAGTCTAGCACACTCCTATTTTGTTTTACAGATACCCCTAGACAATTGTCAGCCAATCAGGGTCCTGATCCCTGGAAATCCCCTCACTCCAACCTCTGCTCTGATAAAATCCCACCCCACCTTGTAGTGAGTAGCCATCCCAGCCTTGGCCTGGAAGTTACAACCCACATTGAGGCTTCGGTAATGGTCACGCCCACAAGGCAGGGCTGAGAGAGGACACTGAAGACCCAGGATCCAGAGGAGGACTCGCTCTTGGTCCTGGGACCCTGGACACTGGAGGTAGACCGAGTAGAGTTCTCCAGAGAACACTGCCGGACTGCGCTATACCTTTGCCAGACCCTACAACCTACCCCTTCATTTGTAAGTTACCCCACAAAATAAGCCTCCCTTTTAACTACGTGGAGTGGCCTTAATAATTTCACCAATACCACCTGGGCTCAGGGCTCTCTGCTCTCACCAATGCATTGGACAGACAGAGGGACCAAACTCATAGCTTGAAGAGAATAAAGGCTCTTTGCTTTTACATATGGGATTCAGTCTCTGTGGTGGTCTTTTGGGGGTCCCTGAAATCTGGCATAACAAACACTGTCTCAACAATAAAGGGGGGTGGGCAATGTAGAGGTGCCTGTGTATACTTTTAAAAGTTGTCCTACGTCAGCCTTTAATCCCAGCACTTGAGAGGCAGAGGCAGGAGGATCTCTGTGAGTTTGAGGCCACCCTGGTCTACAGAGTGAGTTCCAGGAAAGCTACACAGAGAAACCCTGTCTCGAAAAACAAAAACAAAAATTTATCCTACATTGCCATTAATCCCAGCGCTAAGGAGGTACAGTCAGGCAGATCTCTGTAAATTTGAGGCCAGTCTGGTCTACATAGTAAGACCCTATCTCAAAACAAACAGTAACAAGATCAAACGATGCTGGGCATGACCCTGTGAAAGAGACTGAGAGTAGGGAGACAGGTCAGTTTAGAGTACCCATTGCTCCTGCAGAGAGAGGACCTGGGTTCAATTCTCAGCAAATCCCAAAGATGGAAGGTGAAAGGCCACCAACCCAAGTAATTAATTAAAGCAAACTTTTTTATTCGTGTACAAGGTGGGGCTGCATCCCCCTAAGGTGGGGTTCAAGAGTCAGCATTGGATTTGAGGAAGACAAGGCTTTTATAGTTCGGAGGTAAGGGAGTTTCCAAATGGGGGATTTAGCAGTCAACACAGGCAGTTACAGGAGCAGAGCAAACAAGTCAGTCCTAGGGCTTTTTAAAACAAAGACGTGGGCCAGGAATGGTGGCGCACACCTGTAATCCCAGCCCTCGGGAGGCAGAAGCAGGCAGATCTCTGAGTTTGAAGCCAGCCTGATCTACAGAGCAAGTTCCAGGACAGCTGGGGAGGACCCTGCCTCAAAAGAAACCACAAAAACAAAACAACAAAAATCAAAGACGTAGTTGCAAGGTGGGCATAACAAGGAAGTCATGGGTGGTCATATAACCCCTTGAAACAAAGGTAGCATTGCAAAATGGCTATAAACAACTCTTTGAAACAAAGACATGACTGCCATTCCTGGAACAGGCAGTACAGAACCATTTGTAGTTAAGGTTACAGGTGAGACATAATCCAATTCTTGAGAAAGAGGTTTAATCATAAACAGGAACGAACTCAGTTTGTCTTTACTATAAAATGGAGCAGGCTGGTTCTTCAGCTCACAACCATCCAGAACTCCTGCTCCTAATCACCTTGAGTGCACATGCATACATGCAGGCAAAACATTCATACACATAAAATAAATGTAAACAAAATTTAAAGAGGGACGGTGATACTGCAGCATTCCAACCTCAGAGTGTGGCTGATCCATCTCATCTGTCTTTCTCTCCCTCCCTCCCTCTTTTCCTCTCTTCCATCTTCCCTCTATCTCTGTCTCTTCCTTCTTTTATTTTTGTGGGGAGAGAGGGTGAGTGCCCTGAGATAGGGTCTCTGGTAACCGGAACTGCCCTCAATGACCTGGAGCTTTTGATTCCTCTATCTCCACCTCATGGGTGCTGGGATTACACAGATGTGCACCCACACATTGTGTACTGAGGATCTAACAAGGGTCTTCTGTGCGCTAACCAAGCACTCTATAAGCTCAGCTACATTCCTCAGCCCGGTTTTTTTCTCTTTGTTTTTAGGTTTTTTGTTTGTTTGTTTTATTTTTGAGATAGGGTTTCTCTGTGTAACCCTGGCTGTCCTGGAACTCCCTCTGTAGACCAGGCTGGCCTCAAACTCAGAGATCCACCTGCCTCTGCCTCCCAACTGCTGAAATTAAAGGCATGCACCCCCCCCCCATGTTTCTTTGTTTTTGAGATAGTGTAGGTCACACTTTAGCCTTGAACTTGTGATCCTTCTGTTGGAGCCCACCTAGTTTTTCTAATGGCTTTACCCAGCAGGACTGCATAAGAGGTTGATTGGACCACAGGCCTGGGTACCAGGTGTTTGGAAGGGTCTGCACTTGGCTGTTTCTAGCAAGGGGGAGGTCCTGTGCCCCTCCCCTTGGCATTGTTATAAAAAGCCCTTTGGAATAAAGTTCTGGGCCTGTGGATTAGGATCCAGGCCCACTCAAGGCTATCCTACGTTTCTCTCTGTTTCTCTCTCCTATTTATTTCTAACTAAGTCTCTTATCCCTCATTTCTCAAGAGTCCCTGGGGTAAATAAATGTGGGAGCTGTCTCCCACATCCTTCTGAAAGGACACTACTAGCCCACTGGAACATGTGGCTCTGGCCTTGCCCTTTCCCCCAGTTCTCTCTGCCTTGATAAAAACCACTAGATTACTTTCCTAAAGCTAGCCATCAAGGTCTATTCCCTTATTTGGCCACTTCCTCTTGAGGCTGACTAGTAAGGTCCAGCTATCAAAGCATTTTAGTCTGGCAATCAGAAGCCCCCTTTAGATCACCTAGTTAACATGCCCAATCTAAATACTTCATCCTGACATGTGGATTCTCCTTGTACCTTTCTAAGCACAAGGCCACAAGGCCTTGCCTACTCTGGCTCTCTTGAGTTTAAATTTGCCTAGAAAGTCTTATTTATTTGTCTATATTTTTAGTATGGGTCTTTATAGGATGGTTTTCCTGTTTCGGCAGCAATGTGACAGATGCTACAAGAAAACTGAGAAGCTCAGGGGTCTGACCATCACCCTCTTCCAACATGGGCTATAATTCCTTTCTCAGGCCAAGTCCTCTCCCACATACTGGTAACTCCACAGAACAGAATGTACAGAGGCCGAGTTGACATCACGTATGAGCACTGTCCTGATGCCTGGACTGCCTGATTCAGGTCTTTGATAGAGTGAGGGGAAGGCATGGGAGAACATCTGTAGACAATTTCTAAATGGTCTTATTAAATAAGAAACACAGAGCCAAATACAGGGGTGAAAGCCTTAGAGACAGGGATGAAGCATGTCTCTGCCAAGTCCCCAGCTATCCGACCCTGCCTCTGCAGGGTTCAGAGACCTTGAGGCTGCTTCTGGATAAAGATGGACACCCTTCAAGGTCCACCTACCTGGGGAGAAGTGTGGGAATTAGGAGATCCAAGGAGCCACTATGGCAAGTGAGGGCATGGGCTTATGCTTCTTTCTGCCAAGGTGGTTGAAAAAGAGCTGGAGAAATGGCTCAGTGGTTAAGAGCATTCACTAGTTGTCCTTCCAAAGGACACAGGTTCAATTCCCAGCATTAACATGGTGGGTCACAGCTGTCTGTAATTCCAGCTTCAGGGGATCTGACACTTTTGGCTTACACAGGCACCTGCACTCATGTGCACTTACCCACATGCAGATATACATACCCATACATAAGTAAAAATAGAAAAAACAAATCTTTGCCCAGTTTGGTGGTGTACACCTTTAAGTCTTATACTCAGGAGGTAGGGGACAGAGGCAGGTAGAACTGAGATTGGAGTCTAACCTGGTTCCAGGATCTACAGAGTTTCAGGACAGCCAGGGCTGCAGAGAGAAACCTGTTAGAATTCTGCCCTCACTCGGGTTACATGACTGCACTTTCGTCTTACATCATCAGTGTGCACTGATGACTACGTATGCGTGGTCACACAAACTGCACCTTAAAAAAGCCAGATGCAGACCCCACCCTCTCTCTCTTTCTGCTCTTGCTCTGTTCTATCTCTTCCCACCGTCTTTCTCACTGCCCTCCTCACATGCTCCTTTCCAGGCCTGGTTCTTTTGTACCCCACCCTACCCCCCACTTCCTCCTAATAAAGCTCTCTGTGACTAGGTAGTCATGGCTGTGGCTCGTAACCACCACCAGGGCTGCTTATCATTCTTTCAAAACCCTGTCTCAAAACAAAACCAGCTGGGTGGTGGTGGCACACGCCTTTAATCCCAGCACTTGGGAGGCAGAGGCAGGCGGATCTTTGTGAGTTCGAGGCCAGCCTGGTCTAACGAGCGAGATCCAGAAAAGGCGCAAAGCTACACAGAGAAACCCTGTCTCAAAAAAACAAACAAACAAACAAACAAAAAAGATGATTTACAAAGGCTTGTATCCTGGTGGCCCTCTCTATGTCCTGGGATTTGGGGGAACCTGCCCCCATCCTTGGGGAGGTAGCCTGAGAGGGTCAGTTACTCATCCTAGATCCAAACCCTGAGACCTGAACCCATAGCCTTCAGGCTCCTAAATCAACAGTGATACCCCCTCAGCTCACAGCCCTATGTAGGGCCACAGGGCTGGCCCTCCCACCCAGCCTTCCCGTCCCAAGCTCTGGCCTGCAATAGCCTCAACTCTCAAAGAGGACAGCAACCTCCAAGTAGTCAGGGAGGCACAGGGGGCTCCAGAGTCCTCTTCAGTTAAGAAATTATTAGCAAAACAAGGAAAAAAAGTTTCTAGGAGCTGGCAAGATGGGACACAGGCCTAACAACTTAAGCTCACTCTCCAGAACCCACACAGAGTTGAAGGGAGAGAAGCAACTCCACACAGTTGTCCTCTAGCTACATTTATGCTATAGCACATATACCTACTCATGCACACCTACACGTTATGCCTGCTGTACCCCACCCACCCATACAATAATACTGAATAAATTATGTTTTTAAAAGTTCTAGGATCTCCCTATGCTAATTCCCTGCAAAATTCCACCCTCCTGAATGCTCAAGGGAAGTTCCTTGTCTGTGTATCCTGCATATTGGACGTTAACAGCTTAGATGCAAGATTGTAAAACATCAGAAGTGAACTTCTGTCCTACGGGGTTCTCCCATTGTGCTGTAAGCCTGTATTTAAGACTTCCTCCCTCCTTCAATAAACAGCATTCCGCTTTAAAAAAAAAAAAAAAAAAAAGGAAAGCAAAGAAAGAAATTGAAGACAGCGATGTTCTAAAACAGGAAGTGGTGATGGTGTCATGGGCCTATAAGGATGCTAGATTAAAGTCTATCAAAATGTGCAAACAGGAAAATTGTATACTATGTGAATTATCTGTCAATAAAGATCTTTTTTTAAAAAAAGTTCTAGGATCCTATACCTTCTGATTCCTAAGACTATGTACTGCCCCAAGCAAGTGGTCAGCAGGCTGTGTTAGACAGGGACGGAGGCAGGGGATGTCACAAACTGGTTTCAAGAAGAAAAGGACCTGAGCCCCTCTGCTGATGTTTGCTGGCCTCCTGATCTTCTTCCAGGGCCATCAGAAGGTGTAATGATAATAATTACAGCTCCATCACAGACCCACCACTCCTTCCACGCAGCCAATCACAGCACTCACCAGATAGGCATGGTGCAGACAGGAAGTTAAAAGCCTAGCAGAGGAAATAACTCAAAGCCAGTGTGACCAGCCAGTCCCAAAGGCAGAGCAGGATCAGGGTGCATGTTGTGTGGGGGAGGGTATGTAGGGGGAGGTATGTGTGTGGAGGGTATGTGTGGGGGTGTGGGGGAGGGTGTGTTCTTACAAAAGTCCTGGCTGCCTGGTACAGCCCAAAAAGACTTGGCACCCCTAATCCTGGCCTGAAACCACTATCTCAGGTCCTACTCTTCATTAGCCTTGTGATATAGACCTCAGTTTGCTCACCTGAAAAGTGAGGTGTATATTGACTTGGTGTCCTGGATATCTAGAGAGCAGATATTCCAAAGTCTTGGGCTGCTCTTCAGCTGGGTAACTCTGGGCTTGTGACTTGACCTCCCCAAAGTCTCTTTCATGGGATGCCTTTGTGAGGAGTCACAACAGAGCATGGGCCTGGCACAGGCTAGGTGCTTAGTCATCAATGACTTAAAAAAAAAAACCACTTCAGCAACAAGGGGCAACATAGCCACATGTTGGCTTGTCCCCACAGACCTGGTAGACAAGGCCCAAATGGGTCCCACTTTTTTTTCTTATTCATTCACTTTTACTTCAAATGGATCATTTTCTCTAAGTGTGTTTCTTACTCTCCAAGGAGAATGTTTTAATTATCTTTGTATATATTTATATTTATCACATTTATTTATTTTGTGTGCCATGTCATATATGTGGAAAGTCAATGGACAACTTATGGGAGTAATTTTCTACCATGTGAGTACCAGGAATCAAACTCCGGTCATCAGGTTTGGAGGCAAGTGCCATTACCCACTAAGCTATGATTGAGCCCTCAAAATAGGTGCAGGTAAGCTTCTCAACTACTTTATTTTAAAAAATTTTTGAGGGGTTGGGGATTTAGCTCAGTGGTAGAGCACTTGCCTAGCAAGCACAAAGCCCTGGGTTCAATCCTAAGCTCTAAAAAAAAAAAAAAAAAATTATTGATTCTTTGTGGATTTCATACCATGCATCCCAATTCCACTCCTCTTCCAGTCTCCTCACTTCCACCCTCTGCCCTTATAACCTTCAAACAAACAAAAATCTTACTGTGCAAACTGTAGTGTGGCCCAGTGAGTCACACAGTATACTGTTGTTCAATCTTAGATGGTCTTTTAATAAAAAACCCAAAGCCAGATATCAGGGTGAAAGCTGAAAGATCAGAGAAGCAGAACAGCCAGACACTAATAGAGGATTACCTCTACGAAATCCTCAGCCTAAAGAGAGTGAGTTCCTGTTTCTCATGCCTTATATACCTTTCTCTGCCCTGCCATATTACTTTGTGGGATTAAAAGCCTGTGTGCTTCCAAGTACTGGGATTAAAGGTATGTGACACCACTGTCTGGCTCTATGTCCAGTATGGCCTTGAACTCACAGAGATCCAGTGATAAGATTAAGTATGTGGCACCACTGCCTGACCTCTATCTATAATGTCTAATCTAGTGGCTAGCTCTGTCCTCTGATCCTCAGGTAAGTTTATTAGGGTATAGTAATAGTGTATCACCACAGTATACTGTTTAGTCAATATATCTTTACTTGTAAGTGTTCAAAGCAATGAGTCATTGCTCTGAATCAAGGCCTCTGGCTTCTGCTGACCTACTGATACTAGGCCCTCACTGGGGCTCCTCTTGGATCTCCTGTTGTTTTATGTCATAGAGATCCTGCAGTTTTGGATCTGCATGTTCCGCACCTTCACATGCTCCAGCAGTTTATAGATGAGGTAGGTGGATGTTGGGATGGGCTAACTCATAGCCTTGGTTCTGGACCTGGGAGATAGCTGGGTTGGTCAGCTTGCAAGTTTTCCTTCACAGTTCACCACCCAGGCAAGTTCTCCTCAGCTAGCGCACTCAATGCAGCAGGGAGCAGGGATGGGGCCAGTTCTGCTCTCAGGCCTTTGGGTCCAGCACACCCATACTCACACCACCAGGGCAAGCTCTATTATTTTTTCCAGGTGAGGTGAGGGTCAGGGCCAGCTCTTCTGTTCTCATGTCCCTGAGGCTGGCTCTCCCACCTACTGCAGGTGGCAAGTGGAGGAGGGCATATTTACTTCACCCATGCCACCACATGGTATACAAGGGAAGGGGAGGGGCTGACTTCCTGGCCTCACTGCACAAGCCACCCCTTACCCATGCTGAAGAGCAGGGCTTCTCCTATGCAGGGGTGGGATGGCAACACTCAAATACTTGAGGGATTCTTTTTTTTTTCCCAAATTGATTCAAGTTTTTAATACTAATTGTATCAAACAAGCAAACATGTACAAAAAAAAAAAAAAAAGACTTGGAGCTGAATTTGTTGGAAGCAGTCTTTGTGTCTAGAGATTTGAAGTACCAAATTTAGGTGGAATCGGACAGCAGGCTTCATGGAGAACTAGAACAAGGAATGTTTCAGGTCCCAGAGGAAGCATCAGCAATTGTCTCTAGCCAAATGTTCATCTTTTCTCGGTCTCTTTTGTCTTAAAGAGGGTTTGCCAGGGGTCACAGCCACAGAAGCTCCCAAATAAATTGCAGGGTTACTAGGAGATTTCACTGGGGTGAGGGTCATTTTAAATTCAAATCAAATCTGTTTGCTACTTAAATATATAAGAAAATTGCCAGACCTGGGGCATGGGAGCTGAGATGAGTGTATTTAGTGGTTTTGTGACGAGTTTTCAAGGTGGCCTGCTTTGCAAGCTGCCAATATGCTGCTCCGTGGTAGCCAAGTGCAGGCTGAATGCTGCAGCCCAGGCCACCAGACTTCCAGAGCAGATTTGCTTCCTTCTCTTCTCCTCCGGGTACATCACACATGGACTTGAACCAGCACTGATTTCGTCTTTTCTGTGCTCCAGAGTTTTCTGTGAGTCTCTTCCCCATCATGCAGATTTGGAATATGGGAGATTTGTTTGTTTTAAACACTGAGCTGATCTGAAGTTCACACGGAAATGGGTTTATTTCGATCCAGCTCCGAGATGCACTCCAAGTTGAAACCCTAAATTCCACTGGGGTCAACCCATTGCAAGGACCGTCCCTGAGCCCCCATATTTTTTCTGGCTTCAACTCACCTCCATCCCACCCCCCCAATTCCACTCTGGAGCCAGTCCACCCTGCGGGTGGTTACAAAGTCCAGCAGAAGATCAGGGAACCAGTCAAGCTGGGCAGAGTGGGTACACCTTCAAAGGATAGGCCACAGCGAGCCCAAGGTCTCAGCTAGGTGTATCCTTTCCCTTGCCACTCCCAGACCCGAGAGCTACAGGCCTTGCCCAAGACTAGTCCTTTTCAATGGGCCCCTCTCTGAGACTTGTGGATAGTGCTATCCAGCAACCCAGAAAAGGCTCTTAGAGTACAAGATCGGCTGGTGGTTATACTTGGAGGTGTAGCCAAGGGGAGGAAGGGGAGGACTACTAGGGTCAGTTGCTTGCACCAGCAGAACACTCCTGGTGAAACTATATTATCCAGGAGGAGAGAGTGGCATCTTCCCAGACTGCCCTTTCCACACCCCCACCCCCTATGCTGCACCAGCCTTGGTACACAAGGTGACGGACCAAAACTGAGGCCTCTTCCCCCTCATCCTCCTGCCCCCTTACACAATCCACCCCACGCTCTAAATAATGTGAAACAACAAAAATCCCGTACCCCAAGAACACATTCCCTAGGTGTCGCTAGACCCAGATCGGCTGCCGGTGGGATGGAGCTGCTGAACTGAGTCAGCCAGGGAGGAGAAAAGCCTGGTCTAGTCTTCCGCAAACCTCGCCTTCCATGCACAGCCATTACAGGGACAGAACAAGGTCTCTGTTTATACAAAGAAAGAAATTCCTAACGTTCCTCATTTGTTGGGCCTACCTGGGCCCAGTTAATGAGGTAAGCAACTCTCCCAGGGGCCAACAAGCCAAATAACTGAAATAATCTTCAGACCTTGGATTCAAGATCACACATGAGCCACTTGGCCTGCCAAGGTCATATGTCAGGCCTAGAAGGCAATGTCTCAGGCTGGGCTACTCAACCCAAGTCTACTGCTGCTTTACAGGTACCCATTAACTTCTTCTTATGTCCTTTTATAAGAATTCATAGAAGCTTCAGAGGATCAAAAGTAATCATAAGGGCTTGGGGATTTAGCTCAGTGGTAGAGTGCTTGCCTAGCAAGCGCAAGGCCCTGGGTTCGATCCTCAGCTCCACAAAAAAAAAAAAAAAAAAAAAAAGTAATCATAAAACTTGGATCCACTTTATAGAGGTCAAAAGAACAAAATGAGTTTTCTTTAGCTGGCTATTCCTGAGGTTGGTATTTTTCTCTCTCCTGGACTCCCCTTACCAATTGCTAAGACCATGGGCCTAAAGTTCCAAATAAGTTCATAAATTTTAACTTCTGTTGCTAGTTTAAACTTGTCTCAACAGGTTTCCACTTGGCTGGCAGACACATCCCAGCAATTAATGCCTGCAACCTGCTCCAAACGGCCAGGATCAACCCAGCCAATATAAATACTCCTTGTTTCCAGCGGTGTCAAATCAGACACTTCTGACAAATACCCCATTGCTCACATTCCCTCCTTGCCTTTGACTACCCTTTCAGCCTACTTGGACCCTGACTACCTGTGTCCTGTTAAAGCTTGAAGCAGCTAGAAGAGAGCACATCACCCCTGTCCCCCAAAACTGGCGAAGTCAAAGGAAAACTCCCCGGCTCATGGGACAAAAATGGCTACATACTGGGAAGCTGGGCCCAGAGCTGTCAATTAATAGATTTATTAACTAAAATGGTTCTGCAATAGACACTTGACTTTTTTTTTTTTTTAATAAAAAAACAAAAGAGGTTAAAAAAAAAAAAAGAGGTATCATAGGGCCTTGAAAAAATTTTTCAGTCAGGCGCTGGTGGTACACACCTTTAATCCCAGCACTCGGCAGGCAGAGGCAGAGGCAGGAAAGGCGCAAAGCTACACAGAGAAACCCTGTCTCGGAAAAAAAAAAAAATGCTTGTAGCAGGAATCTTAAAAGTTCTTATTAATAAAATCAAACTCAGCCAGGTATTGGGGTGAACGCTGAACGATCAGAGAAACAGAACAAGCCACCACCTCCTCACCTCGATAGTTCCTCAGCTAATCCTGTTTCCTCAGGCTGGAAGCTTCTGGGTCCTCATCTGAATGAGTCTCAGCTGAACTGTGCTGCTCCAAAGCCTAAAAGCTCAACCAGCCAAATGTTTAACCAGCCAAATGCTTCTAGTTTCTGGTTTTCACGCTTTATATATCTTTCTGGTTTTTGCCATCACTCCCCAGGATTAAAGGCTCACTTTTTGGATTAAAGGATTGCTTCAGGTGTGACAGGACCAGCCACACAGCAAAAAGCTGCCTTAAACTGCTGCTGAGATCCTGTCTACTGTGAATAAGAGGAGCAGCAGGAAATGGGTTGTCTCTTTTGCTGAGACAGGTAGATGGATCATGCCTTTTAACCCAAAGCTTTTGCTATGACACCAAGATGTAAGTCTGTTCCAGTTGTTTTACAAACACAGGTTCCTGCACAGATCTACCCCTTCTGACAGACTTGTGTCAAGGTCAGACCCTCAAAGGCCCTCCAGATACACCACCAGCCACTGTACCTATCAAGTGAATACTGGCAGGTTGGCTTCAGCCACATGCCCACTTATAAAAACTCCATTATCTCCTAATTTGTTGACACTTTTACAGGATGGATGGAGGCATTTCCTACCTCCAGAGAAACAGCAGATGTGATGGCTCCTGTACTCCTGATTTGGCATGACACTCCCCCAAGCTCCTGGAACAGCACTGCTGGTATCACTACTCCAGACTCAAGGACATATCTGCTCTGTCGTCTGGCTCATCCACCCTTGCCTCTTCTGTACAAAAGGGCACTTCTCCATCCCATTCTTTCTGGCAGTTATCACTCTTCCCTTGGCTTGCCCCACTCATGAGGCCAATGATAACAATCTATTTTTTTTTTTTTTCCTTAGCAACCTGCCTTCTCAGCTCCCTCAAGAAACAGATGCCTGAGGTCTTCAGGATGACAGCTAACTGAAAGCTTCTTAATTCACACCTCCCACTGTTCGTGACTCCCAAATCTTCCCCTACCCCCCGTTTTGCCCCAAAATCAGCAGGAGCAGTCTGGAGAATTTGGCACCCTCATTCCCCACCATACTTGCTATCTATAACTCACCTTTTTGTTTGTTTGTTTGTTTGTTTTTTCCGAGACAAGGTTTCTCTGAGTAGCTTTGCGCCTTTCCTGGAACTCACTTTGGAGATCAGGCTTGCCTCAAACTCACAAAGATCCCCCTGCCTCTGCCTCCCGAGTGCTGGGATTAAAGGCGTGTGCCACCACTGCCCGGCCACCTTTTTATAATAATAAAAAAACGGAGAAATGTTGGCATTCAGGCCTGCCCTTTGGGAATCCGACCAGTGTCCTGACATCATCTTACATAAATCCTGCTTTAAGAGGAAAAACCCCTCCTCCTCCTTCTTCTCTCCCTCGCTCTTCACAAGGTTGCATGTACCTCAGCTTTCCTTTCTCTCCTTTTCTCTCCCTTTCTTTCCCTTCTTTTCTCTCACTTCCTCTCCCTCCCCCTTTAATAATAAACTTTACATATGGGTGCTGTGCCTGCACGGTGTGAGTAACTTTCCACCGTGTCCCCTTAGATGCCACCAGCATGGCATGTCTCCTCAGCTCAAACATTCCAAGACCTCTGGCATGCTGTTTCACAACACCCCTCTTCCTATCTCTCTCTGTCTCATTGAGAGCTTGGAACTTGTCCATTCTGCTAGGCTGGCTCACCAGCAAGCCCCATAGACCCTCTATGTCCACCTCCCCATCTCTGTAATCACAGCAATGCCTTAACACTGCAGAGCAGTGATCCCTCCTGAGGAGAGGCCTAAGCACAGGCATTGTTGTGGCTGACATTCTCAGCAAAGGATGGATCATTTTTAGTGTTTTGTTTCAGAACCAAGTTTGGGATGGGAAGTCAGTGTTGGAAGCTGTCAGTGGCTGAAGGTACTTGCCAATAAGCTTGATAGATCAAAGTTCAGTCTCCAGAACCTACATGGAATAAAAGAACCAGTTCCCACAAGCTGTCCTCTGACCTCCACATGTGCATGTGGCATATGCATGCATATACACAATAAATAAACGTAATTTAAAACATTTGTCGGTAACAAAATGTACTTTTCTTTTTCTTTTTGTTTTGCTTTTTTGTTTGAGACAGGGTCTCACTGTGTCACTCTCTCTGGCTGTGATGGTCACACACACACTCTCTGGCTGTGCTCACTCTAGACCAGGCTGGTCTCTAGCTCAGAGATCCACCTGACTCTGCTTCTGAGGGCTGGGACTAAAGGTGTGCTGCAAACACCACTGCTCTGAGCCCCAGTGTCACTGGTGTAAAGCTGTGCTATGCTGGCTGCTCTCATCTATCATCTCAGCTGTGGTGCTGACCAGTGTGGTCATCGAGGTGCTCTGCTCATGGGCTTCAATCAACATGTAAGCTGATGTGAAGATTGCCCCTGCGAGAGGGTGTGTGGGCCTCTTCAGATCAACTGGAGGTCTTGAGAGCAAACTACTGCACCATGGAAGACATTCTGCCTCAAAACAGCACCAATCTTCCTGAATTCCTGGCCTCCTGGCTTTCCAGCTCCTACAGTCACAAAATAAGGAACAGGAGCTGGGGGCAAGCATGTGCGCACAGCACTGAAAAGAATCAAGAGAAGTTTGAGGCCAGCCTGGTCTATATGGTGAGTTTTAGGCTAATGTGAGAAACAAAGTTATACTTTAAGGTTTAATTACTGTGCCTAAGAGACCCATGAAACAAGGACAGATAGTTCCTGAAATGCTGGAGGCTGTTGTTTATGGGAGATGACAAGCCACATGTTTCTACTCCCCTAAACAAGTTTATTTGACCCATCTACACCAGATGTCCTTGATCACATTGTAGGCAGAAAATATGTCAGGATGTATGCTTGCCCCTGATTGGACCTGATTGGAAATACAGTGGCCTTATGGGTTTGCCTTTTTAAGCCCCTGCAAAATGTGACTAATGACCATTTTCTGGGAGCCCCAAAATGGACCTGCCTGAAGTCTATCATCCTGGCCAGTATTTAATTAAAGCTTGCTTCAAATTTGGCTCAAAATTGTGGTAGTGGCCTTATTCTTGCCCAGTGGGATTAAGTAAGATTCTGTCTCCAAAACAAGGTATATTAGTGAGTGTGGTGGGGCTGGGTTCAGTAGCAGAGCTTACTGAATGTCAGCACTGTCCTGGGTTCTATCTTCACAAGTGCAAAGAAAAACAAGAGGCAGAGTAGGGAGGTCAGGACCTTAAAATCACCTACTGAGTTTGAGGCCATTCTGGGATACATTAGACATTGCCTCAAAACTAAACAGAAAAGGACACACACACACACACACACACACACACACACACACACACACACACACACACACAGGTGCATGTGCTTGTTCCTTAGCCAGGACACAGTGAAGGCAGGGCTAGGCTGTCTCTGGTGAGGGAAGGTAGCCCAAGGTCACAAGGTGGAGGCAGAACCCAGGCTTGCAGACTCCCAAACCAGTGCCTCTTTGCCGAACAAACGACACTGAGTTGGGGTTGCTGGGTACCAACCAGGTTGACCCTCAGCTGTGATACTGAAGAAGGCACAGGAAGGCTGCCCTCCTAGAGGGATAACAGAGCTCAACAGGGGAAGGCACCACCCACAGTTAGCTGTAGACTTTAGTTTCATGCAATAGTGCCAACTCATGAGACTATAAATTAATGTTAGCAGGATGAATATCCCCAGGGGAAAAGTCAGTCCAGGGTCAGGGTCTCTGGCTGAAGGCTGAAGTCTGGCACTAGGAAGAGCCAGGCTCCCAGGGAAAGTCCCGGAGCCTGAGTTGGAGGCCTAAAGAGCAGCATTCTAACATCTAGAGATCAGCCGGGTGGAGGCAGGGCCTGTGAGTGTCTCCAGGATTCCGTGGGGTAGAGAGGGTGGGGGGGTCCCTCCGTAAGCTCAGGGGCATTCAGGACCATACTCAGCACCATACTCAGCTCTCAGCTGAGAAGCCCATTTCCCCTCTTTTCATCTGGGGACACCGAGTTTGCTGTGTATATCAAGGCACCTAGAAAGGCCCAGCTCGAGGTTCCTTCTTTCCCCTGTCTGAGGTATCTTAGGCCAGGCAGGAGAGTCTCTGACCACTTCTCACACCTGGCCAGGTCTTAATACCTCCATCCTGTTATGTGTTTTGGTTTTTTTAAAGCATGTTTTTAATGATTTATTTTTTTATTTCATGTGCATTGGAGTTTTGCCTGTATGTGGGTGTTGGGTCCCCTTGAATTGGAGTTACAGAGAGTTGTGAGCTGCCATGTGGGTGCTGGGAATTGAACCTGGTTACTCTGGAAGAGCAGCCAGTGCTCTTAATCACTGAGCCATCTCTCCAACTCCCCATTATGTGTTCTTAGAGCCATCTTGGCCCATGAGAAGATGAGAATAATGGGATTCAGAGGGGAGGGTCTGGCTTGAGCTCATGGCCAGATGGACACCCTACCCCTGTCCCACCCACTAGTCCAGATTCCAAGAGGTCCCACCCAGACCCACCCCAACATTGGCCTCCGCAGCCCAGTCCGCAGCCTCCCTACTTATACCCTTCTTCCTCTCCCAGGACTCCCTGTGGCCACCATGTGCCACTTACAGAACCTCTACCAGAACCTGAGCTGCTGGTGAGACTATCCCCGCTTGGCTTCTTGCATGAAGTTATTTCCTTTACTTTCTCAGGCAGCTTTTCTGAGTGAGTTCCCAGAAGGCTTTTGATTAATGATTGTTAATGCTTTGTCAACTATCCATCCATGCCAGGCCCTTTTCAAGTATAAGGTTACTAACAGGCTCCTCAGCACCCCAAGACAGCACCAGTACATCCCCATCTTACAGATGGAAAAACTGAGGAGGAGGGGAAAATACTGCATAGTGGCAGCAGTGGCCTGTGTTCACTGGGTATCACGTCTGTGTCAGGCTGTTCTGAGCCTTTGCATATATTGAGCCATTCAGTGTTCCCCTCACATATATCTGACATTGGTGCCATTTAATTTAATCCTCACTAGGTAGGTGAGGAAACAGAATCTCAGAGGGCAGTGAGGTGCTCAGGCCACCAACTTGGAAAGTAGTTGAATCTGTAGTCTTACCCAGGGTTTGATTCCACAGCTCATATTCAGATCTTGTGGGCCTCTTGGAGGTAGAATGGGGTTTGAACTCAGACCTTTTTTCACTGGGGAGGCAGCAAAGAAGGCAGGCTCACACCTCAGATTATGTGATGGTTCCATCATGCTAGAGCAAAAACCACAGCTGGGAAGTGGACCAGCCTCTAGGCAAACTCAGCTAAGTCTGAGGAAGTGGCCTTGGCCAAGAACCCTAAGTGGGTGAAGGGCTCCCCAAGGACCAGAAAGGAGCATGGCCTCGGGCTCTCCAGAAAGCCTGGAATTGGCAGGCATCGGTGGCCACCAAGTGCTTTGCATGACTTGGTTCCCACCTCCATCAATGTTTATCACAGATGAGTCTTGTACTCTTCATTAACTAGAATCTGGTTTTGCTTCCCCCACTTTTGGAGACAGCTTCACTTGGAAGCCCAGGCTATCTTAGAACTCATATAGTCATGTCTGGTCCCAAACTTGTAGCTATCCTCCTGTCTCAGGACCTAAGTGCCAGCATTATAGGTATAGGCCACCACATCCAACGAAAATTTCCTCTAAAAGTTATGTTTATGGGGCTGGAGAGATGGCTCAGCAGTTAAGAGCACTGGCTGCTCTTCCAGAGGTTCTGAGTTCAATTCCCAGCAACCACATCAACAACCATCTGTAATGAGATCTGGTGCCCTCTTCTGACCTGCAGGGATATGTGCAGACAGAACACTGTATATGTAATAATAAATAAATAAATCTTTAAAAAATTACATTTATTTGTGAATGTACATGAATAAGGATGGATACACATGTGCCATGGCTCACATGTGGATGCCAGAGGACAACTGCAGGAATTGGCTCCATGGGTTCCAGGGCTGGAACTAAGATCATCAGGCTTGGTCACAAGAGCCTTTACCTGAATGAGTCATTTTGCCACCCCCTGACTTTATTTATTTATTTTAATTTTATCCATTTTTTTGTGTATAGCTATTCTGTCTGCATGTATGTATATGGACCACATGCTTACAGTGTCCCAGAAGAAGGCATAGGATCCCCAGGAACAGGAGTTACAGATGATTGTTAGCCACTGTGTGGGTGCTGGGAATCAAACTTGAGTCCTCTGGAAGGGCAGCCAGTGCTCTTAATCTGTGAGCAGTCTCTCCAGGCCCCCGATTTCTTAACTGCATAATTTAAAACCATGTTTAGAGATTCCCCTTTGATGTAACAGCCATGCTTTCTGTAGGCCTCCATTGCAGTGAGACTTGAATCACCAAACTTGGCCTTGAAAGAAATCTGGGCGTAGGAGTTCACACCTATAACCCCAGCCATTGGGAAGTTGAGGCAGGAGGATTGTCCTATATTAGAGGCCAAGTCATCCTGAGCTACATAATAAGTTCCAGGCAAACCTGGACTCCTGAACTATAGAGTGAGATCTTGTCTCATACTGCCCCCATGAAATAAAGACAGAAAATTATATTAATGCCAACCTTCAGAATGGTTAACAGTCCCATGGTGTAAGCTAATCTGATGAACTGTGCAACCCTAGACAATATCTTTCATCTTTCTGATCCTTGATGTTCTCATCTCTAAGTTGGAGGTAGCTGGGCAAGGTATGGTGGTAAACAATCTCAGCACTGGGGAGGCTTTGGCAGGATAACTGTAAGCTTGAGTCAGTTTGGGCTATATTATATATTGAGACATATCATGTCTCAATAAAATAAGGTCTTGGGGGGCATGTAGCTCAGTGGTAGAGTACTTACCTAACAAGACAAGGACCTGGGTTCCATTGCCAGTACAACACACAAAGTGGAGGTGTGGTGCCTATCATAATTAACATTGTCACATTGACAAGATGTAGAATTACCTGGGAGATGGGCCTCTAGGTTAGGATTAGGATGTGGGGGGTCATCTTGATTACCTTCCAGTTGGAAAGCCTGCCCACTGTGGGAGGTACCATTCCCTGGAAGGGATGCTGGACTAGACTGTGTAAGTGGAGAAGGGACCTAAGCAACACACATTCACTGCTGTTTCTCTGTGGATGCAGTGTGACCTGCTGCTTCAATCAGCTGTGACCTCGACTGCCTCACCGTGATGGGTGAACCCTTGAACTGGGAGTAAAATAAAGCTTTTCTTCTTTAAGTTACTTTTCTAAGTAACAGAAAAGAAACCGAGACAGAGCCCTACATTGTGGGCACCATTAGCACCACCCCGAATGGAAGAAGAGCCAAATGGCCTTATTATTTTCTAGAAAACTATGGGGTGTGGAGACATGCCCTGGTGACAGTTTTTCTCCCTGGCCGGGCCCTCCTTCATTCCCTGATGCTGAAGCAGAGCCCACTTGGTTATGCCTCACCCAGATTGTACTAGTATCACGGGGCTGCCTGGTGTTACTGTGTCACGGCTCTGGGGCCAGGCCTAGGGGTTCACCCTGGCGATCTTCTATGTGTCCTTCAAAAACTACCTCTGTCCCATCCCTCCCATAATAGTGAGCCTCTGCTCCACCTCAGCCACCCTCTTCTCAACTGGCCTCTACCATGGTTTGAAGTAGCTGTTAGGACTGTCTGTGTCTGTCTCCTTGGTTATAGGGACAGATGAGAGTTCCCCATGTTCCCAATGTACTAGATGTGGAGAACATGGCTAATCAGTGGATGAATGAAAAAGCAGATGAATTTAACCAGGTTGTGGTTGCACAGACCTTTGATCCCAGCACTTGGGAGGCAGAGGCAGGTGGATTTCTGTGAGTCTGAGGCCAGTCTGTTCTACATAATGAGTTCCAGGACAGCCAGGGCTACACAGTAAAACCTTGTCTCAAAAAATCTAAAAAAAAAAAAAAAAAGATGAACTTACAAACAATCTCATGATCTTGTCCCGTTAACATAGCTTGAAAACACACTCCAAAGCTTTATTGAAAGAGCCAGATTGGGAATGGAGAGATGACTCAACAGTTAAGAGCACCAGCTGCTCTTGCAGAGGACTGTGGTTCTATCCCCAGCACCCACATGGTGGTTCCCAAATGCCTGTAACTCCATTTCCAGAGAATCAATCACCCCCTTCTAGGCTCTTTGGGCACTGTTTGCATATGATGCACAACATACATGCAGGCAAAACACATAAATGGGGAAAAAAAGCCAGATGATTCAACCACCTCCCACCAAATTCCAGTTGTGGGAGAAAAAGAAACCATAAACACCTTGTGCTGGGTAGTTTTTGTCAACTTGACATGAACTAGAGCCACGTAGGAAGAGGGGCCACAAATGAAGAATGCCTCCATCAGATTGGCCTGTGGGCATGTCTGGGGGGCATTTTCTTGATTCATGATTCAAACGGGAAGGTTCAGCCCATCATGCTGCTGTCACCCTAGGCTGGTGGTCTTGAGTGGTATAAGAAAGCAGCTGAGTGAGCCATGGAGAACAAGTTGGTAAGCAGCCTTTCTTTGTGGTCTCTGCTTCTGTTCCTGCCTTGAACTCCTCCCTCAGCTTCCCTCAGTGATGGACTGTGACCTGTAAGCTAAAATGTCTCCCCAGTTGCAACACATGCAAGCTACTTCTGGTCAGGGTTTTATCAAAGCAACAAAGAATGCACACCTGTGTCATTTCTCATCAAGAATCATCTTTTACCTTGGTTTTAATTCTGAGCCCTGCACACCCTTTGGGTCTTTCAACAAACTTGGAACTACTGGGGAAACAGGAGGAGGGGTCCTAGACTCTATAGAGGCTCCTGATGGGTCCAGGAGAGCCTCAGACAAGGAAGGAAGGAATTCATAGAACCCTACAAATTCTATATTCCCCATAGTTAAAAAATGGTTGGATTTTTTTTTTTTTAAGTAAAAGCTTTGTTTTGGTAAAAAACGACAAAACCTCTTATAAGTGATGCTCATGACATCATTTGAAAAGATTTTACTCAGCTGGGAAGACCAAGAGGAAAATAAAAATTACCCTCTGTTGGCACCTCCCAGCTACTTATGAAAGTTATTCTTGAGCTTAGTTGCTGAGCTCCACCTAAGATGCCTCAACAATTCCCATGACCCAGAGAATGTGTGTGAGGGCCCCTCCTAGACTCAGCATCCCTTTCCTGTATCCCACTCATCCATTTGTCTAGTTAACTGTTTGTTGGGGCCAGGTTATAGCTCAGTTATAGAGTACTTACCTAGCATGTGTGAAGACTGAGGTTCCACCCCAAGTACTGTTAAAAAAAAAAAAAAAAGGGAAGAAAAGAAAACGTCATGAATGCAACCCTGCGCCAGGTTCTGCACCCTGGGAATTCAGGGTGGAACTGCTCTGAATTAAAATAATGACACAAGGAAGTATATGGTTGCAACCATGGCCAGAGCCATAGATGGAGTCTGGTTCTCTGAGGAAGCCAGAGACAACAGGGAGGGCTTTCTGGAGGAGTTAGTGGCTGGGATTAAAGGTGTGTGCCAACACTGCCCAGCTGGACCTGGTTTTGTCCTAGAGTCTATTTACTAATTTGCTAATATGCTCAAATAAGCCTTGTCCGAGTCTAAGCTGATCATATGGTCTGAGGGAGGCATGTAATCCATTCTGATTCTGAAAGAGGAAGGAACAGTCTGAAGGGGACTGCTGCAAAGTACCAGGCAGGCCTTTTCCTACCTCTGGACACCAATGGTGCAGATATGATGTCCAGAACTGTTGCAGCCATCTTGAACCCTGTCTCCTCATGCCTAATATACCTTTCTCCTCCCAGCCATTACTTCCTGGAATTAAAGGTGTGTGTACTTCCCTGTACTGGAATTAAAGATGTGTGCTACCACTGCCTGGCTCTGTTTTCTCTCCTAGACTAAGTCAATCTCATGCAGTCCAGGGTGGCCTTTAACTCACAGAGATCCAGAGAGATCTCTGCTTCCCAAGTGCTAGGATTAAAGGTGTGTGCCAGCCGGGCGGTGCTGGCACACGCCTGTAATCCCAGCACTCGGGAGGTAGAGGCAGGTGGATCTCTGTGAGTTCGAGGCCAGCCTGGTCTACAAAGCTAGTCCAGGACAGGCTCCAAAGCTACAGAGAAACCCTGTCTCAAAAAAAAAAAAAAAATGTGTGTGCCACCACTGCCTAGATTATGTCTAATCCAATCTAGTGGCTCTGTCCTCTGATCCTCAGACAAGCTTTATTAAGGTATACAATATATAACCACATTTCTCGTTTTTTTTCTAAA